>NC_083612.1:27137599-27475932 GCF_963584025.1 Labrus mixtus | reverse complement strand
GTGAATCCTGTGTTATACGTCTTCTTTGCGAGGAGGGAGTCTCGAGGAGTCCCGATTGGTGCGGCTGTTCCAGGAAATGGTCACTCACACCACCAAAATGAGGGAGCTGGTAGTACAACATCAGAGCAGCCAGATGGCAGTAGAAAGATCTGATGTCCAACTCTGTGAGAAAAATCCATGTCACAGTGACGTTGTGGAGATGTGACAATTGTATTAAGCAGTTTTTTGAAGGACTAAACTTTATCAAGAAGGAGCAGATGATCAACAGCACTGAAAGCCTTTATATGACATGTAAAACAATGCTATAAAACTGTAATGTACAGTTATCCATGTAATTATTCACTCCCTCCTACTATCCCAGTTCCTCATTTTACTTTAGATGTCAAATGAGAGCAAACACATGACTGCAATATTAATGTATTTACCAAATGTTTTAATAATTTTTTGCTTTATTTAGGCAGATATATTCTTACAGTGGCCATTTTCCCCTGACATCATAGTCAGAGTGGTAAGATAATATGAATAGGCCTATATGCCAATTTAAAGTTCTGGTTTTGTATTTTCAGGTTAAAAATTGTATAAATGTATACAGAAAAAATGGTATACATTTAGCTTCTCACTGTCGAGCAACTGAAAAGAGGCTGATAGGGAAAATCCTTTCTGATGTAAGTCATATTTTAAAGTAAAACAGCAAATTAGACAAGACACCTCTAGACGTTAGCTCATATGTAACCACTTCCTAGCCAACATCGCTGTTTGATAATGTGACATGATAATATTTCAAAGGTCTGACTTAAGTCTAAAATATACTGTCAACAATCATTTTAGCACCTTTATTTTAGCCTGAAAGAAAAACACACTGGCCCGTCTGGACGTTTCCTATGTTTAGTGGTTGAATGCTGAAGTTAGCTGTTGTTAACAGAAGCTAATGCTAACAAATATGCTGTCCCTCATACTTTATTTCCCACAAGGTTTTTGTTCTTTTCAGTGACTGATTTATCTTGGAGCAGTTTAAAACAGGTTTTTTTTGGTGAGATTCTTTACTTCCAATCAACACAGCAGCTCGACCTTAAAGCAACATTTCAGTTTCCCACCCTGAGCATGAAGTCAGAGAAAAATGGCTGCCTTGTGAATATGGTGAATTGTGAATATTTAAAAAAACTAAAACATGTGTCACCCTCTTTATAGTGTGATGTTTTCTGTACAAAAAAATGAACGTGTCTGTTTTCTGACTTGAACAAAATAATAATATTATTTAACATTGTACATTATTAGTTTATCAATCAGTCGACTTAGAAGACTTTTAAATATTTCTCTATCTTTTTTTTCAGAACTTATTTTGTTTTTCTAACTTATTTTCAACAGTTTTTTAAATCACTTTGACAACAGTTTTCTTTTTATACCCTTATTCGTGATCTTATGACGCATACATGAATCACCGCACTGTGTCTCTAATAGCCCAGTGAGGAAACCCCTTTCCTGTGCCGTCTATTCTTAAAGGGAAGTGAAGAGTTGCTTGTGTAGCAGTTTGTTTCTCTTTTCATGCAGACGCCCCTGTCAGCACACACACACTCACACCATGAACTTCTCACTTGAGCGGAATTCTACTGGGGAAATGGCTCCTGAGGAGTTTGCAGGTGGGACAGCGGTGGCTTGTGTGATCCTGGGCCTGTCCTTCCTGGTAGGAGCTCCTGGGAACCTGCTGGTGATCTGGACCATCTTGAGACACGTCAAGCAGCGATCCCACACTGTGGTGCTCATCCTGCATCTGGCTGTTGCTGACCTGTTGGTCCTCATCACCCTGCCTGTGTGGATATACTCCCTCGCTCACTCCTGGGTGTTTGGAGAAGCCTCGTGTAAAGCTATGGTGTTTATGATCAATGCCTGTATGTACAGCAGTGTTTTCCTCATTACTCTCATGAGTATAGAGCGCTTTGTGGCTGTGCGTTATCCTTTTGCCTCAGCCGGCTGGAAGAGGAAAAAAGCTTTGAATAAGGTTCTGCTGGCTCTGTGGACTGCAGCTTCTTTGTTCAGCATACCTGTCATCCCAACACAGGTGGTAGGAGAGGATTCTGGTGAGGAGCACTGTCTGTACCGGTTTTACACCTCTGTGGCCCAGGAGCTGGTGTGTGTGCTGCTGGAGACGCTAGTGGGCTACATATTGCCTTTCTCAGTCCTGGTAGTCTGCTATGCCTGCCTGTGCAGCCGAATCACTCAGATGACCTTCAAGTCCAAGCGTAAGTCCACCGTCCTGATTGCCAGTGTGGTAGTGGTGTTTGCTGTCTGTTGGACGCCTCATCACATTGGAAATGTCCTCTCACTCATCATCCTGTCCATGGGGAACTCGTTCCCTGATGAAGCAGCTTACCTGGAGGATGTAAGGAGCACCATGACCTTTATTGCCGGGGCCTTGGTCTTCATCAGCAGCACTGTCAACCCCATCCTGTACATGTTTGCAGCTCGCTCCTTCAGAAGCTCCCTGAGAGACACAGGCATCCAGAAGCTCTTCCGCCACATCTCCAGCACCTCCCCAGGTGAGGGCAACAGAGAATTGTCCTTTGTGTCGAAGAGGCACAGCAACCAGACCAACAGCTCCCAGTGTGTGTCTACAACAAAAGACCAAATGGATATCTTAGTAAAAATGTGTGAAAATAACCCATCCTGATTCTTCATGTTTTCTATCTCTGTAAAAATAGCTGTGTGTAAGTTAGTTTTTTATTAGGAGGATATTTTGCCTGTTGTGACGCTTGTTTTCTTTGAAATAACAACGGAGAAGTGGAGGAAGTGGGAATCAATTGTCCAATGCTGTAAACAACCTGTTTAATATCTTTTCTAAATATATATTTTTTCCAATACTGAAAACATATTTAAAATATATTGTATATACTGTACTTACATTTATTCAATATGAATGATAAAAATATATTCCTTAAAACCTGTCTAAATGTACATTTCTTTATGAAGACCTTTTTTTTGGCATTTTGTTGATGTTATTCTGATTAAAAAAAACGTTCCTGTTGGAGGTATGGTAACATGATTGGTCAGGGCGCAGTAAGTTTACAGCTGGTTATTCTGTGGTTTCCTCTGCCACTTCTTATTTTTTAACACTTTTGAAACAGAGAAATTTACCCACAGCTTGTCTTGTTTTCTCTTTCTGTGTTGGGAAATAATAACATCGATGACACAGTCCCACTCTTTGATATGAATTCATTTGACAAAATGTCTTATTCAATTCACCTTGTGCTTATTTATCTATTTTAAAATCAAGAATAAACATCTAGAGTAAATGAATTATTTCATGACAATTGCGCATACAATTGATTTGTTATCTAAAGACAACAGTCAGTTCTTTTACTTCCTCTTGGAAAAAAGATTGCAAAATGAAAAACTGCATGTTTCCTTTACAGAGCATCAAAAAGAGGAATTGTGTCTCAATGTTTGTCACAGTCTTATAAAACTCAAGTCAGCCCTATACAGTGGGAGGGTTCAACAACAGCTTATCTAAATGTATATGCCAGCTAGAAATGTTTTATATATTCATATAATAGCATATTAAGTTTTTGTGTTGCCATGGTACCTCTCACCAACTGGATGACATTGACATCAGCTCAGTGTGGATCACAATGCTGTTGTATGGTTATTTATAACTATTTATTCAGGTTTTTCATAATACGGTCATGAATTTAAAAGTTTATTTTTCCAAATAAAAATAGTGACAAAAATAACTTACAGAACTTTGAAAACACAGAGGCCTTTCTATCAGTAAAAGAGCATTTCACTTCAATATATCTATTTCCCATTGGACAATGAACAGTAACAGCAAATGGAGAAAAGACAAAAAAAAAGGATCTTACAAAAGACAGAAAATAGGTAAAAAAATAAATTGTGTCACTTCTGTGTATTTTTCTAAATGCATCCATCCAGGAAATGATCATGATTAGTGTTATTCTATGTGAGAACAGTTTGCATTTACACTGGAGCAGTTAAAGTGGAAGAACCCAAGCTGTTCCGGGAAGGGTTTAAAGTGGACTGGATTTCTTCACATGTAAAGAAGACATGTACTTTTTTGCTAAAAATAAACTTAAAACAACTGGAATAGTTGACACCAATACCTCAAATTATGCCATGGTCATTAAAGATGTGTTGATTAAGATTGCTCAATATGATAAAGACACGCACTATGGAATGAGTAAACTTACTGTGACAACACTTGTCACTTCTCTGGAGCCTCCGAATATAAGTGAGTCAGGATTATTTAAACTGTGGAAAATTACGGAGAGCAAAGGGCGTGACGAAGAAATACAGGTCAGACAAGAGCACACAAGAAAATACAGCGGACCCTGAGACATGCTAGACCTTTTCTCACAGTATGAGGAAGCAGCAAGTATACATACATTGCATTCAGCCAATCCCATGCCTTTCACAATGAGTAAATACACTCTCTTATCAATTCAACACATTTATGTTCTGTATTTTTTTAAGGTCGCAGAAATAATTTTATAAAATAATGCAAGCCCACATAAAGCCTATACTCTTGGAATTTAACATACTGACATGTTGAGGTCACAGCAAAGTGATTACTTTCTATAGTTAAATCCAGATTTTCAGTTCTCCTTCAGTAAGAGTAATAGTGGTTAAGCCATGGAAACGCTGCAGACTTTTTTTTACCTGTAAGGATATTAAGGCATATACCCAAAATAAAAAGGCTATAAAAAAAGGTTACTCTCACAAGTAAGCCCATAAACTAAAGAAGTTAAAATACTGAAGCAAGAAATGGTGGTCACGGATTACCATCTTACTGAAGGCCAAGCACTTCAACAGGGTCAGGGACTGAAATTCAATTTTTGTTACATACAAATCTTTAAAGCCAACTCTGAAAATGCAAAAAGCAGTTGGTCTTGGTTATCCCTTAATTGCAATAGAAGTTTTTTTCCACTCAATTTTTTGCCTCTGACTTGGTAAAAGACCTGCACAAAGATGTCCACCACATGATACCAGCACTGACGCTGGCACAGTTATGTTCTGGGTACAGTGCTGGCTCTTACAGGTTGCAGTCTAAATTACACAACATTTTCACCAGTTGCACCTGCTGAAAGATTTTAGCCCGTCATTTTGGTGCCACAGTCAAGACAGCATGTTCGAGCATGCCTGCTATGAGCAACTTGAAGACAAATGTGCTTTACTGTTGTTATTGTGGAAATATCATTATGTGTCTAGGATTTCAGATGAAGTGTTTCCCAGTGTGTTCCTCAACTGATCAGACTGGTTCAGCAAGAGAGAGTGGGTCCACATAAGGAAGGCGACACAGAGAATTACTCATGGCATTGGGGGATTTAAATGAGTGAAAGGAGATGAAGAGACAAAAGCCTCACATTCACTACACTCTGCTGGCCCATAGTGAGCAAAGCTGGGAGTGTCAGCAGCAACAAAACACAGAATTCTGGGAACCAGGCCAAAGACTAGTGAAAACTTCAGCAGGCCAGTAAGGACCTGTTAGGTTATTGAAAACTTTAGGTTTTTTTGGTCTTTCGAAGTGACATGGGTCTGTATCTCTTTCTCTTTCTATTCTCCTTTCATCATTTCTGTTAAGCAGTCCCAGCTTCCTTTTTACAAGAATGTCATATTGGCAACTCAATATTAACCACATTTGAATTACGGCAAATCTCTCAAATCTCAATAATTGCTAAACATCAAGGAAAACGTATAGCTAGATTTCAACAACAACTTTATCCCACCACACATGACCAAAGACTAAGAAAAAAAGTGCCATTTTAATTTGCAGAGTATTTCATTAAAGAAGCCGGGGGCCATTTGTGTTTATTTCTGGGCAAACAATGCAGGCCAGTTATAGCCAACCAGGACAGAGAAAGCACACTAAGAAAAAACACAGAATGTTTTCATAAGATATTCAAGATGGGACAGACAAGAATATTGAATTACGACACAAATGAGATGTGACTTCCAGGCTAACTAATTCAATGTTGTCTGAACTCTTTTAAAACCTACAGTAGGACTGACTTTGGAGACTATTACAAAATCTGCCTGGCCTTAAATAGGCCTATGATACAAAATAGGATACAAATTGAAAGATGACCCATGTCTGTAGTTAAAGACCTATTTTTGTGTGTTTTTTTCCCGCATTTAGCTGTTGCCTAATCTTAAAATGATTTACTATGTTTTGTCAATTGAAAATATCAGTATGCCTATGCCTCATGGACTATAAAGTCCTTTTCCCAGATTAGACTTCTTCCTGATTCAACAGTCCTGACCAATCATATTTCAGCACTCACCCCTGCCTCCCGCCCTCACCTTTCCAAACCAGCCAATTGACGGAGGCTATCCTCGAGCAAAGGCTGGGCCACACAGGTAACTAAAAAAATAGAAAGGAGAGGAGAGGGGGAAAAAAAACTCCAGGGCTTGTTATGGAGTTCGTGTGAACGAAACACGGATTTCCACCCTTCTTTACCAGTTAAACCAGTATCTCTGGATAGAGCACACTCAAGTACTTCAACAGGTAGAGTCTCTGACCGCAAACTCTTCCGTGGCTCCTCTGAAAATAATCTCTCCCTCCGTTTTCTCTCTACCGTTTACCTCAATTGAGTTTCCAGCCCTTTTGTTCGCTCTTCTTATCACTTGGAAAAAGGTGAACCCTCGTGTTATTTTTATTTTAATCTCTGCTTTAATTGTAGTTTTTACCCTTGTGGTCCCTGATGGCTTCGCACAGTGATACTCTGGTGGTGTTCTTTGGGGCAACAGCTGGTGCAAATGGGGGTAAACTGGGTTCGGATGAGAGGGAAATAATTCTCTTGGTGTGGCAAATTGTGGATCTTCATGAGAAAAAGGTACGGACCTTTCTGACCTGTTCGTTGTACGGTGTCTTATGTAGCAACAGTGTTTGTGGCATAGTATCTACCCGTAGTAGAACAGTAGTGTGACATTTAAATCACCATGGTGTGCTCTCTGAAACCCTCTGTAGCCTGCTTTTCTCTTGTGCTAGCTAACGCTACATCAACTCTCTGTCCACCTCACCTTAACAGGTGTGCGACCAAAATTTAACAAGCAGGTGAGGAGTGTAACTAAGGGAGATAAAACACCTTTTTTTTGGTTTGGCATGTCAGCTTGTTAATAAAAACAACGCTTTATTGACAATTACTGGCTTTTTGCAACTATATTGTCAATTGTTTGTTTGACTTTTAATAAGAGCTAATTTGCTGAATTATAGAGCCTACTCTGTCATTAGTCATAGCCATTTATTTCCCGCTGCATTGTACGCCATGAAATGCTAAATCCCTCCACAGGTGGGGAAGCTTCAGAGGTGTCTTGTCAAACCAGACACTTTGGAGCTGACAGATCAATGTAAAGAGGAGACAGGACTGACTCTGGACGAAGTCGCCAAGGCTGAGCCCCTGGACAAAGTTCTGCAACAGGTGAGTCTAAAAGGAATTTGAAAACAAGTCCATGTTAGGAAAAGGGCCTTAAATGTCCTCGTTGTCAGGTTTACACCACTTTTTAAATATATCACTGGTGACGCTGCATAATTTAAGAAACAAATCTACAGTGTTTGATTTGATATTACTTTATTGTCAGACATGGTCACAAATTCGTCTTGCATCAAAGCAGCTCCATTTGCAGCATAAAAATTACAGACAAGATACAAAGACACAAACATCACTAACTATCGACTGGTGAACAAAAGAGTCCGATCTTATTAAAACGTGGGACCCTGTATCTCCGGTTTGATGTGAAATTCTCTTTAACCACAAAATCTTCCTGAACCCTGTTTTCCTTGCTCTTCTTTTCCTCATCATTCTCATTTGTTGCCAAATGTACCCCAAATTGTTGGTATGTTAAAGCGATTTGTAGCTTCAGCTGCAAGGCCAAATGGTGTTATTGCTTGGTAGATGTATGAAGGGAACAATCAAATGGGTCAGATGCTTGTATTCTGAGTGCTAAAGTTTTTTTGGTGAGTTTTATTCTGTATACTCGTATTGAGTTTTAATTTAAAATGCAACCTTAAACTGGTGAACTCTTACCTAAAAGAGAGAAAAATAAATCTACAGCAACAGCTTTTAAAGCTCCTTTGTCATCGGTTGTGAAAAATTCAGAAGCAAATTAAAACCAAGCCAACTTTCCTCTGACAGTTTTTGCCCACAGCGAGATCAGATGCAACAAGCCTGACTTGGTATTAAGCTGTACATTAATGTGAGTAGTGTCAAATTTCCCTGATGACCTTTTTAAAAAGACGGTCTTCCACCTGGATGGGAGATGTCATTGGTCTATTCTTGACAGTTTAACTCTGCTGACAGTTTGCAGAAGCTCTGGGCGTAGGATAGGCAGAGCCCGAGGCATGTGGAGATAAGCAGGAGTCTCAGGTCTAGTCTTGTCCCATCCTGATGCGTGCTGCAGACATCTGGAAGGCGGAATGTTTACCTGGGACCGCACCTCTGTTTTAGGCTGCAGGACAGGCAGGAGTGTGGGGCGTTATGATTCTCATCAGCCAACCTGCAGTTGGTTACAGCACATCCTAATGACCAGGATGCGGATTTGGTTGCTGGTGCCTCCCTGTCAGGAGGTTTGTTTGTGCAGAAAGTTGTTATGCTGTCAAACAGGTTTTCCAACCAGCTTCCCAAGAGTGTTAGGTTAAAGTTGGTGCCCTTTATCTTACAGTTTTAACCTCTCATTATGATGAAGGTTGGTTTTGGTAATCATTTTCCCCATCTGTGCTCCAATGAATTGTTTTTATATGGCACCCTAAATACAAAGCCTGAACTGCTTTACATGGGAACAAGCAGACAGAAAATATGGAAGGGAAGAGGGGGCGGGGGGGTACAATAATTAACTAAACTTACATCAGTAAAAAACAATAAAATGTTATAAATCAATAAATAAGAATCAGTAAAAAGATAAACGAGGTGTCAAACGTCTGGGACACTTGAGGAACATGTTACCAGAGAAGCATTTGAGGACTGTAGCGATAATTGAATGAAGATCTCTGATGTTTGGATGAGCAAAGTCATTAAAAGCTGCACGGGGGTTTTGGTCTCAATGCTCATCATTTGAGCCTCATACCGGCCTGGTAAGACTTCAGCTCTAGGGTAGGTTAGTTTGTGTGCTGAACTTTTAAATATTAACCCAAGCAATCAGTTAGTGCATTTCATACCTTTGTCTCGACGGTCACCTTCTCTCACTGTTTCAGACCAGTGTCCTCCCCAACAAAGGAAAATAAGGGAATGCATATTTCTTGAGCTAGTTTAAAGTTTTGCTTAAAACTACAGTTTTGAAGCAGCTGCTTAAAATGGTCTAGCCGATGCCAAAGTATCCAATGATTGAGAGAAACCAGCAGTTGCCTCTCAGTAGTATAGTATTGATCTCTGTGGCCCGAGTCCCCGAGGACATTTGTTAGTTTTCTATGGTGAAAGATTCGTCGAGGTAAAGAAACCTTGAAAGATTAGCAATGCTGTGTAACACTTGGCCTTCTATAATTTACCAGCTAAACTTGAGTGTGGATGCACAGTTTGTAATATCGTGAGCTTCTGTTGCACATGGATGTGGATTAATGTGTGTGATTTTATCTGTTCTGTGAAACACTGTTACTCTGACTCGGGGATGGTTAAGCTTCTTGTTTTGCATAATGATGTGATCCTACACACCATAATCCACAATGACATTTGACAAGTGTGCATATCTGTAAACGAGCCAATTTCACATAGTCGAAGTGAGCATATGTTCAGTTCTATGTCTGTCTTTGTTCAAACACATGTTCTGCTAAATGTGCAATAAAAATACTACACCGTAAGGCGAGGTGACAGATATAAGATGAATTGAATGAAAAGTGAATGTGCAGAATATTGAATTTATTACTAGTTCCTTTAGTGTTTTAAAGTCAGCACATGGCAGGTAACAAAGTAAAAAAAACATTTAGTATTTTAATACTGAAGAGAGCAAGTGGATAAAGCTCCTGTAGTTCACTGTAGATGACAGAGACCAGCACAACAAGTTGTTTACTGGATAAGTGTATCAAGATAATGATGCTGTATATGAATGCTAAATTACATGTTAGGGGACAAGTCAGAATATTTGATAGATGGTAACTACCGACAACACGATTGTACCTGAGCATCTGTGTTTTTTGTCTGTTGTTTGTGTAGCTCTTTTATCACATTGTTGAGCCTGTGCGTCACACTTGTGGCACAGTCTAGATCCGGGATGTAGTCGTATTGTTGCTGACTGCACTATTTAACACTTAACATTGACAGCATGTCTCAGCCCGTAGATCTGCACGCAATGTGAAACCTCACACACCTTGTCGTTGTTGTGAAACTGACACATTGCTTCTCTTATGGTAATTGTTTTTCAACTGTTTAAGACCACAGCCAGAAGTACAGACTACAGGCTTTGGCACTGAGTTAACTTATTGATCTTTGCTGCTTACTCAGAACAGCAGCTGTATTGTGACATGGTTAAGATCATGAGTCTCATTAAGAGTGAGTCACAAAAACCTGGAGTTGAACCCTTTGGGAAAAAAGCTGCATCAGGGTGACAAATACAAATCTGATGTGTTTGAACCCAAACCTGTGATGTTCAAGTTCTTATAGCTCGTCAATATAGCCAACTTAGTCTGCTCGGTGTGTCTCAAGATCTCTTAAGACTCAAATGTAAGGTGAATGCCTCCACAAAGCATTGTATGTTGTTTTGGTGAAGGTGTTGACATTTGTGCCTTTTTCAGAAATGACTGTGTAATACTGGAGTGTAGTGAAAGCAAACTTAAAGCAGAAACCAAATTTTGCAAGTGTGGAAAAGTTTAATGTTTGATAAAAATACGTGAAGAATACTATGACACTGCGGCTTGAAGAGTTTTTATTTTTTTTCAGTTGTAATGTTGTAATAGGTAAACACACTCTGCAGTATGAGAACAGCATCTTTTATACTTCGTCATAGTCTTCTCATGTTAACTGTGGGAACTTCCTTTTGGTTTCAGTTTTAGACTCGATTTGAGCTTAAATGCTCTACTTTTTAACTTATTATTCTCACATTCTTATCCACTTTCCTTTGTTTTGAAATTCATCTGACAATGTAAAAAACTGTTTAGAAACAGGGTTGAATAAAGGCTAGGGGTAAGGTTTTAAAAGCAGAAATCTGATTGTATTACCTAGATGTTTAAAAATCCCTAACATTTAAAAAAATAGTCAATTTCTCATATACACACTGATTACTAGAGAAAACCAGAAGCTTGTAATTGTAAACTCATTGATAGATCTCCTATCTTATTTTACTCTTGAATTCTTAATTATTTTCACAGATACATTTTGCATGAAGCACATATTTTTCTTTCTTGATCTCAGCTCATTTTAGTGTATACGTCCTGGGTCTTGAGACAGATGCTGTGGCAGCACTGTGTTTTTAGCATTAGCTGCCCTTAAACAGTTAGCACAGGGACTGTTCTGCCCCTGACACTCCCTGCTGCTCTTATCGGAGCTTGTTTCAGCCACCCTCACCTCTGCACACAAACAGTCCGATTACACTGGAGAGAAAACTCTGATAGGGTCATGTTCAAAGGCCACTTCCTCCCCCTCAACTGTGGAAATGCCTTCCAGAGGGTAGAGCGAGACGAAAAGTTTAACAGAGAAAAAATGAAACCTAGTTTCAAACATAGTTTGTATGTGTGAGACCTACAATAAGGACAATCAGATGTATAATTATTGAGCTAAAACAAAGCCTCTGACTTCCATTGGTAAAATAGTATTTTATATCACAATATAACTCATAGTGAACATCCCCTTTTTACACCAGAGCCAATTGTGCCAGTAAAGGTTACCTAGGATGATTATTTGAATGTTATATTTGTTAATGTATAGTCTCTACAAGTAGGACAGCCGGATGCTTTTGTCGCCCTCTTTAGCATCAAGTTGAAAACAGTAGTAGAAAGAGGAACCTGAATCATGGTTAGTTGTGTCACTAGCAGTTCTTCAGTAGCTTGTTGTCTCTTACTATATACATTCAGTGTAAGATTTGTCTTCTATTTGTTGTTTGCTCAATTTAAATGGCCAGGGCCAGAGGAGAAAAGAGAGACATTTGCTTTTCTCAGTAAACACCTTCAATAATTAGCCCAAGGTGGAGCTGGATGCACAGCTATGAGCAAACATGAGTTCTGTTATCACTGTAAACATGAAACAGTGCAGTGTGACTATGCTTAAAATGTCCTGCTGATTGAATTGACACACTTTTGAAAACCACAGTTCTGGATTGGTAGTGTTGGCACAGTAAAAGCTTCAGGTATTAAGTAGGATTAGAGAAGATACTTTTTTTTGGTATTGTGAGCTTTAACACAAATACTACTCGATCGAAAAAAAAGTGCAGCAAAAACTACGGGTGACTTCCAGTATGAAAATGCACATTCAATGAAAAAGCTGTGGGCGTATTTGTTGTATTCAGGGACTTTACCTCATGTTTTGTTACAATATCAACTTAATGAGTGACTCTGATTTTAGGGCTTTCATACAAAATGTGCCTAGAGATGCTCGTTAACACAAAATGTCAAATGCAACCAGAGCTGAACTAAAACATAAGGGGCACAAAAATGATTGATAAGTTGACAAAAGATGTTAAGCATCATATTTAATAATAGATCTGGAATAGATAGAATATAGTATGAGGACAACCCCTGTTGAACATCTTGTATACTAAAAATATCTTTTTGAGCCACTGTCTTCACAAGCAGTTTATTTTGTTTACCTTTTTATAAAAGTCAGCTAGCTTTGGAATAACATGTTCGCCTTTTTAAGTAGGCGAAGCCAACACAATAACATTGATATCCACTTACTGATTAAACAAGACGCAATATTAATATGTATATACTGCAGTGCTTATACTTGTTTTCTTTGGTCTTGAGTGTTTCAAATATATTCTGCTGCAAAGGATTTTTTTTTTCTTTCAAAAAGTCAATCAACAATATATCCAGATATTCTTACTTGACGTGACTTTCTGCATCTCACTTGCTCAATGTAAGACCAGCATATGTAAGTGCTGACTTCCTTTTCACATTATGCAAAGCAAATGGCTTTTTTTTTTTTGACATCCAGCTCAAGTTTTCACATGACCTTGACCTGTAAAACTACTGAAAGGTTTACAGAAAATGAGAGCTGAAGGGCTTAGTGGAAAGACTTGTAATGACTGTCTGTCTTAGACACAGTTTTACAGGAAGATTATTGTCTATAAAATAACATTTAGTTTTAAAACATTCAGTGATCTGTGAGCTCATTTGGGGTTCCGGGTTATCTCGAGCACACTGAAAATAACAAGCTGTTTTTTCTCAGATCAATGACTCTGTTGGGTTTCTGTCCAGCCATCCCCAAAATCATCTAAATCTAACCCTGAAGCATTTCTTCCCTCGTCAGCAGCTGGTCGGTGTTGCCAAATAGCCGTGCTTTTCTGTCTGACTGTTGCGGAGCTTGCCTCAACACGCACCTCTATTACTCTCTCACTGTCTGAAGATCTGTCATATATAGCCAGTGGCCATGTGAACCTTCTCAGACACTGGGTCTCACACCCTGATAGTAATTTTGCTATCACAGTCATGACTTTAAGGGTTCAGTGAGGAAGACACAAAACCAACAGAATATTTTCTAATGTGGCTAAAGACAGAAGAAAGTAGTCTGAGTTTTGTATGGGAACATTTAGCAACAGATGAAAGCAAGCACTCAACAGAGAAGTTTCAAGACCTCAAAATGATGTAAATGTAAATGATTGAAGAATCTTGTGTGGCCTTAATAGACTACTAGATGTGTTGTCCAATGGCAGTTAGACAGATGGAGAGATGGGTTTGAGATGTAAAATCTTGCTGAGGGTTAAAATGTAAAACAGAGAGAAGAACTTTCCCTCAGAAGTTTGATATACATATGATAAGTAAGAGTTCATTAATTTCAGAAGTTTATTTACATTCACATTATTTGGTCCAAAGCATTTCTCACCAGGAATCAACAACTTTCACTTGTTTTGATTTGCCTGTCTGTGTTGTTGTCTTGATTTTAGTATGTGCTCCACACACTGATTGTCTGACCACTTCGTAGATCTAGCTGGTGCAAAAAGGTGAAAGAGAATTTGACTTGATTTCACCAGAGGACTTTAACTGGGTGTCCATGCAGCACTGAGTGCCCAAGATGTTGGTTTATGAAGTTTTGTTGTTGTTGTTACAAATTTCCAGCAGTCTACATTTGAGTTATTAACCTTCCATAAATGACTTGAACATCGCTGCTCTTAAATTAAAATCATGACCTCAGATGTCATTAGCCTCACTGTGTTGATACTAAAAGGATGGACTCTGTTGCCAATAACACATTGACACAACAAAAGGAATGGGCTCATTTAATGTGGTGGTTATAAATAAACATGCACACATGTGGGAGTTGCTGGTGTTTAGGATTGGGTGATGTGGCCAGCGTCAGCGTTTACGTCGAGATGAGACGGGCAGGTTGGACTCGTATGGGTTGTTTTTCCTCTCCTCTGGCTGGGAGTGTTGGTCACGCTGTGAGAAAAGTGTGATCCTGGTGATTAGGGGTGTGATCATTCCTCTCCTTTTGTCTGCCTCATTCGCCACTAAGCAAACACAAAAACCTGTTTTACAAGCCTCGTTCCTCCCGAGAAACAAACACAAACAGTGAAATGTCAAACATGACACCACCTTCACTTTTGTTGCACATGAGTCTGATTGTTTTCTTAACTTTTACGTAGGTCATGGTTTTTGTACGGTAGACACTTGAACAATAATAAACAGGTTTATTATAAAAATTAATAGTTGTTTTTTTCTGGAAGTTACATATTGTATAATACAAGCATTTGATCTGTAGAAATTCTGACGTATTATTCTAATAAAATGAATGTTTCATCTTCTTTTGCCCTTCCCCTCTGTTTCTCTGTGCAGTTCCAGCAGTCGGTGTCATCAGAACTGAAAACTCTGGGCAGAAGCTCTTACACACTTTGCGTCGACAGCCCCCTGATCGTCCGACAGGCCCTCCACCCAGAAGCCTCCAAAAAAGTAATAGTTTTTTTTTCCACTGCCTGAAGGGAGAAACTGTAAAAAAAATAAAAACATTCCTATAACTGGTATTGTGAAAATATGAAATGTAAGCCCTTGATTAAAAAAAAATAGAAGTTTGAATATAGAATAACAGTAATCCTATTTCTCATACTTTTTTTTGTTCATAGCTTAAATGACATACTATCTAATAAACAACATTTTAGCCTTGAGGGTTTAGAATTCATGGTAGTATTGAAATGTGTTAAATATAAGCTTTTATCCCCTCATGATGTGGGCATTGAGGTCAAGAGGTCATGACTTTATGATGGATGTTTTCCTCCTATGTTTGTTCCGGGTTGTAACTCTGACACGGGATGATGTCGGCATGAACAAATCTTTTCGTCTGCATCTTCTCTGTTTCATCTTTTTGATCGTTTGCTTCCTGCTGTATCCAATTTCCATGTAAGGTCACCATACTGCGGAAACTAAATTCTTTGTGTTGTTCCTTCTTTCTTCACAGAATCTTGTCCTTCCTGAATGTTTCCTTTCATTTGTGGACGTGAGGAAGGAGTTTCACAAATGCTGCCCCAACGCTGGCCCTGTGGCCAAGCACACACCAGCCTCCATGTTGGAATGTATCTTTTACTTGCTTGTGTACTAATGTTGAATGTATAATCAAAACGTAATTTCTAATGAATGTATAAACTCTCCTTTCATAGTTCAGTTCAGGTTAACTTATCTAACAGGGAAACTAACCCTAGCAGCGTTCACATCACAAAGTCTTACACATTACAGTGTGAAGCAGCATAAACTGGTCTTCATCCTTAACTGTTTGTGCAGTTGCGGGTCTCCCTGCTGTATCAGAGGAGATGTTCGGGGTGAGGGAGGTGAGAAGCATGGTGCAGCTGACACTTTGCATCCTGGCTGATCCTTACAGTAAGTAACAGCCGCTAACAGATATTAGATTCTCTATTTTGTTTATTGTCAAGTAGATGCATACTGATACTCATAGAACTAAAATACATACCCGTGCAGAGAAAGCAGAAAATACCATGTCAATATGAAGAACAGGAAAGTGCCATGTGGTGTTCACAGGTAGTGATTACCGTGTATCAGCCTTCTTTGGCTTAACTTTCTATAATCAGCATGATGACTGTAAAACTAAAAAAAAACAACCTCTCTTGCAGGTTTTTTATCTTTAAAGGTGTGGCAGCTTTTAGAACCCTAAACAATGTCTCTGATTATATAATTTGTACTTAAAAAGCCAAAATAACTTCAATCAGGCATTTCTCATTGTTAACAGATCAGATGTGTTTTAAAGCAACAAACAGTCTTCTCATCATTACTTGATTTTCTGTCATTGGTTTATGAAAGATGACTCCAGATATGTTAAAGCACAAATAAGTCAAACTTTGATTTAATGTCTTTGAGCTGTGGCACTTGCCTCTAGCTTTATCCTCTTAATAACAGGCAAGTATGTATTTGCATGTGATCGGTAACAGGAATGCAGAGTGTTGAAAACGCATGCTGTTTGGCAGGGTGAACCTGTTCACTACAGAATACTGAAAACATTGTTTTTGTAACTTGAATGCATATCCTCCTTTGTTTCTCTTTAGATCACAAGTTCTCCTGTGTTGAAACCGTGAAGTACAAGTTTGATTCTGGCACGTGGTATGTATGAACTTTTCAATAAATGTACATGTGTGTCTGTGTCGATGCCACACCTGTGAGCCAGCAGTGTTGTTCACAGACTGAAATCCCCCTCCAGACATCTTCAGACCTCAGACCTTTAGCATTGATTACAGCAACAAGGAAGCCAGCAAGTAAAGCATGTTATTTAAGCTGTCCAACTTTGCCATCAAGTGCTTACCTGGGTTATCTTGTAGCAGAGCCTCAGATCCTGCAGTCAAAAGCCTGTCACCTTGACAACCCCCTGACATTTAATCATGGTAGTGTGTTACTGTGTTGAGCACTTACTGTGAGTGGCCTCTGTGTCTGCTGGCTGTGGACAATTTGTTCAATGAGAACAAGGTGTTGGGGGTGGTTGTAATCTGTAATCACCTGCGGAGATTGTTTTTGTAATCTTTATGTTCTTCCTTTGTAAATAAGATCATAATGTCTTTCATTTTTTTTTGTTTTCCCTGATCAGCAGTAAGACTGAGCCGGTGGACAGTGAGACGGTCATTAGAGCTCGAGGGCTGCCATGGCAGTCATCAGACCAAGACATTGCTCGCTTCTTTAAAGGCCTCAGTATTGCAAAGTATGTTTAACTTGATAAGCTGTCAAAAGCCCCTTTATACTATAAATACTTTCAACATAGGCTATTTGAAGCAATTGTGGCTATTTCCCCCTTTTCTTAAATTATAATGGATATGAACTTGCACTTTGACCTCAGCTACTACAGCTAGCCTGGCTCAGTATACTCATACATGTATCTGTGCTCCTGTTTTTCAGAGGCGGCGTGGCCCTGTGTCTCAATGCTCAGGGCAGGAGAAACGGCGAGGCTTTAGTTCGTTTCATCAACTCTGAACACAGGGACCTGGCCCTGGAGCGCCACAAGCACCACATGGGGAGCCGCTACATCGAGGTTAGTCAGCATTAATCTCTCGTTCAGGCGTACAGTGTTACTCTATGTTGTGTGTTTAAATATATATGCTTAGCTGAAAATGAATCTCCCCTTTAAGATCCTAAAGATGCGTGTTTAAGTCTAGTGAGAAGAGGAAGAGGAAGAAATCAAGATACATTTCAATAAATTCCCTCAGAACTGTTCCTGCTGGTTTTGTTTGGTTTATTGGACTGAAGATCTATCACATGTCAGTTTGAAGAAATGAAATCAACACTTCATGAATCATGTTGTTGTTTTGGCTAAATCCATTCCCCCTTGTCTACAGGTCTACAAAGCTACAGGAGAGGAATTCCTCAAGATCGCTGGAGGTCAGATTTCAGATTTTGTTTCTCTCTCCCCTCTCTTCTCACCACGTTTGTCTGCTTCCCGTGGTGAAAGGCTTTCTGTTAGTTAGGGTAGACTTCTATTACATGGATTTCCCGCATCTCTGAGGAAAAACAAGACTCTTCCACATCTGTAAAAGAGCAGCTCTTTAGTGACTGTAAAAGAAGAGCTCTCATTTGCTCTCCGGGTCTCTCTCCTGTTACCTGTTTCTCTACCTCATCACACTGACTCTCCAGCAGCTTATCTTGGGCTAATAAAAGACGCTTTGTGAGGAACTTCCCCCACTGCTCCCATCCCTTTCCTCACCCCTAGATCCCCAGCGTAAACCATCAGAGGCCAATAGAAGAGACATTTCCCTCTCCGCTAACAGCCGCTCACCTGTTCAGTTCTAGCCTGGGGCTGTACTCCCCCCGAGGGAGAGGAGGCTGACGGTCAGTGAAAGGAGCAGCTCAGGGCTGGTACAAAGGGGGTGTGAAGAGACAAAGGCAGGGCCCGAGGCCTCCGGACCACAGAGCAGCAGCCCGCAGTCACACAGGACAGAGATAGCAGACAAAGACGCACAGTCACTCGCAGCAGATAACTTACAGTGGCTGCCGGTCTGACTGTGGACTTTACTCATGCATGACGATCGGTACAGGTTGACAGCAGGACTTTAAGCAAATTGTTTAGGCAGACACTAGCTGCTTTATCAATCAAAGTGAAAGAAGTTCAGAGTAAGCTTGTGAAGAATCAGGAATTGTCGTATCTGTAACTGTTTGATTTGAGGACTTTTGTAACCTTTTACCATCTAAGGGAACTGGGCCATTAATCATTACTCTTCTGAAATACTGGATATTTCTGGCTCGAGAGTGAAACATTTTTATTTTACTTGAGTTTTTATATAAAAACAATGACAACTTTAATAACCCTGTTTATTCCTCTTTCCTTTTGGTTGGTCAAGGTCAAATACAAACAGGTCATGTTAATGCTCTGCATCAGTCTGCTCTCATAGCTCTCTATATAGCTAATAAAACATTTAACAGCAGTTGATTTAACAGCTCTAAACCAGATGGGCTTATTTGCAGACTGAAGTGTTAACTGTGAGATACGTGTGACAAAATGTGTCTTCATAGCCCTTATTTGTAAAGTCATTGAAGTAAATGAGTTATCACCAAACTGATAGTTCGTGAGCTGTAGCAGAGTCAAGAGGAACATGATGTTAACAAAAGGAAATCAACTAGAAGGACAAGCAGGTTGTTGTTCGTGGGAATTGGCAAATTGAACTGAAATAGTGACGTCATCTCTGCCTCTGCACAGGTCAACTTGCAAAACCACTGGAACACTTTTTGGTCACTACTAGCCTGACTTCTGCTTTTGTTTCTGCTGCTTTGCTGCCTTACACTTATTCTCACCCTTCTGTGTAAAATGTGATTCTTAGGGTAGGCTGTTTTCTAAGTAAATCAGAAATCACAATTGAAAGGTTCATTACATAAAGAGAAGAACAAATACAACAAATAGGATGCAAAGTACATGTTTAAAATAGATGACTTTGGACATTATTTAAATAGAAAATAATGTGTCCTTTGTGCAAATCTTGACTTGAGGATCACTGAGATTGCTTTTTTTAATTTGCCAGGTGTGGGATTTGCTGTATCAGCAAACCAAGTTACTTGTGAGATTGTGCGAGGGATGCTATGAATCTTGGGAAAGCATAACAGTGATGGTTGAGTCACTACTTTGTTCCAAATATCACAGGAACTTTTGGATAGGATACCATGTATTGCATCTGAAGGAAGAATTCCTTATAGGATTCCCTACATTTTTAGGGCTACAACCAGGTCAAAGTTTTCTAATGCTGTTTGTCAACTTCTATGAGATGGATCGGCACAAAGATTTATTCAAGTGCAGACACAGGAAGGTCTCTTATCAACTGTCTGAAGTAAGTACAGCACATTTTAAGAGTAGATTCATGTTGCAAGGAAGAAAAATGTAATAATCCTATGATTTACCATCTAATGGTAGAAATGGTAATTTTTAGTATTGTGATTGTTAAAATTCCTCAGTTAATGACCAGATGCCAGGGTTTGCTCACTGCACTGCTGATCTTAGGTGTAGCCTCAAAAAGCTGCTAGCATTGCTCTAGTCTCATAGATCATTGATATGACAATATAAAATCAGATGCATCCTGATAGGGGATAGTGGATCTTCTACTGCTTTGAAAGCTCAGTTAAACTGATTCAAGTATAAACCATGTTCAGGAACAAAACAAAGAGTGTCTCAGAGGTACTGTTCCAGGTATTTAATCATTGCTGTCTTCTGACACCAGGTACGTCTAATGAGGTGGCCCAGTTCCTGTCCAAAGAGAACCAGGTGATTATCCGCATGCGGGGGTTGCCGTTTACCGCCACGCCTCAGGAAGTGCTGTCATTCCTCGGTCCGGAGAGCCCAGTTACAGACGGTACAGAGGGTCTGCTGTTTGTCAAGTACCCTGACGGGCGGCCCACCGGCGACGCGTTTGTCCTTTTCTCCTGTGAAGAGTACGCCCAGAACGCCCTGAAGAAGCACAAGCAGATCCTCGGGAAGCGGTATATCGAGTTGTTTAGGAGCACTGCTGCTGAGGTGCAACAGGTACATTCTTTTAAGTAGTATGTGCTGGAGAAATCTTTGAGTACTGTAATAATATAAAAACACATCATGTAAGACTTCCTTGAGTAATACTGGAAACATGTGGTTTCAGGGTATTTTTGTAGTGGTTAGACTTTTTTATATAGAGGAATTGATTCAACACTTGGTTGTACACAATTGTGGCTTCATAAATAGATTGTGTAATACAAGAAAATCCCTTTGAAAAACATTAAAACTAAAAATTAAATTAAAAATACCAAGAGGGGAAGTTGTGGCTTTGAATGAAAACAAGAGCATTGCGTGTCTTAAGGAGAAAACCAGAGTACTGTGTTATATCAAATCAAGTTATCATGACATATACAGTATTTCAAAAATCTATATCTATAGGTTTTGATTCTTTTTCATCAATAATAAACAAAACACACGTTAGTCGCTTCTCCTAGTTGTGTTTGACATAGAGCAGAGAGAAAACAGGATGTCTCACTGTAAGTGTGTGATGAAATCAGAAAGTTTGTGAAGTTTGCACGATGGAAGATTACATGTATAATACTGCACAGTTTGGATGTGATCTATATGTTATGAAACCATCCTCCTTCTAAAGGATTCATGTGCTTGTGTCTCAGCCCATGGAATGGCAGATCATGTCATGTTTTTTTTGTGTGTTTTCCAGGTGCTGAACCGCTACATGTCCGCACCTCTGATCTCCACACTGCCCCCCTCACCCATCGTTCCTGTCCCGGTCCTTGCCACGCCTCCATTCCTTCCAGCAGCCAGCAACACTAGAGACTGTGTACGCCTCCGTGGCCTGCCGTACACTGCCGGCATCGAAGACATCCTGGAGTTTATGGGAGAGCACACAGTGGACATCAAACCTCATGGAGTCCACATGGTCCTCAACCAACAGGTCAGACTGCCGGGGGCTTAATGACAAACATACCTAGAAGACTTCATGCCTTAAAAGTGTAAAATGCCATCATGATTCATGTTATTAATGAACATAAGTAGCCAGTTCCTAATCAAATCTCAGTTAGATCAGTCATGTAACTTGTGTAGTAAAAATCCCAACTTCAACTCAATGTTATCTCTGTTTGTTTCTTCTTTTCTTCCCTCTGCAGGGCCGACCCTCGGGTGACGCTTTTATTCAAATGAAGTCATCAGAGAAGGCGTTTATGGTTGCCCAGAAGTGCCATAAAAAGACCATGAAAGACCGCTATGTGGAGGTGTTTCAGTGCTCCACAGAAGAGATGAGCATCGTGCTGATGGGAGGAACCCTGAACCGCAGCGGCCTCTCCCCCCCGCCCTGCAAACTACCCTGTGAGTCAACTTCACTAGATGGTTCATCGGGGCCTTCTCGCCTTTTGTCTTAATCATTATTATTATTATTTAATTAAATAATGTTTAAAAATTTCCTGAGTTTCATATGCTTTACAGGCTGCTGGTATTCATTTAGTAACAAAGAAAAAATGACCTGTATCAAAAAGTAAAGTAGAGACTGGACTGGCTGCAGCTCGAACTGTGTACTTTGCTCTGTTGTGGCTCATATCTGCTTTTAGTGTTGACGATAAGATTAGAATGGGCTGCACTAGAGACATAGATGTCATTACAATTACATTTTACTGTGTAATTGTGTGGTCATTTATTAACAAATTATTTTATTTTTCATTTTCATGAAATAGTGTTTTGAAAAAGGTGGTTTTACTTTTTTCTCCTGCATCTTTCCTTAAATTTCTACAGAGTCAAGGTCATTTCTTTATATCGATTCACTGACCAGTCTCTCTGTTGAAGGCATTAAAACCCAAAAAGAAATGATTAAAAACTAACAGTGGAAACACTCTCACAAGGTCAGCAGTGTTGTGTGTCACTGTGCTGGCGCTAAAGGACACCACAGCTGCCCACAGCCTCACACTGATAGTGGCTGTTTGTATGTAAATACAACCACACTTTAATTTGTGTGTGTGTTTCTATTGTAAGTATGACAGCCTGAAGGACACAGTGAGCTTGGTGCACAGAAAGTGTTTTTTTGTGATTCTGGTGTTCTTAAAGTGTGTCAGCTCTTTCTGTCATGGTTTTTTAGGTTTGCCTGACAGAGTCTTTGCATGTGTCAGACATTTTAACCATATCATCAAAACCTTTAATTTGCAAGTGAAATACAAGATGAATGTAATCGCAGTGAATAACACAGAGACATGTAGAGATATCAGTATCAGTATTTAATTTGAACTCCATAAGAGGTGTTACGCTTACATTTCTGTTTTTATAGCTGTGGCTTTGAGTCACACGGTGTCCCTCATTCTATGGCAAGACACAAGTTGTGTTTGTACAGTATAGATAAATGCAAGCGCTCAAACATCTTCTTTAATTGTTGATTTGTTCAGTATTTTGTTGTTTGTTGTTAAACCAGTAGATAGTGTGTGCTGTTAACCATCTGCAAACTTACAGAATTGTTGTGTCGACTGTAAAAGGATACATTTCAGTTCTGTACAAGTGAACAACCCATCACAGTGTTTATGTTTTTGTCTTGTGTTGTTCCGTAGGTCTGTCTCCCCCCACAGCCTACGCTGCCTTCCCTACCCCGCCTGGTATGCTCTCTGAGGCCGCCCTCTACCAATCCCCCCTGCTGGCTGCTCCCAGACCTGCTCAGACAGCACACAACCCGGCTCACACACTGGCCTACTACCCTCACCCTCACCCTCACCCTCATCCTCACCCTCACCCTCACCAACCACACCTGTACATGAACATGAACATGAACTACACAGCTTACTACCCTAGGTAAGTTCATTTTGAGCTAGAGCTAACTGCTAGGATAGAACACAAGTATCACACATCTCATTTCTTGCCTTTATTTTCTTCTTTCTCCAGCCCTCCAGTCTCTCCCTCTACAGTTAGCTACTTTGCAGCTCCTCCTGGAGCAATGGCAGCAGTGGCAGCCCAACCCCACCACGCAGCAGCCGCAGCTTCTTCGGTTCTGCCTCAGCCCGGGGCCCTGGTCAGGATGCAGGGTCTACCCTACAACGCTGGAGTCAAAGACATTCTCAGCTTCTTCCAGGGATACCAGGTCAGAAATGTAATGAAGAAATAGGCCTGTTTACACCTGGTATTAACATGCAACCTCAGTGATCGTTCACAAGTGGACAGCCTTATGTACAAGTGTAAATTAACCAAAACACATTAAGATACCATCTTGTTTTCTGGGACACATTTTTCCACATTTGTGAAGCAGCTTGTATGCGATTGTGTCTTGGACCAGATCAAAGGATCCCCTACTTTCTATGAAGGGCATTAATAAGACCTGATATGACATTTACTGTTCTTTGATGTAATAAGTCTCTGCCCTGTCGCATACATCTTTTTTTTTTTTTTTTTCCATGTTTTCATGTTATTCTAAAAATGTGCGAACATAGTATACGCATTAAAATGGGTTGGCTTGAAACATGGAACGTATCACACCTGTTGATTCAGTAAGATTCAGTGTGTTTTATTTTTGGAATTTAAGGAATGATCACTTTCTGGTAGGAGGGAAACGTGCAAGAAAGAACGTGTGCAGATGCAATAGCCTGATTCGACCCATGAGCAGTTCATCATGGAGTGTGTTTATGGAGCCCAAAGCGGACCTGCATCGACACATTTTATTTACTCACTCCGTTTTCCAGTGATATCAAGTCACTTCTGGTTGTTTTCTTGATTTTGCTGACATCTCATATCCACAGAGTTGCAAAAGCACAAAACAAACATCGAAATAAGTTAAGCAGGATGAACACGGGCAGTGTGCGTTGATATATGCTGTAGAGTGGGAGCTCTTTATACACCCCACATGTCAAAGTGAGGAGCTGTCTGACCTCTGAGCTCTCAGCCCTACAGCTACTTAAGATTTACCACCACTGCTTGTTATTGCAAAATCACACCACTGTAGTGTCTAATTAGGGGACATGTGTGTACTTGTTCTCTCCCCTATTTTTTGGCTGGCAGTCTAAATGAGGTGGAGTCTTCTGAGGGAGGTATAAACCTGATGGTTTGGTAAGGAGGAGAGGGGGTGGGGTTTTAGGTGGAGGGGTCAACCTGCTGTTGTGGGGTCGATCTTGGTTCTAATTTATCTAAACCTGTACAACCATGTGCTTTAAAAGTGTCTTTTTGTGTTTCTCTTGCCAGCATCAAATTCATAACAAATAAGAGCAGTTTGATATATTTGTGTGTTTGAAAGAGAGAGAGTAAAGCTGACTCCTTCAGGGCCACCTGAAGCTGAACTACAGTAATTGTACCCTGAAATGTTTGACTGTGGGTTTCTGTTGGAGAGAGGGAGTGTGTGTGTTTTCATTGCTACAGTAGCGTCTCTCACACTCTCCCTGGGTGAGAAAAAGAAATCAGTTCACACATTTGGTGTCTGTAACAACACAGTCCCAAGATTTATTTAGCTTGGTTTTTTTTTGCCCTTATTGTAGAGATAGGACAGTGGGTACAGTTGGAAATCGGGGACAGAGAGCGTGGGGAATGACACATGGAAAAGGAGCCCCCGGTCGGACCCAAACCCGGGGCTCCCATCCAAAGGACCAAAGCCTCGGCACATGGGGTGCATCCCCCAACCACTTGGCAACCAGCGCCCAAACTCAATCTCATTCTTGATATAATGTGTTGTTCACATGAAGCCTGTTTAGCGTATGCGTGTGTGTGTGCGTGCGTGTGTGTGTTCTCTTATGTGCATTTTTTTGACTGTTCATACATTTGTATCTGTTGTGTATCTAACTCTTAATATGTGACACAATGTGGAGGCCTCCCACCCTGACTGTGTGTTCATTATTATGCTGTCTGTAGTATGCGCCTGACGAGTACAGCGGCATGGTTCAGATGAGCGAACAGGCCAGGAGTCTGATTCAGCCCAAAGAATGGGTCTGTCTTTAGTGGCTCCCACACAGGTAAGAAGAGGCTGCAGAACAGTGGAGAACAGGGTGGACAGAGACGGCATTTTCTACACATTAATAACTTATCTGAATTACTAACTTATATTTAAGGCTAATGCCAATATGCATGAATGAACCTACACCAAACTACCCAGAAAACACCAAGTAGGTCATATGATGGTACACATTAATGTACAGTTGAATATTATTTTAAGGAAAAGGAGCTTTTTCAAAAGTCAGACTTTAGACTTCATAAAACATTACCATATAAATGTAGAGGCTGCATGCCTCTTTGAAAATGTTAATTTATCCAGAAGTGAAACAACACAATTGAAGACTGTACATATTTAAACCTGAACATCTAAACTCATGGTTAACATCCATATAAGCGAGACCACTGACTCAAATCACATCTCAAAGTGTCCAAAATCAGTTTAGCGGGGGGGAAAAGAAGTCTAATAAATACACAAGTTCATTTTTGCTGTTGTAATGTGCAACTCTTGCAGTAACTGTAAATGTCACACCTTATTCTGCCATCTCTAAACAACTTGTGGGACATGAAATTAAAAAAAAAAAAAGATTCCAGTGAAGAAAAGTTTCTTTAGCATTTGAACAAATCCCCATGATGCACTTATTTTCCACATTATGCAGTTGATAGATTATACTTTTAGAAACATATCTTAATAGAAATGCCCAATCTTGCCATCATGGTTCTGAGCTCTTAATCCGGCATGTTGGCTCGCTTTCTCAAACAGATCTGCGTCTTATCTGCTGTCTCACCTGAAGGCCTGTTAGGAGTGCTGAGTCTGGACTTCTGACACGCTCGCTTTGACATATTTTCTCAATATATCAACATTCCTAATGAAAGCATTCACTCAAAAGGCCAAGCACCTACTCAGTGATCTGCACAGAATAACATGAAGCAGCTTCATGTTGACTCTGTTATTATAAATGAATCATTCAGGATATCTATCATCTAAAAACTGTAGCATCAGTCTTCAGCACTCCTATTTCAAGTCCTGTCACTTCGGACCTACTTTAATACTTTGATCATTCCAAGTTAACGCTTCTCTGATTTAATTACCCCACCGCTCTCCCTCTCTCCTGCTCTGACATGTAATCCTCTAACATGTAGACTTAATGGTTTGTACTGCTTTGTATGCAAATGGGGTCAGGGGTGTTTCATAAATGTAGGTCTTCCAAAAACTCATTGTTATGCATCAAACATGATCTTGATGCATGATGTGAATGCATGTAAACTAACAGATTATCAATGAGCGTCAACAAAACTCTTCTCGTGGCTTTCAGGTCCTCTGGGAACAGCATGTGCTCTGCTTTTTTTTCTCTCTTAGCTCTGCCCATTTATCTCTTTCTTTTTTTCTACCTAACTGGACCGGTTTGATGAGTCTTCTTTTCCAGGGATTGTTGATCCTATACATGGTGTACTCGCCCTGGTGTTTAAGGTGCAGCTCCATCAGATAACACTGTTAGTCTCATGTGTTTCATTCTTCTCTTTTGTCCTGCAGCTGCAGCCAGACGCTGTTCTCATCTTGTACAACTTCAGTGGGCAGTGCAGCGGTGAGGCCTTGATCACCTTCCCTAGCGAGGAGATTGCAAGGCAAGCTGTAGCAGAGCGCTCCAACCATCCCTTCTACGGCCAGCAGGTCCACCTGATCTTCTGTAACTGACCAAGAGCCCTTCATCTGCCTCCTCCTCCCTCACTTTTACCTCCTGTTGCAGCAGCCATTTATCCGTACAGTGCCATTAAAACAGCTGCTGAACCTCCCCCTTTTCCATCATCTGTCATTTATTGAAGATTGTGACCCTGCTGGCCCTGACACTCCTGAAGCGACTTGTGTAGTTTGGACATCTACTGAAGTCGTCATAAAAGCTTAATTTTCGAATGAATGCCTCTGTGGATGTCAAGCTACAGCATTTCTTTGCGGAAATGAGATGGTGTGGAGCCTGGACAAACCTGTATCACTGGCTCTGCAGAGCCAAATCTGCATGTATATTTATATTCTCTATATATATGAACCTGTACAGAAGTTCTTCCTGAAATGCTTGAGGCTATACAAACCACTTCTGCCTTACGACCTCATCTTTATATTTCTGAATTTGACTCTTAACCACTACGAGATTTAACTTTTCCTTCAGCATTTATGATCCTTTGTGATACCTCTATGCAAAGAAAGATGTGTGTTAATGTGCATGCACAAATTTATTAACTTTATGGCCTTGAGCAGTGTTGTGGCTCCAGTTTTAAAAAAGAAAAAGAAAAAAAAATTATAGAGAAATATGAGGCTTAAATAAACAGAAGAAATCTCATACAGCATTGGACTGTCATGGATTAATTTAAACTGACTATTATTTAAAACTACAGCAACACCACAGATGAGCCAGTGTACCAACTCATTTGTTACTTTATTCTTTAGGTAAATAAAAACATTTGTGAGACTTCTTTGATGTCATCCAATTTATACCTTCTTCAAGCACTACAGGTTAATTTGCTTCGATCAATGTAAGTGTCTTTAAAAAAGAAAATTGAAAAATAGAGTTGAATTAAATATCCTTACAGTTGATTCATTTGTATGTAAAAAAAAAAGACTCAGGCGTATCCTCGTGTAATGATCAGCTAATAGATGTCTTTTGTTTTCAGACTATTTATGATCAGTCTGTAGCTTGCCTTATTTCCTGCTTTAGACCGGAGTACTGTGTAAAAACTGCATGAGCTTTTTTTCCCTTTGACAGGCCTGCTGACAGCTGGTGTAGTTTTTTTCCCCCATTTACTGTGCCTACATTACCCAGAGTGCAATACTGGCCAAAAACAAGGCTGTGTCAACCTCTGGTGGCAACAGGAGATGTTTCTTTCTTTTGCAAGTTTGACACTTGTATGAATTTAGATCTTTGTATAGGACTGTAAACAATAAAGATGTTGACAAAGAACCATTTTTCTCAGTCTTCTTTTAAATAGATGTATTCAGACAATTTGACTGAGATTAATATACATTTTCTCTTTATAAATAAAAAGAGCATGTGATGTGTTAAGTCTTCTAACAAAGAGGATGTCTCATTTATTTTAATTTGGCAGAAAGATGTTTGATGGCATGAAAGCAGGCCAGACAGAAAAATAAATCGAGAGGAGGAATGCCATGCCATGCCGCCCACTTGGAGGACCACAGTCTCTGCACATGGGCCGCACATACCAACCACTAGGCCACAGGCATCCCTTATTCCAACTTTTTTTCTCTACACTTGGACCTTTTTCTCATAAAAAGCGCATAATGTGAGAAAAAAATCTTCCTGCTATCATTATTTATTTCTGACATCTGGCCCTCATCCTCTTCAGCATGGGGGCGGCAGTAGCTCAGTCTGTAGGTACGGTTAGAGTCCCGACACAGACCAAGTCCGGAAATTGGTCTGGTAGCTGGAGAGGTGCCAGACCACTTCCTGAGCATTGCCGAGGTGCCCTTAAGCAATGCACCGAACCCCCCTCACCAGCTCAGGAGTGCCCGCTGTGGGCAGCCTCACTCTGGGACCTCTCCATTAATACATGTCCACAGGATCCTGTTTGTGTATTACAGCCTGTGTGTGTGTAGCATGTTCAGTAGACAGACAGTAAAAATGAATTTCCCCTCGAGGGATAAATAAAGTATAAATTATTATTATTATTATGATGGCCTTCTATGAGGAGGACACAACTGTTTTTTAAATGATTCTTTTTATAAATATTACAACTAGAGGGTGCCTATGCACACATTCCTTAATATAGATTAGCTCTGCATATATGAAGTGTATCTCTTTCATCGAAGTAATCTTTCACTGACATAGAGGAGAAACATTAGTACATCCATCTTAAAGCAAGGCGTCTGTGTTTACATCAGCTATGATCCTCTATATTTAATCAATGAGTTGTTTACATGGGTCGGTGGAGTTAGGAAAAGGCAGAAGACATTCAAAAAGAAAGTCACAGACCCGTAGGTGAGTTTTCTGTTTTATTGATATATACTACTTTAGAGCCTACATTATAAGCAAGGTATTCCCTTTGAATAATTTCAAAAAGCACTGCAGTCTTAAAAATTACAAAAATTTTAACATACAAAATATACAGGAAATGACAACACAAGGCTCGGTAAACATCAGCTAAACCTGTATTTCCCTTTTATTTTACAAAACATATATATAGATGTGTGAATATATATATATATATGTGTGTGGGTGTGTTTGAACATCTATAGATATCAAAATATCAATACATATTCAACACCCAAACATGTCCCCAACCTTTTAGGAATGACATCCATTTCAAAGTATCAAAAATAGAGCAGAAGAGTCTCTGTTGCTTTATTGTTATGTAAAGGGGGAACGTCTTGTTCGGTCTTTGGTTGTGACAGAAGAGGACGGCAGCCAGAGTTTCATGGTGATGCTGGTTTTGTTGTTTCTCTCGATGACTCGAGTCTTTCAGGCTGCAGAACCAGCTTTATATGAACAAAAGTCAACTCCCTTCCCCCATCCCCGTGCCTCCCCTCCAAACAAACTAAAGTAATAAAGGTAACTGACTTGCATCTTTGTCATGGAAAAATAAATCAACCCAGAAAAGCATACAGACACACTGAAAAACTGTTTTTCAAACAAGAGTTAAGGCATCCTAATAGTTTACAAAGTGACATGATTCTCTCACTATCTGAATGTTTTATTTCTATCTTCTCTGTGAAGTTCAGAAACAACATAAAAGGTTCTAATCTCTTTTTTAATGTTGTATCTCACATTTACTGCTGTTATAGCTTGCATAGCCTAAATACATGTGTGTGCTTCTGTTGTTGAAAATAACACTCTTATAATTCCTGTCTTCTGTACAGCATATTTGGTTCAAACACCATCCGTCCTCACACACTCCTGAACTCATGAAGATGCTTGCAGTGTGTCCTTGACAAGGCAGATTGGCTGATGAACAACCCCAGGATGCTAACAGAACCAATCAACAAGTCTACAGTCTACTTCTAGAGGCATCAAGGTCTTTTTTTCTTTTTTCTCATTTTAAAAGGCATTAGGCAGAATTTTAATGCATAGTAGAATCTTTTTCACCTGGACACTGACTTCAAACAGTCTTTTGCAATGCTCCTCACACACAGGAGGAGCGTCATTGTCGAGCTTAAGGCAAAAAAAAAAAAAAAAGCAGATGCAAATGTTCACATCAGAACCCGCATCAGTCTGTTCACATCCACACAATCTGACGAGAAACCTACCGGAAAACACTCTTTGCATGTGTGTCAGATCAGGAATCAAATGAAAACATTGTCATGAAGAGACACTCAGGGAGAAGTGTCTGACAGTGTTCAATAAAGACAGGGGGAATTCGTAAATAAAACCTGTAATACTTTCAACTTTTGTTACATTTTCTTTTTAATATCCACTGCTGATGATGCTATCACAGGTGTGGTGCCAGCAGAGACACAAGGCACACAAAGGGGCCCCTGGACAATTTGGGATGTTATGCATAAGAGAAGAAACGTCAGGAGTGACACATATCTTATCGTCGCATATCTTTGAATGAAAATGTTTAAGAGGGCTTACTCAGTCATGAACCCCCACTCACCCCCATCCCCTTCCAGGAGTCATGAAAAAAATCAGATCAACACTGATCAAGTCGGAGGTCTGTAAAAAACAAACAGCTGTGCAAAAAAAAACAACAACACAACAATACAAAAAAGCTTTTGCTATCATTCAAAGCTGCTAAGTGTTAATAAGGCATTTGTTCAGCTTGAAGAAGAAAACATAGTAGGGCTAAGAAGGGGGGGGGGCTGTTCATTTACAGATAACTACATGGCTGCAGGGTTGCTGAAAGTTGTGGAATGTTGCAGGTTGCAAATCCATGTCCAGCACCAGAGGAGTTTGTCCTCCCTGCTGAAGCCCTGCACCCTGCTCCTAAATGCTTTTGTAATTAAAGGGGGGGGGGGGGGGGGGGCAGTGTCGTCTTTAATAAAGCAGACTGATGGATACTTTCTTCTTCTTTTTTTTAAACTTTGTTTTGAGTTGGGGCATCTATTTTTACGGCCAATATTTCTTTAATGCCATCATCTCGCATCATGCCACTTTAGCTGATGCTCACTCAGGGGGGAAACAATAACGTTTTCAAGCTTCCTGGGAGACAAAAATATCGCCTGAGAAACACTCTACGCAACATTTTACAATCCCAGTTCTGGCTTCCTTTGAAAGCGCTGGGCACTTCCGAGTCTTTCTTCTTCTGTCTTATAATATCCTCATTCATAAACGTCAATGCTGGTGAGAGAGTGGACGACACACACTGCAGTATCGTCTCCACTACAGTAAGTCAAAGCTAGCGCTCCAGATCCACAGAGCTGACTGTTCAGGAAGACAGTGGTGCTTTGAAAGGTCAGACACACAGCTATTGTAGAAGGACAGATCTCCATGGTTTCGTTATTCTGCAAATATTTTAACACAAATAAGGCTGCAGCTCATCTTTCTTTTCAATCTGAGTTGAGTTCTGTTTCTAGATTTCAGAAAACATTTATGTTGCAGTTTTAAAGAAATCAGAGGAGAGAGGGGTGAGATTGTCAGGCTGGTGGTACAGCAGGTCCATGAGGATTTAGCAGAAGTGTATTCTGTCCCTGACCACAGCGCCCCCCCCCTGCTCATCTTGTCCAACTTCACACAGGACCATAACCTGAACATGGACTTGGAACAGGGTCTTGGTCATGGTTAGAGCTGCAAGGGGGAGGTGGTTTGATTCCCTGGAGGACTGCACCAGGGCCGAGGTGTTGGCTGAGCTATGACTGGCTGTGTGCTGATGGAGAAACATGGGTGCTGGGGGACTGGGACATGTCTCTGCCGATGATTTCATTCACTGTGAAAAGAGAACAAACAGGAAAAAAACACATTATTACTAACTCACTTGTTAGTAAATTAGTAAACTCACACAATGTAGCTATGTGTGATAGCAGCACATATTGCAGTAATTTGTCAGGAAGTTGAGCTTACTGTTAATGAGTGCAGTGTATGTGCTTTCTATAATATGTTAAATTACTATTATTACTCTTTTCATCTGTTGTGTCACACAAAGAACATTACTGAATGCTGCAACCATCATTCAGAGAAGTACAAGTTTAAATAAATAATTCCTGACATTTATGGGATAATAATGGAGGGAGAAAAAGAGAAATAGAGACTCGGATTGCTTGAAAAGCTGGAAAGAAGTGGGAAGATTTCAATTAATTTAGAGTCAAAAAGTGACATCTGACTAGATATAAATCCACAGTTACTAGATTATTACTATTAGGATTTAAAAATAGAAGTTATGTATGTAAGTATAAGCAACCATCTGATGTCACTGTGATGGTTTAGTTTCACCCGTTAGTCCTGAAGTGAAACAGAAGTACACGTATCTGACCTGCAGGGTGCAGTGTTTTCCCACTTTGAGTTCCTCACAACACCGAAAGCTCAAACTCAACCTGAGGAGAGCTCAAAGTGGAAAAACTTAAAAAACTGGCAAACCCCAAAGTTCACAGAGTCACAGCTCTGACTCGAGAAATAATCACTCCTGACAAACGAATGAGAGAAACGATTCCATTCACAGTTGTGACCTTTGTGAGAGTCCAACAACTGTTAGAAGTTGCCACAGCAGACTGACTGAGCTATAAACAGTCCTGTACGGGACAGGCCCGTCCATTACTTCATTATAACTTTAATGGTGCTTCAGTACATTTCCTCGGGGCTGTTCACGGGGTTTGTGAGCATGGCGGAAAGGCCGTGTTGAACCAAAGCATGGTTAAAAACGTGTTGTTGAGCTGAGAGTGGCACTCAGGCGCAGCGAGGTTAATTACTCCTCCGACTCAGTCAGAGCCGCCATTTAAATATACAACAGATAAGTCATTCTCTGCTCCTGTTTTTCAGCCAGTGTGGGTGATTGTTTTGCATCTGCTGCCTCCATTCGGTATTCAAACTGGGACCACATGAGACACAGCAGGGAGCTAGTAAAAGTGCAGCCGGGAAGTAAATCAACTTTGAGTACTTTGACGTGGGGAGCAGGACACGAGGACAGAGAGACAGACGGTGTTTTTTGTTTTTTTGGACGTCATTGAAAATGCAAAGTTTCCCACTGACAACATGTGTGTATTTCCCCAAATGTTTTGGAGTTGACGTTACAGGTCAGAGAAACGTTTCAGGCCGGGCAAACTGGTTTGGGAGGGTTCAGCAGAGACCTCTAACCCAGTTGGATACTGGGAGGCTTACAACCAGACCTGTCTATACATGACAGTCCAAAATACAGCTCCTCTTTGTTTCCCCTGAGCTATAAAAATACACTTTCCCCCCTTTGCTGTAATAAAGAAATGTATTACTGTAACTTAGACCATGAAAAGTGAGTAGGGGGTGACTCAGTGAATGATGAGCAGCCGAGTGTGTTTCATGAGAAAAAGAAACCGTATTGAAATTGGATGACACACAGATTGTAATAAAGGCGTTAAGACGCAAAACTTTTTAAAAACTTTTTTTGAACATTTTTATATTCGTAGGGTAACATCATCATTTATCTCACACTTATCACCCGTGTCTCTGTACGCTTTCTGGTGTATTGTTCAAAACTCTTCATTTCTTTCACAATCTTTGTCACAGGACCGTCAGTTCACTGAATTCAGCTGTGCTGCACCTTCTGTTGTTTTATTTGTGTTTTCTGCTGCTTGCTTTTGTGTCTGGCCACCATCACTCACATCATCCTGTTAGCGTGGGAGGCTCTTCCTTTCCCATGTCATCTATGTTCACACACACACACACACACACACACACACACACACACACACACCACACTCACAGCCCCACCACGAAGTGACGATGTTACACTGTGACTATCAGAGTAAACATTTATATATGATAGACTTTTCTATAAGGCAATATACAAAATGAATTCTTAACTTTGTGAATTTTGTCCCACAACTCATTGTAAAATAAAACTATGATTGATGTCTACACACTCTTTTAAAGGCTGTGACCTTTAAAAGGAGAAGCGGTAAAACTGAGCTGAGAAGAACAGCGTCTTACAGCTTTAAAGGACAACAGAGAAGCTCTATCACAACAAAGAAAAAACAAGTGAATGGGCTTCTTTGTCCACGTCACACATTTAGTGAAATGTAGAGATTTCTGAGATACTTTGTCGGTCACACTTAATACTTGAATCCAGAAGAAGGTAGAAAACACCTAAAATGAGGTGGACTATGAATGAATGAACTATAATGGTCTGGATTAGGGTCTAAATCAAAGACTTATGATAAGTTTATTTAGTGGTTCAGTCAAAGGCCGATGTTTACAGGCCAGCTCAGTCTCCTGCACAGCTGAGGGCTGCTGTGGTTAACTGTAGCTCTCATGATTGATGGGAGGGAATGTGCTCTATCACCACAGGAATATGAGCAACCAGCAAGTGAGACATCAAGTGGGCGTTTGCAGAAAATACCACTTTCCGCTGTACTGATTAGATTATTGCAGAGGCAAACATTAAGCTGTAAACTCAGATAAACATGAGAGGAGAAATTATAGAAGAAAATGCTTGATCAAAAGAAAATTTAAAAATACATGTTTATCTCAGTTTGACTCTTTTGGCTCTGTCATTACAAACTGGAGGATGAGGTTTCCCCACATATCTTTCACAATCACTAACAAGTGGCACTGCAGTCAATATTACGGCTGCACTTATTGATCATTTCTTGACTTATTTTGGGCTGTTTGGAACAAGACTGAATTTTGTGAGCAAATTTTAATCCCAGTCCGTAAACATTTATTCTTTGTAGTTTTCCCTTTTATTGGATGTCAATATGTGAAGAAAAATCAAATTAAAATAATATTCAGGATTTGCAACCGTTTCTCCTGAAGGTAAAACGTTTAAAACCTTAGAGAAAGCTTTTTTATAAACAGAGGGTTAATTTCCCATATCGATGAGCAATCATCTCTGCTTCGTATGCAGTCATTCATTTAAGGCTTGGGCTCCACACATCAATAAATCAGAAGTGAAAGGCAGCTTTGACTGAGGAGTTTCATATGTTGATAGTGTTTTCTCAGATTTACTCATATCATTGAAAACAGTGCAACGTCAAAGCCGGTGATTCAGCGTTGCCCGCCATAGTAAGTGTGGGTCTGAATTGCTCAGCCGGAGGGAGATCCTCTGCAGATGACTGGGAGGGGGGCTCCCGAGTCAAAATATACATCTGCAGTCAGCCGACTACTGCTGCTACTACTACTACTACTACTGCTTTAGTCAGGTAATCAGATGAAGCTGTCCCCTGTGGTTTAGATGGGAAATAAAATAATTCTTAAAGAGGGCAAGTGAGGTCTGAAAATTCTCCTTACAACATGGTGTCAGATACTTGTTTCTAATAACGCTGCTTTCTTCATCGTAGATATCCCCACTAATCCTCTTTAGGACCAAGCTTCTTTGAGCCGAGGAGAGACAGAGGACATTCAGGGAAACAAAGAGACTTAGTAAAGTTGTCAAGTTGACAAGTAAGCCAGGGAGTTTACAGTTAAAGAGAAGAAAATAAAGATATAACAAAAATCTCTTCTCTAAATATACTTGTACTCCCTTTAAAAATATTACTTAGTAGAAACAAACATATCCTCGAATCTACATCTGCTGAATATAACGATGTCCGGGACATATCCCCAAAATCTATCAGGAGACCACTGGGATTGGGTAAACTCACGTCTCTGTTTCCAAAGTTCATGTCAAAGGAGGAGAATTAAAACAGATTTCCATAATGCAAAACAGAAGTGGAACAGGCAGACGGACAGTCAGTACAATAAACATATCTACTGTCGAGATGGAAAATGGGGGATTGTCATAAAGCTGTGACACATAGAAAAAGGTTCCCTGACCCAGGCTTAAAAAGCATTACTCTGGCAGAGCAGTTTAAGCAAATAACTGGAAGATTGACTGACTGATTTTTGAGTCCAGCAAATGAAGACAACATGCCACAGTGGAAAACATTTGTGGAGAGGGAACAGAAGGAGACTTGGTTTGCCTTCAAGAGGGAATATCAAAGCACACAGTTTCCACTCGCAGGGCCCTGCAATGACACACACACACACGTCTTCACGGAGCCTCAGGTACGAGACCGAATGTGAAGTAAAAATCCACTGAGCGATCACACACATTGGAAATAGATGATCAGTTGATGGAATTTGTTTTGAAACCTTCCAGATCTTTATCTGGCTCACTGTTTAAACTCTGCTGCTGCTGCTCTGTGATCGTGCTCTGCTTAATTTTAATTTCACTTTTGTCGTCACTGAGTGGGCGAGGGCACAGGGTACTCCGTAGGAACGAAAATCTAAAGGTCAGTTTCTCAAAGTCACGCATATCTGTTAACTGTCTGTGGGTTTCCCATTTGATCTGACGGTAAGTGATTCACAAGACTTCTCTGCCTTTGCTGTGGAGACACACATCAGCAGGTGACCAAAAATACCGGGCTGTAAGAAGGAAATCACTCGAGCCCAAATGGCCGCATGGGGAGATCAGCAAAGCCAAATAAAATGGTTAATAGGTTTAACGGGCAGACTAATCAGCAGAGAGCATGATGAATCTCTGGTGTGGGCCTTTTCTTGCAGTGTAATGTGTTATGCATCGGGAGCCACAAGTTCATCTAAAATAATAGATGTTTCTCTAACCTGGGCAGAGTGTTGTTTAAAGGATCCAGTTCCATTAAAACAAAAAACAGCCGGTGCAATTAATTATTATTTACTTCTTTAAAATGTGAGAAAATTTAAATAATTTCCTTCAGTCAAAAGTCATGCCTTTCAAATATTTAATTGTAGTTCTGAAGGTGAAATTAAACTCATATCTATATTTAGATTTATTTTGTGGCTTTTGCCTTCATTTTTATTTAAATAGGACAGTGGAAAGAGTAGGAAGTTGGAAGAGAGAGTGAGGAATGTTGTGCCAGAAAGGGACCGCAAGTCGGACTTGAACCCGGGCTGCTAGGTCGTCAGTGCCCCATCATTTTGAGGGGAATTGTGTGTGTGATATTTTTGTACACTATTGATAATGTGCATTTCAAAAAAATGCTAAGAGTGTATCTCCCACATGTCATCAGTGTCAAACAGGTTACTGGTAAACGTGACTCACCAGAAGTTCAGAGAAAAACAAACTGTAAGGATTAGTTTACGCAAACTTGCATTCACTCTGCAGCTTTAGAGGGAGGTGAAATCTACCTCAGCACACTCTGTATGCCATGAGAAATGTGGTCAGTACAGTAGTTTTCATTTTCCAGGCAAAGAGTGGCATTCTATGCTGTACTGACAAGAACAAATGAGCACTGACATTCAGGAGAGCAGCCAACAAAAACACACACAAATTAAAAATACAGGCACAATCCCATTTAAAACCAAGTCTGTTCATGTTCGTAATTGCATAATTATATTCATAATTTGTTAAATACATATTCAGAAACACAAACCAAGGGTTGATAAGTTGTGCTGATCCCTGCTTAAGGATTTCCAGGCTTCTTCTTCTTCTGTCTAAAGGAAAATGCAGCACTGGCTCTGTCTCCATACCAAGCTCCAGCGTCTTCCAAGACTTCTGCATTAAACTCTCTAAGACCTTAATTGTATGGAAAGATGACACACAAAGTCCATTTCCACTTGTTTCAGGGGGAAAAGACCAGCAAATGTTTGCCATTGTTTTTAATGAGCTGCAGCAGCGCTGGATGGAAACGTTTTTTCCTTCCATTGCTACTTTTTTCATGCCGTTCAATCAAGAGTTCTGTTATTTCTCTGTTATGGTAAGTTGATGGCACCATGCAACCTCTGGCTACAATGGTCCCATACACGCACGCACGCACGCACGCACACGCACACACACACACACACACACACACACTTCATGTTACAGAAAATGTAATGAACCACAGCAGTGTTTTTATTTCTTCCTGTCTGTTTACACTTGTGAATAATAATACTATTTGAAGAACTTGTTTGTCTGATTCAATGAATGAATTGTAGAGTTTCATAAAAACAGCATTCAATGCTTTCACTGTAAATTACTTTGCATTTACTGTTGTTGAATGGTGGTTGATGGTCTGTGTGATGATGTACTGGATGACTTGATAAATATGTGGAAATATGTCAGTGAGATACTGTTTTGTTTTGTGATGCTGTAACAAAAATGTATTGTGATATACTTTGTACAGTGTATAATGAATTGGTAAGGAGGACTTACAGGGGGGCTGCCAGTGGCTGTGTTTGCCTGCAGCCAAATTAATTTAAATTGTTTTTGAATTAAGTGTTCTGTTTTGTTTTAATTAATGTTTTGTAAAAGAGGGGCAGATATTATAAGATTAATCTTCTTTATGCTCCTTTTCATTCAAAATTTGAGATTTTATGTTTGTTTGTTTTTCTTAACTTTATTGTTTTTTTTTGAATGAAATAAAATTGACAAATAAAATAAAATAAAAAATAAATAAGGCAGGTGGACTTTTGCAAAATAACAGTATCCAGGTTCATATTATATTTTTTTAAGCCTTCCAAAACCAAAATTAGACTCAAAATAATGTCAGTGTGTAGCCAGAAAACCAAAAGATCATATTCAAGTCTTATTCTGTTTGGGATTAAACCGGAGAAAGTATTTCTGGCCACCTGTCAAATGAAACTCCAATATTTACTAGTGTTTTTCCACATGGTGTGGTCAGCTAGAGCAAAATATTCAAGTCTTTTTTTGATTTCTAGATGTTAGCCTCTCCAATCACTTGTTGTGCTGTTGGCTGAGAACAGCTGCCCATGAGCTGAAGGGCCCTTTAAACTGAGAACACTTGGATCCTGCTGTTGTTTCTCAGTGGGATTGGCAGTACTGACCAGGGTTTTTTGTATTACAAAGAACTACTGTTCAAGCAATAGACCGACACACTCTCTTGCCCAGAGTCACATGACAAGAGCAATACCACTCTCATATCTGTCGTCAAATATAAGGCAAAGAGTCAAACCCCTCTTGAGCTTACTAATTTAAGTTACATCTTGCTTGTTTCTAGTGTTGTAATGTCATACAAGCTAACTAGCTAAAACAAGTATGGGATTTACAGTGCTTAGCTGCTCGTCTTTTCTTGTCTGAGGGAAACTGCCAGGCAACCAAAGGACATTTCATGCCATGACTGTCTACTTCCCTCCGGAAACAGTAGCCATGCACATTACTGAAGTCTTGCTAATTTTAACTTTTTATTCAGAAAAATGCATTGTTACATGTGTGCATGTCTCTGACTTATAATAATGTTGAAAATCTAATAATAAATTGGACAACATTTTTTTAATTATGATTAACATGTGATTCACTATTATGCTCCAAAATACCTGCAAGCACAACTTTTATATCAACAGCTCTTGGAAGTTTAATGTTTTCTACAAAGTCTGTGCTCGTGCAAAGTTCGGGTTAAAACATTGTTGACAGATGTTTTACTGCTCAGACACTGACTCTTTCATTTGATTACATTTTCGTGCATGTGTCGCTAACTGTGTTGTGTCATTTCTGTGTCTGTGTCTCTCTTAGTGGTGTAGGCAGCAGGGCTCAGCCTTTTATTAACCCTCAAAGACGTGCAAGCAATTTGAGGCAGCCGTGAATGTGGGCAGGTCCAACAAAAAGACCGGCTTTTGTTGTGACCACAAACTAGGCACAGTATGGACACCATCGTTACTGTTGACCAACACACATGAACAAACACAAAAGTGTTATCTCTTCCCATGTGTGCTCTGTCAACAGAGAGATTATCACGAGCTGATCAATTTATTAAATGCACAGTTCAGCAGCACAAAGATTCAGTCACCATGACAGCTGTAATCCTCATCACAGGAGGGACCACTTCATTCAACTCCTGTATATAAACAAATCAAACTCAAGTTTACAAGGCTTTGGCAACCCTAGCTAACAGTAACACTGGTGTAAGTAGAAATACAGTACAACTATTCTAAATCCATCAGTCATCTGTACCTGTCTTTGTGTGTGTCCATGTAAAGAAATCGCATGGTCTCCATGCTGAATGTGGAAAACAGCTAAAGACTTGTCTTAGAATTTCACAATGGTGGCACCCTACCTTGTGCTTTTCTTTTCATCACTGACATCAAAGCAGTAGAAATGCTTTAAAAACTTTGTGCGTTGCTTATCCAGGTCCTTATCTTTTTTAGCATCTTTTCATGTAAAACCTCATAAAAATAAAAACCTTAAGAAAATAAAGCTTTGATGTTTTTCTATTGTTTCAAAGAAGCCATTTCCAAACTAACATAACTCTTAACATATATATATTTTAAATGTCTTAAATTTAAAACAATCTTAAATCTACAGCCCACAAAGCACAACACTATCTAGTATTCCTTTACTAGATCTGAGATGCCAAGTACATTTCAGATTGAATGTCTCGGCTGAGTGACCCTGCAGTGGGCTTGGATCCTGACCTTGTCTGTCCATCTGTCTGTCAGTCTGTCTTCTCACCTCCTGTGTCTCCTGCCTAGCATACACACAAACCCAAAGTGCACTCACACCTCCACAACATCAAACAGATACACACAAACACAATATCTCATCTAACACACAACACATACACATCTCGAGCATGCTCTGGTGTGCGTCACAAGGGCCATCTGTTTGCTAACCGGAGCAGTTTTCTACACACTCACATTCATATTCCCTCTCATGCCGCTGACACAAATCTGCAACAATAATGACTTAATCTCATCTTTTTAAGGAGAAAGACAAATTATAAAGGCACATTTTCAAAAAACACAAAATGTTTTACTAACGACTTGTTTGTTTGTTTATCTGGGAAGTCTAAAGGTGAGAGATTAACAGAAAAAGATGGAGAAGGGGGGGAAATCATCAAGTCAAAAGGATGCAACCTCATTCATGTTTGTTGTGACTTTAACCTAACAGTGTGCAGTCTTGTTTCCCCCTACTCGCACTACATTGATCATGTAGACAACCACATGGGTCAAATGTATTTTAATGATGCTCTAAGGAATAATTCTGGATTATATGAAAGCCTTTTTCAAAGAGCAAACACGTTAACATTTATGTATATGCTTTTGAGTGTTTTTGCATTACATGTGCATTCTGTCTTTGTGTACAACATCTACACACATTTATGTTTGCGTTTGTGCCTCATCTCTGCCTGTCAAACTTCATTGAAAATGGACTACTTCAGAGAGTGTGCCGCGACCTTCTAAAACTCAGAGATGTAGTTTGAAGTCTCATGTTGCTACTCCAAACCATGGCCTACAGAGCTGGGCTGGCACAGAAAGCTATTTTTAGCCACAGGCTCAAAGGGAAAGCTTACATTCATGGCTGAACTGTGTCACTCACAAACTTTTCTCACACTTTTTTTCACAAGAGTTCGAGTGTGGCCAGCTAGTTTTTAGAGGCTGTGTGTGTGTCTCTCTCTCTGCTTATGTGATGAAGACTAAAATTGAGTTTAACGTGAAATATTTCGGAGTATACAGATTTCACGAGTGCAAAGATGTAACCACACACTTGCCTGAAAAGAGGAGAGAAAGGAAAGCTAATACATCAGGCTGTTGTACACAGATAACAATCGTTTGATTGCTTGTCAGCATGTGTGTACGCATAAGTATTATGAACTGATGTACCTCTGTGGTTGTTGGTCTTTCACACATCACTTATTGACAATGGCCCTGTGTTAATTAGGCTGACCCTTGCTAGCATACAATATCACACCTCCCTGACACAGCCTCACCGGGCTACTTATTAACCCTAAACCTTTAAGACCCTCATTTGAATATGGTGCTGGAGTTAACAAAACCAAGCAATCCAGATAAGGACGTTGATGATTTAGAACAGTTTGGACACACTCATTATAGATAAGGAAGTAGTGTTTATGAATGAGAGAGAAAAAAGCTGCTATATGCATGTGCTGACTTCACTAGTCAATTGTTAAGTCAACAAGTCTCATGAGCATGCTAATTAGGGCTGTTAACACACATCCGCTCTCATACGCACAAATACACACAGGATGTAATTACTGCAGCAGCATATAACTGTAGTTTTTGTTTTCTAGCTATGGCCTTTAGTAGAGGCTCAAAATGATGCAATCCCCTCCCTAGTTCCAAGAGGCCAAAAAATACAGGTTGTAATTAATCTCCAAACTGCTGCTGGATTTAAATAAGCTGAGTGTTTGCGATTAGGCTCTATAATACGATACTACAGTTATCAGTCCTACTATGTCTATGTAACACAATACTAAAGCCACAGGACCCCTCAGAAATCATCCTGCTCACACTACAGCATGCTCTGAAACGTTATCACCATTATCAGGCATCAAGGTTTCAGGCAGCCCAATGAAAATATAAGCAGTGCTTCAGCTGTTTTACTTCATCAGCTGCATCAGAACCTCATCACAGATGGCTGTGCTACACAAATATCTCGTGTGAAAAGACAGACTGAGAAAGAAAATGTGATAATGAGAGAAGTTCGGACTGACAGAAAGCTGGAAAATGAGAGTCAGAGGAAAAACAAGAGACACATACAGACAGGTTAAACAGACAGACAGACATAGTCCTTTTTTACCTCTTGAGTCTGGCTTTAAACAGAATTTCATTTTATCACATGTAGTTGTATTTATTTATAAATATATTTAATATGTACATATTTTTAAATTATATATATTATATATTTTTTTACATATTTTATATCAATCAATCGATCATCTTGTTTCTATTTGATTCAAAACTAAAGTTATCTCAAGACATTTTACAAAAGTGTAGTCTTATTCTGTTTTATTGATTTACATCTAATCTTAGTTTTTCTATTTTATTTTCCAGATTAGCTTTTAGTGTTTTATTAACGTATTTACTTAACAATATTATATTCTATAGATTTGCTTTCAGTGTTTTTTTTATACATTGAATTGTCTTTTAGTGTTACATATTGTATTTTGTTTTATTATCTTATCTATTTCCTTCATGTTATTATTCCTCAGTCTGTCTGTACCTGTTTTTATCTAGTTCTTTTTCCCTATGTGCATGGATTGTGGTGGTCGGTTAGGGCTGGGGGGGTGTCTAGGGGTGGGAGGAGGTCATATTGTTGCTTCTTGATTTGATTTTTGTAAAGCACTTCTACATTATTGTATGAAAAGTGCTTTATAAATAAAGGGTGATTGTTTGAGTCAAAGTAGGGAGGATGGGTGTCCAATAGTAGTCTTGGTCTTAGGGCCAGCTTCTCTTTCATGTTCTTCAAACAGTTTTAAAGTGCTTACAACCAAATGTGTCTATTTCTGATGCCACTGGCTTTTCTGGATGAATAGCTCAGTGAGTTTCATGTGAAACTATTTTTTCATAGATGCCTGTGCCTTTCTTTGTGACATATCAAGATCTGATTTTGTGGACACCAGATCAATAAAGTAAATGAATAGCTTACCATCATCCAGCGTGATGTCCTGCAGGCCAATTGAGCGGAAGGTGGGCTCCTTCTCCTCAGGCTCTTGTTTGATGTTCAGCCTCTCCCCGTCTGATGGGAAGGGCACCTGTGGGCTAAGAGGGTGAACCAGTGACCCTGCTGCAGCCGGTGACAGGCTGGCCATGACCGGGCTTGTAGCCTGGGGTGAAAGCTGTCCTGAATGGTGCTGTTGGGGGGGACCCAGAGGACTGCCTCCTGAGGTGGGGGAGGATGAGGTGGGAGACTGGTAGGGCAGTGAGTGCAGCTGAGGGGAGGAAGGCCCAGAGTGATGCGAGGGAATCATTTGTGGCGGTGGTGGGGCACTGGACGTTGTGGGACAGGATGCAGACCTTTGACCTACGGGATGGTATCCCATGGCCCTTTGCAGTTGAGAGGAGTGCTGCCCCATGAGTGGATGGCCACCTGGAGAGGGCACCTGGGTAGGGTTCGGGTGATAGCCTCCGAGTGTGTGGAGGTGAGGGGATGAAGGAGTGAGCAGGGGTTGTTGGCTCTGGGGAGACCCAGCTATGGGGTTGGTGGAAGAGGAGGGTGTTGATGGTGAAGAACAAGGAGAGGAAGGGTACACCATCCCCATGCCCATTTGGTGGGGTGCTGCACTGGGGCTGTGCTGAAAGGGCATCCGTTCATAACCCTGAGGAGGCAGGCTGGACTGGCCGTTGAAGGGCAGGCTGTGACCGTGACTGTGGCTGTGCTGCATAGGCTGGTAGGAGGGCCGCGGAGGAGCAGAGCTCGGGTGGAACGTCATGTGGCAGTCTGCAGGAGGGTGGTGCAAACTGCGCCCCTGGAGGTGAGGCAGGTGCTGGAAAGACGGGGAGCCCAGAGAGGGGCAGGGGGCCTGTAGGGGTAGCAGGCCAGGTCCGGAGCCTGTGGCCAGACTGCGAGGGGAGCTTGACAGAAGGTTTTCCGATGGGTGGCCCTGCTCAGGAGAAGGCAGCTGGGTGCGCACCAAACTGGCAGCATGTGCCAGGGGCATGGATATAGGGGGTACTGCAGGAAGGTCCAGCTCATCTCTATTCTCCTGTTTCACCATGACTACAGAGAGAGAGGAACAAAAAGAGAGGGAGGAAGAGACATATGACGAAAGAGGAAAGACAGACAGGATGAAAGAGAGAAAACACATTGTCAGTGAGGTCCATCAATCAAATGCTGCTTAGAGTAAGACCAGACATGTTATCTTTAAAATTGTCAAGTCACTGCTATTTTTGCTTAAGTCACAGTAGAGTAGTAACATCAAGACACCTTAACAATTTAAGTAGTTGTTAAACATAATTTGTTGTATTTTTAACCCCACAGATGAACTCTCTCAGTGTTAGGATTTTATGTTGAAATATGTTTCAGTTCTAGCTGCAAAACTAGGTCAGAAGAATCTCGAGCAGTAAACATAGTCTCTGTAATGTATGAATTGTGAAATGGGGGCTCCTTCCAGATGAAAAAAGCCACAGACTGATAGACATTTTGATAGTAAATGAGGCCATCCGCTTTTACTGTGACAGCTCACAGTGCTGCTTTGCCAACCAGTAACCTATTTCCCAATCTGGTGGCTTGTGACAGTGAGTTTTATTTTTATCCAGCTCTGAATCAGAGGGAGAGCATATGTTGTCATTTCGGGTGCCATCATGTGAAATGCTGTGTGGGAAGAGGAGCTGAATGCCCCCCAGCCCAGATCAGACAGCAGAACAAAAGAGTTCAATGATCGTGCCCTCCACTCACCCCTCTCTGCCTCTGGGATTGAGAGGCAAGGGGCATGAAAAGGCCAAACGGGATTTACTTTGGCTTAAAATGGAGCCAAAAAGATATGAAGGTAAAGGGAAGGGTACAGTACAGTATATTTAAGATGGAGTAGAAACAGGTTCAGCTTGTTTTCATATTTTACCCAACCTTAATGCGGCTTCAAATCGAGCCAGAGTAATTTTCTCAGGAAAGTTTCAATAAAAACATACTTTTATCCAGAGACTTCTTTCCCTTAATTAGGCCAAGCCTTCTGCAACCCAGCCCACAATAAACCATCTTTATTTTTTGCCACAATAAAGAAAGCAGCCATCGTCTGTGGTGACACTGCCGCTGTCAAAAACCCAGCTTCCCTGAAAGAGCAGCATTACTCTACTCTGCTTTCATTGGCCGCCCTAATGTGTGAACGGTGAAAACAGGAACTGTCTGTGTGGAGTGGGCGAGCTTGCAAACAGTAAGGGTGGGTGGGTGGATGGGCAAGGCTGCTTTATGCGTACACACACGCACAAATAACACACTGTTGTGGTAAAACTCAGGGTTTAGATATGCTGCACCAAACGCTCACATGTCAATATATTTTGCAAGCAGGGCTTTCAGTTTGACTGACTTCAAGAGGGAAATAAATAATAACAATATCAAATAGCAAGGAAGGAATTTGACTTTCATGAAGACATTAAGGAAACTTTGAGATCAAAATAGTATGAACAGTCAGTATCCTTAATGCTTGGATAATTATATTAAACCACAACTTAAGTCTACTAATTGTATATAAAAGTTTCCTGGACCACAAAAGATCTGCATCAGGAAATCTCACGCATTAGAGACAAAAAGGTTGTCATGGGCGTTTTAGTTAGGCTTAGAAAACTAACAGTTGGCAGGTGTTAAGGTTAATGTCAGTGGAAGACCCCCCTCCATACCACAGTGAGGCTTTCTTTGGAGAGAGAAAAAGAGAAAAGGGGTCAGTGAAGCCCCATTGGAGGAGTGTGCAACACAAAGATCATGTAACAACTGTCACTGATGCCGGTCTAACTTCTTCAAAGTAAACCCTGAGAGACTCTTTTTGTGTTAATGATAGTAACCATAGCTACCAGAACATTTCATATGATCTGAAATATTGAAGCGCCTTACAAATCAAGTTTGTTTTCTAAGCTACTAGTTGAAATGTTTAGGAATAAATGAATGAGCTGACGGTCAACAATTCCTTATAAAGTTCCTCTAAAAGTCCTAAAAACCTCTCGTCTCACCTGAAAGGTAAGTGAAGCGTTGTGACTGGCTCCTTTTCCGCTTGCCATTGCAGACATAAAACTGCACCTGTGCAGCTGAGCCCACCGTTTTACTGTGGTAGGGAGGAACCTCCACCACAATGCATGACTAGAAAATAAACAAAAAACATTATTTACACCCAACTATCATAGAAAAAACACAATACCATTAGCATATTGCTAAATGCAAAAATGCAAAAATCAGTTCACAAAAGTTTAATGAAGTGCAATAATACAGACAGAATGGAGAGGAACAACTGTACAATTTAATAAATGAGTACTTACTCCTTGTGATTTCTCACGAATGATTTTTGCTTCCACTTCCCATTGCGGTCGCCCATCTAGAGGGAGGGGGAGGGGGACATTTACTTGGGGGCTGATAGCGGCACAGAGGGGGCATCACTTTGTCCCCCCATTATACCTCCATCACATTCATAGTGAAGACTAAATGCCTCAGAGGCGTAAATCATGTGCTCTGAAGTGACAGCCTGAATAAACCTTTTTTGAAATGCTATCATTCCACTGCAGAGTTAAACAACAGTTAAAGTAGACATAGGAACAATGAATCTAGTGGAAATAAAAATAAATACAATTGAAGTGGGTCTATACTGTAACAAAGCCAAGCCGCACACTCATAATAACTATATCTCTATAAGTGAGTCCCCTTCTGAAGTAGAGTTTGTGATATTTTTCAAATAAATCTTCCTCATCTGGAGAACTTCTCTTTTTCTTTTTCCTATTATATTGAGGATGAGGTCAGTGTTCAGTGCTTTTTCAAACAGACAGGGTAAGAACCAGGCTTCAGAAACGCACAGGATTTCAATTTGTTCTGCAGAACCAAGAGACATCAAAGGGAGGTCCTTTTTAGAGGTCCATACGCCCCATGGAGAATGTCTTAGTGGCTATTAAATAGTAATCAAATGTCCAAATATCCTCCCTCTTTGTTTTGTCTGGTCCAACTTATGGAGAGAGCGGTGGAATAACAATATTCCTTAAAAAATGCTTTTACGCACTGGCAGATTTCTGGCGACAAAACATCCTTTCCTGTTTTCCTTTGAGGAATTTAATTATTTGGCCAGACATCTTAGGGGGAGAGGCTTGGAGGGAAGCAGTCGAGGTGAAAACACTGACAGACTTGAAGTGTGGATGGATGGAATCATAAGTCATCACTGCGGCAACAGAATAAAAACGTTGGCAACAAAAAGGTTAGCACTGTATGGTCTATAAAACAAATTCATCTGCAGACTCCTTCAAAGTGTTTACATGGTGGTGCACAGTCTGCACCTGCTGACATCTTCCTTGAAACCTAAAAGGGTTTCCCCAAATACCGCTTCAGGCATCTGCAACAGATCTGCAGAGAGGGCAAACCTATATTCAAAGTAAGCACTCAACTGTAAGCCTGGTACATTTAAGCTTATTCAGCTTTCTACCAGAATTCAAAGTCTTCTGTGGCTTTAAGCCGGTGATTTACCCTTTCAGATCTCTCCACAACATTAGCCTTATGTGTAATAATCCCATGGCACATTAACAAGTCATTACGATAAACTATGAAGGCAGAGCTGAACTTGTAGACAAAGACTTTTTTTTTTTTCCAATGAACAAATGACCTTGAATGTCTTTTCAGCTGACAGCAATGCATTATTGCAGTGCAGCTTGTTGACATTCAACAGGCAGAAGCAAGGGCCCCACATGCTCTGTCAGACAACAAGCACCAACAGGAACATCATACCACGCTTAGACAACGACTCCCATCCTCCAGACACCAAGTCAGAGGGGAATAAAACATGCACCCGTTGTGCTGGAAGATCGAACAGAAATAATAAAGGTGATTACTGTTTATGTTGCACTCTCTTTGTAAAAGCAAGCAGCTGTTTGGCTTTGAAAGCAGAAACAACCTGGTGGAGTAAACATGCTGTATCAGTTATCTGTTTTTGTTTTTTTTGCACAAATATTTATAAAAGAATTAGATCTCTACTAAAAGCAGAATAAGAAGACTATAAACAGCATAAGAAGACTTAGGGAGAGGTTCCATTAAAGAAGTAAAAAAAACAAAAGCTCTGCAGACTGATAAATGACAAACCTAAACATTCAGATCTTACAAAAGTCAGATCTTACATGAACAAATGCTGCATACGGTAAAGTAATTTACAGTATGACCCAATAATCTCCACAGGCAACAATAGGTCATTCTCTGCAGTTCTTTATCAGCTTACTGTTGTCTTCAATTAGTCTAAATTATAAGAGATGGTGGAAAAATGTCTGTCACTGCCTCCACTTCTTTCTTTCTTTCCATTCCAATACTAACTCCAATCAGTGTCTTTCTGCACTAAAGTGGGAGGATTAGACATGATGAGGGGGACAATTTACAAAAACCTAATCAGCATTATCTTCCATTCCTCTTTCTTATTCTCTCTGTCTCTTTCCACAGTCGGCTGCCGCCCTGCACCATGGGGCCCAGCTTCCCTCCCTACCCAACATGCACCTCTCTGAGGTTTCCACTTGCTTGACCATCAGTGAGTTGTTTTAGCTCATTGATGGTCCATGCTCCATGACATGCTTCACCTTTAAAACACTAAAGACATTCCTCCAGGCGGCTTGTTTTGCCCTGAGAGAATCTAAGAGAGAATGGTTCTCCTTTGCAAAAACAACACTGCTCAACTTTCTGTCATGTGTGAACTTGATTTTGTCTCTTCCAAGACAAAGGTCTCTTGGGCAGGCAGAGACTGGCTCAACAAATACTACACATTTAAAATTTCCATCCCAGAGATCCCAGCTATTACATGTGTTTTCCTAATTGTGCAGTGGTGTAAAAAGAGAAAAGATAAGGCAGAATACAGGTTGTCCAATAAAACACCCAGAAACCTTGCACACTGAGGAGTGACTTGAGAGAAATAAGCTGAAAAGCTCAGGGAATTATTCATACAGCATGTTACTGATTACATAAAGCATCTTTTATATTCTCAAATTTTAGGAACCAGAGACTCAAGCCTTATTCATAATTATGGGGACGAAGCGATCACACCATCTCTGTACTGCCATTGGAAGTAGTTATAGAGGTGTGTGTGTGTGTGTGTGTGTGTGTGTGAGTGCGTGCGTGTGTGCGTGCGTGTATGGAGCTCCCGTTGCTTCTCTAAACATTGTGCTTTCACAAGGCCATAACACAATATGGAATCACAGACTGGTACACTTCTGTATATAACGCAGTTAACTATTCAGTTTGAATGCACAAAGACATAATGATGGTGGAGCTTCGTTAGAGCACTGTCATTCTACTTTCATTTCAGATCTACTCTCTTTCAAAAGGACGTGCTAGTAAGTGGAGGCTGCAGTGATGTATGATTTATTTATATTTATTCAAGCCAAACTTGAGTGGATCATAAAAGTAAACTTCATTGTTGTGCGTCTGTAAACCACAGGAATATTAGACTTTGGGAAGAAATGTTGAGGAAAAAATCTTCCTCAAATCTATTATTGCTGCTTCTACTGAGTAGAACTTTGGTCTCAGCATTTTGATCAACTGAGGATGTTTTTAATGTGCTATATAAATAAAGTTTGACCTCACTTGACTAGTAAGTTTCAACACCGATCCAAATTATTACATTTACTCTAAAATACACATGAAGAGAAACATATCTTTTCACAGATGTATCAACCATGACTCCTATAAAATTGTCATAACCTTTTGCAGACTAAAAATATTATATCAATGACGCCTACAAAATAGGTGGCCCTCTGATCAAACAGAACAGGCAGCAATTAAACATGATTATTTTTAAATATAATTGACGCAAGCTGTTTTTGCAGTGGTGAGCTGCTGTGCAAACATTCCACATACCAGGGCCTTTCTCCAGGAAGATGACCTTGGACTCTGGGAAGAAGTTGGAGCCAGTGATGACCATCTCTTCTCCCCCACTGACCAGACAGCTGGTCAGGCTGGATTTCTCCACCTGGGGCAGCTCTTGAGCTGAACGCTGGGCTGGGAGAGACGCAGCAAGGGGTTGAGGAATAAAGAGGAGGATTATTTACTGAGATTTGTTCCTTTACACTACACTTTGTGTGGACCAAGGAATAAGAAAGAGTATAAACAACAGTATAAACAGGAAAAGTCACAGGAACACATTTGATTTTTAACCAGTCCAATAAAGAATAGAACATGACAAATGACCACAGATTTGTATCAATGGCCTCAAGCAATCAATGGTAATCATGTAGAACTACTGTAAGGGAGCATCCATTAAATGTTATATTCTAATTCAACATCCTTGATTGTCCCACTCCACACTTGGTTAGACAGATAAGTAAAGACATGTTTTTGAGCGTGTGCTTGTCTGTGTGTCTTCTTTCCTGAATGAGTATTTTTGCTGACTGTGCATGTGTATGCGAGTGTGGGAAATTGACACTCACAGCACTCCACAGGAATAGAGGAAGCCTGCAGTGACAGCACCTTCCCGTTAGGTTGAGGGATGTGCACCCTGAACACCACGCGGACTCGTGTGTTCTTTCTTCCAATATCCGTCTCCCCCTTTCGCAGCTCAATGTCGGAGTTCCGCAGCTTAAGGATGCCAGCACAGTCGATACTGCAAGAAGGAGGGAAAATATTTAGCCCCACGAGGCACCACAGGGATTGCAATCATCTACTGCACATTTTAGTAGTGAAGGTCCGGGAGTGATAAAACCAACCACATGCCCAGCAGGGGATTGGCAATGAGAAGAGAAATAAGTGTTGAATCACAAAATAAAACTGTCTGTAAATTTGATTTATTACAACTGTAAATGAGAAAACCCCAACCAAATGCCTTCCTATAAATTCCAATGTAAATGAAACCAGACCCTGTATTAAAATAGTCATACGAGTAATGTAGAATCATAAATATCCTAATAAAGTTTATTTCACTGCTTATTGGGAAACCCTAAAATCCCCTCTGTGTCAAACTCTATTCATTTGAATCAAGTAATCTGCTTTGGAAGATATAAAAACCGTGTATGAAGATTTAAAAAAAAATCATTTTGTTTATCATTTAGGAATGTCTTCATGGAGATACTCTCAAAAAAGTATTAATTTATGACTGCAGTGCTTCTGACACTTACCTGGCTGTCATGTTGTTCTCAGGCAGGAGAGGAATTTCAAGAACTTTGGAGCTGGAAACGATGATTTCTTGGCTGGCTGTAGCTACGGTTTTCCCCGTGATCCGGTGCACCTGGTAGAAGGCGTGCGGCCTCAGGTAGCGGTCATCTGCCGTTCCAATGAACATCTGCAGGTTGACAGGCTTCTCGCTGTAGCCAATGAGCTGAGACATGACAAAGAGAAACACAGAATAAAAACAGATGTGAGTTCTTTGGGTCCAGATGACAGGTGTGAACAAAGACATAGTCTTTTTATTTCCACAGCCTTCAGGCCACCTTTTTTTGGAGGGAATCTAAATGTCAGGTCAAGGAGGTTGTGATTTTTCTGGCAGGGCCACTGGAGATTCATCGGCAGTTTTGGCTTCACTCTAGTTTGACTTGATGTTCTCAGCCTTGGTCTCACATTTTTTTCCCTTGCACGCCTGCACTTTGACATGATTCATACTGTTACCTCCATAATTCATACATGAACCTCAAACTTCACCTGGTCAATCCTTTTAAGACCAGATACAAGTTGTACGCATCTACAGCTACGGCTATGGAAAGCATTTTTAAAAAAGTTAAGAAAAAAAAGCAGCACTGAATTGACTTTCAGTGGTTATAACAGGAACAAATAGCACATCTGCTAACTCAGGAGCTAACTTCAGTTAAGAAAAAACTACACATAATGTATGCATCTTAGTCAATACATTAAACCATAGAAGTCTAAAATTAACAGAGTTTATACATTAAATTTAACATGTAGTTATAAAATAGCATATTTACAAACATTCAAGTTATTATGTGTGATCGTAGGCATAAAAAGGGTATTTTTATGGTTACACTCTGGTTTAAAGTGGAAAAACTGCTTGTTAAAGTGTCAAAAACATTTTGAATCCAGCTGTTCATGAATGCCAGCTGTCCCCAGAATTAGTCCCATAGTACTGCTGACCGCCTGGTTTCTACACAGACAGGTGAGATGTTCTATCAACAAAAAGTGTTGTGTGTCAAGAAGAGACAAAAAAAGGAGATGGAAGGAGAGCAACACCTTTCCTCCTAAGAGGGACGGAACAAACACACAGGCCCCACAATGCCACTACTGTTGTAATGTTGTGCTTGGCAGACTGCGTGACGACAAGATGGCACCCCCCTCTCACATACACGCTCCAACTGAACTGCTCTTCCAGTCCACACCTCCAGCTCATATGAAGGGCAGCCCATTGAGGGGAACAGAGAAGAACAAGACCATTCATTGCTGTTTCACCCCAGGAACTGCCAAACCTCAACCCTGCCACAGATGGTTTCTGACCCTTTCCTGCATGCAGATTTGCACCACACACTGCTGTGTTAATGTTTGGTACAAATGTAGGGCGGGGTCCATGGAAGGAGAGAAAGTGGGTGCCGCTTACAGTAGGACTGTTCCAAAACCAGCTAAAATAAAAAGAGTTCAACTGGTCACAATAAGGCCCTGGAAATGTACCTGATGAACACTGTGAGCAAGCACCTCCAAAGAAAAGGCATGCTTGGTTTCAAAATATTGACTTAATTTCTCTGAAGCCAATTACCTAAAGTCCAGCTTTCCGTGTCTCCCTCTCTTTCTGTAGCGCTTGTTACTACACCCTTTTTACTCAGATTTGTTCTTTAATATTGTGTTTGTCTGAACAGTCTTAAAACAGCCAGTGTCATGACAATAAACATTTGAGCTGTATTATAAAAGTAGTTTTTCGTGTCATGTAAAATCATGCAAATAGGGAAAGTTCATTTTTATACTAATAAATCAGTGATTACCTTGACAACTGTTACTTTCAGCGTATATCATTTCCAACCCTGCAGCGTTGTGTCATAGCAAAAACTCCCCACCCTAAGGTGTGTTGTTACTCCTTTACCACATCCTCCGTGTTTAAACTGCTCAGGAGGCTTGTCTGATTTGGAATGCGTAAACAGATGAGTAACTTGTGTTGATTTTTGGTGTTTGTCCTTCCTACATACCAGTAAGCTCGACTGCTGTAGGCACTGTTGGTGTAGTGCAAAAGGTGCTGCAGTGAACTTTGACACAGCTAAGGCATATACATAGAGTATGTATTTCCCAGTGTCAAACTGGAAGCTTCCCAACCAATGCGCAGTACTACTGTATGTGGGATGTGAAATGTATTCGGAAGGAAGTTGCACCAAGGAGCAGCACAAGGCCCCTTTAATAACAAGTAATGGGTTCATCTTTGAAAACCACATAGGATCTCAAAAGCCACATGAAAGTATAAATCTCGCTAGTAACAAGCTAACAGGTAATTATGCATTCCGGTCTGAATGGGTCCATGGCAATAAATGACATCATTATTCCTGATTCAAAGAAACATGGAGTCACAGGGATCAACAGTCTTGTGGCTTGTGTTGCTTGTTTTATGATCATGTCTGCACACTGTGGAAGTGAGGACAGACAGGCAGTGCTTGCACATGTGTATTTGTGAGCATTTGTCTGTGTGCATGCATGTTGTGTACTTTGCTGAGTGTAAGTAAGTGTGTGTGTGTGTGTGTGTGTGTGTGTGCGCACATGTGCGTGTGTCCATAAATCAGGGCATGTTTATTTCCAGCACCATGTGTGTTCCAGACAGCATCAAATGTGTTAAAAGTGTCTGGAGGAATGTATCTATGAAGAAAGATATACAGATTTTTTTTTTTTTTTTTTTTTCAAATGTCACAGATGTAAATAACGGCACCACAAAAAACACTGGAATAAAAATATAAAAAAACATAGAAAAAATAATAAGAATTTTATTTTTTAGTACTGGAGTTTTCTCTTCAAGCACATGTTAAACAGCAACCTTACGGTGTTCAAAACATAGTTTTAGAAAAACTGCCTGATAGTCCCACCCCCCACACTTTGTCAAGCACAACAAACTGTTTCCCCATGAACAAAAAAAGTCCCTGATTTTTTCCTTTCCCTCCATTCACCATCTCTTCATCTCTGCTTGTCTGTCCTTTTTATTTTCTCTATTCCTCTGTCTCTGAACATGAGGGATATGGTGTTGAACCACAGTGTTGACAAACATACACTTAGCAGGCCAGAAGGTCTTTCTAAATCCAATAATTGACCAGGAAAACCTGATTAGAGGGCCAGAAAGAAGGGCTCACTTCAGTAGTCCCAGTGAATCAAAGCCCCTGGCCAACAGAAACAAGCCACACAGTGGGCTAATTCAGTCAGTCTGCAATAGTAACAACAGCTACTAAAAACTAGTATTTTCTGTTTGGTCTTTGACTTGATATAGTTCAATTTTATTCATGTGGATGATTAGAACATTTTGCTTTTGTAAAGGTAAGTAATCAGTAACTAAACAAATATTCACGGGAATATTTTCTGGAAGGAAATTGAACAAGAAAAGAAACGTGCAAACAGGTGGGATGCACCTGTTTGCACTTTTTCCCACCAAAACATCAACAAAACAGATAGTATTCCATGACTGGTGCTGTTGGCTTTCTAACATGAACATTATGTTAAACATCCTTAAGACAGCATCAAAACACACAACACAGTAGGTGCTTGTTTGTGCCATCACCTCTTACACACAGTGGGACATGTAGACCAGTACACATGGAGGATACCATTGTTTGTTTGTAGGACACTTCTCCACCATGAAGTGCACACGACACACACACACACACACACACACACACACCCTTGACTTGTTTCACATTCCTGAGTCACCACTCCACCACCCCCTAAATCTATGCTTGAGTGTGAAATACCACAGGAGGGTGGTCCCTGCACTTTTAACTCCTCACCTTTTTGCCTATTCAGATTGCACTGAGCCCAGCGGGTCAATCAGCAACTGAGGCCTGAAAGAGATCAGTTCTCATACTAAACCACATTGACATTAAACCCGGTCACATGTCCCCTGGGTCTGTGCTTATCAGAGCCTGTAACTAACTTACGGCTGGCGCTGCTGCTGTCGCTTCTTATTGGGATCAAGTTTAGGATGAACCCTCTCCCCTAAAATAAAACAGCTGGATACTGTTTCATACTCAGCTCCCCCTAAATAAAGTCCCCATTTATTTTTGGCCTTCATCTGTTCCACTGATCCAGTAATAAGGCTAGCAAGCAGCGGGGAAAACATCTCCAATCACTGCATACGCACGTAAATGACACTCAGGCATACATAAACAAAAGTGTTTAACCTTAAGTTCAAAATATGAAAAGGACAGGAATATTAAGACCTAATTTGGGCTCAATGACTTTAAAAATTGGATTGTTTAATTGGTCAAAGAAAAGAGGGAGATCATCACCTGCTCCCTGACTTTTTTCAACTACCCTCAAGAATTGATTCTTTTTCCGTTTGTTTCCTCCTTTCTTTCTATTATCGTCTTTCCTTTTTTCACTAGTTTTCTCTTCTCTCTTATCTCTTCTACCCCTTGTCCCGCTTCTTTTCCCTTTGTCCCTCTCTCCTCTCCGTCCCTGTCCTCACCTCTCACTTTCCTCAGCTCCAGTCCTCTGCCGTAACTCGACACTTTCTCACAGCAAGCGCCTGACTCTGCCAAGTTGTTTCCCTGTGTTGCTCCACTGTTGCCATGGTGAGACAGTGTATGTGTGTGTGTGTGTGTGTGTGTGTGTGTGTGTGTGTGTGTGTGTGTGTGTGTGTGTGTGTGTGTGTGTGTGTCTCTGAGTGAGTGAGTGAGTGAGCAGCTACATACACTAAACTGCAGCCCTGAAGCTTGTGACAGAAAGTGTATGTGTGCTACAATGTGTGGATTCAAGCACTAACTGGTGTAAACTGTAAGTCCTGGAAAGGTTTGTGATGTGTGTATCAGCGAAAGCGAAAGATAGTGTGTGTGTGTGTGTGTGTGTGTGTGTGTGTGTGTGTGTGTGTGTGTGTGTTTGTACGTGTGCGTGCATGTGTGATAGTGTGGCTAGCATGCGTTTAAAACAGATTTAAAAACCAGAGCATGATGGTCAAGGTCACGAGTGGGTTCATTTTATCTGGCACTGGTCCCTACTGTGGCACCACATGGGCACGCACTCACACACACACTACAGCTCACACAGGCTTGCTGTTTGCCAGGCACACTAGGGAGGGCAGAAAGAGCCAGGGGGCCGGTTGACTGTTTGTTTAAACAAGGTCAATACACACACACAGGAGCATTTACTGTATACTGCATGAGGGCTGTATATGGCCTTACTAGACTGGTCCAAGCTCAATTCCTCTTATTCCCCATTCTATCCTCCCCCACTCTTCTCTCTCGCTCACACACACACTTTTCTTTTGCCTCTCAATGACTGTTTTCTCACTGAGCACTAAGCCTGATTACAACAAATGAGATCCGAGTTTCCAACATGTTTACATTGAATACAGCCCTAGGGCAAAGCTACACCACATACATACACAGCCGGTTCAGACAGTGCAAACTGCATAGCTTTGCATTGCTGTCTGTGTCCCGTCCCCCATTATGACAGCCAGTCCATTGATAGACCCACGTTGAGCGTGAGAGAAGCCAGTCAAAGGCTTCACTACAGAAAGACAGTGGATCCGACTCAGGTAGAAAGTGATGGAAAGAAAAAAAGAAAAGGGTTAAAAGCTTTGAATATGTGAGAGTGAATGACAGAAACAGACAGTAATGGGGTCATGGCCGTGTATTCAATCACTGGGATCAAAATCCTTTAATGCATCCAAGCCAGCGGAAATATATGACTGTCTTGGACAGCTTCTGGCATATTCTATTACAAATCCTTGTTACCAGACACCATGGCTTCATTTAGATTTATTAACTGTCGCAACAAGTTTAAAGATGGGCATCATATTTTTCCAACTGTCTGTTTTCTTTCTTCAATTTTTGAAATGAAGCAATGTCCTAAGTTGTGTTGGTGTGGTTTTCTAATACTGAGTACTGTATGTGTAACAGTTACTATTTTCTTTTCTGTTGTGTCTGCCTGCCTCTATCCATGGCACCAGGTAATACCAGTGGGGCTCCTTATATTTGTGTGGGTGCTGCAGCACTCAATTAAGCTGGTTAAATACGCACAAGGATACCTCAGCCAGCCAGAGAAGCTTTGGACTTAAATGTCTCCTAGCAACAGGTGTACCGATTATGGTCTGCAGCGAGCCCCTGAGGAATGGCTAAAGTAGCCTGTCAGACATGCACAGGCAAGGCCATCCTGCATGCACTGAACAATTATTTTCAATTAAGTCAGGTGGTCAACATATTGAGAACCATCTAGAGTGTATACATTCTAAATATCTCCTAAAATTTGCAATTTTTTTTAATGAATACCACAATGATTGTTTTTAAGTCTGTAGAATTGAAATGTGTTTGTTGTAAATAATTTATTTCAACTCTCAGGGTTCAATATTTTTTATTTCTCTTGCAAGCACTAGATTGTGATGAAGATTATTTCTGTTGAATGCTCTCTATTATGGTGTGCTATGTTGTGCTGAATAAAAGCCTTACAAGCATTGATGACAGATTGACTTCTACAATGCTACACTGTAACTAGTTACAATATCATTAGCCCTGAGGATCAGTCTCTGCATATAAATACACAGCATGCATCACAAAACACAGTGCAATGAATCATGTCAGTCAAAACAATTCAAAGTAAACACTCTCACGCTTTGTAGTCTGTGTTTGTCTGAAAACTGTAGGAAGTGTATGCTCTCCATTGCCAGACTGATCAGCAGCTGCTTAACACCCACACATCAGTTCTCTCATGTGATGTCGGTTGATGTTGGTGTCCAATCCCACCGCTCTGTAGTCTCGTGTTTTACCCTTTGAAAGACTGACATTTACTTCAAATACTACCTAATATAATAATGCACCACACACTATACTCTATGACTTTTAAAATAAAAAAGTATGCAAGTGGTAGAGTAGAAACAAAGTACAAGTGGAATTTAACGGTCCATGTAATAAACTTAGCTACCTGACATACACTCTGGATAAATATTCAGAGGCTTAGAGGGCAACATAAAGCCTTCATACTAAATGTAGTTTGTCACCACAATGTTTTACATTTGCTTTAGAGCATGTTAAACATAGTTTGATAATTAAAACAACTAATTATTATAACCTATAACAAAATACAAAAGCCAAGCGTTGTTGCTTTTCTGCAAGAGTTTGCTAATGCCTTGTTTGGTACGGTTTTTTGTTTGTTTCTGTCCCTAATGAGAGTCCAAAACAATCTCAGTCTAAAATAAATTATCCAGAGACTTCAGACATTACCCTAATTCTGCCTAATACAAAAAGTGTTTGTTCAGGCCTGATGAAAAAACACAATGCAGAAGAATTAAGGGTTAATACATCAATAGCTCCCTTGTCTTCCTCATACACCCGAAGTGCATCATTTTAGATCTTTAAAACATGTACACTACACATAGGCCCACAGCTCCCTCCCAAGACATTGTCTTATTTTTCTGTTGACACAGCAGCTCAGTGGTGGATTGATCTGGGCAACAGTGTGGCCACAAAAGGAAGTCATCACCATGTCCAGATGGCAGCTATGCCGTCATCTGGTGACATCACGCCCCCAGAGTCAAGACCTAAGGAGAAGTAGAGGTCCCGCAAGGTGCAGGCGACATAGGGGTACAATATGTATACAGGGTGTGTTAGTGTTAGCTAGCAGAATAATTGATTTATAATAACCAAAACATGGTAAAAAAAAAATCTACATTCAGAGAGAGAAGCTACAATCAAACATGCTGGCACCAGTGTCAATCTTCCTCCAGAGAACAGCTAGCTTCACACCTGAAGTATACCTGGGAAACTATGTGCAAGCTTGTTAACACATCCCAATGATAGGTTGAATGACTTTGATATCTACTCCAGTTTCATGATTTGGCTATATGCTATTTTTCTTGAATTTTCACATACTATAGATCTGGCCTAATATTTGTCATCTCAATGCATCCAAAACCTAAAAGAAGAAGAAGCACACAATGTGTTTTCTGTGCCCTTATGTGTCTGTCTGTGAGTATGCATGCTTTGTGTATGATTGTTTGTTGAACTGATGTTGTTTCTTTAACAACAGTAATGGCTTCACAAGGCAAAGAAACAACCTTTAAAAATTGTCCTTTTTGCATTTCTTGTTTCGAAAAGAGGTTTCGATCACCAACAATAAAGGAGTGGGTGTTTAGTAAATACACTGTCTGTTAGACCTGCTAGACAACTGCTGATGCTATCTGACTCAAACAGAAAAGGCCAGCTGTTCATTATCTAAAACATAAAAAGGACCCACAGGCAAGATGTTTGTTTTCATCTTTACATTTTTCTGGCAGATAAACTTCTCTGTCAGGGTCAAATAAGTGGGTTAAAGTCAGTCCAATAAAACAGCACATTATCATTGATTAACATTGATTTTCAATAATTCAAAATGAGTGGAATGGTGCGTCAATGACCAAAAATGTTTCATTTTTAATTAGGTTAATCTGACTGCTTGTATCAATATTACTGGAGTTGTAACAATTTGCATATGGTCAAGAAAATTAATTAATATGTTATTAAGATTCATGGAGATCCATTTTGATATTTAGTGTGTTAAATTGTACCGTTTGATGCTAGCTGAGGAGTAGAAAAGTTACATTATAAGTATCTTATTTTTTGCTAATTCGGAAAACTTTCCGATCTTTGACAAACATCTATGGTCCGATATGAACGGTGGTATTTATGATCTGTTACACCACTTACATCTGAGCTAAGCATGTAGATCCTATTGACCAGTTTCCAGCTGACACAACATTGATAGATATAAGCTCTACTCACAAGCTTCTGAAAGGAAACTCCTATAACCAACATTTCCCTCTGGGGATGGGGAATGAGGGCAAGCATGGCAAACGCTCGGTTGAAAAAAATTTGGCGGATAAATTATGCATTGTCACATATGGCAGGATAGAATCTTGGTCTAACTGAGGTTGAAATGGTTAATGATTGGCCTGGAGGGAGCCTGCATGACTGAATGTATGAGGATACATGCTGTTTCTAATTCTAAAATGGCAGTGAATTAGCCTTTCATGTTGTATCAGAAAATGTTTCTATCCACAGCTGTTTAACTTAATTTTCAAAAAGCTTTAACGTTGTCTAGTGTGCAAAATAAATGGTGACTAAAGTAGCCTTAGGAAATCCCTGCCTACAACGTGAAGTACCAATCATTTACAACACAATAATACCAAATCAAAATATGAATACATCTTATACAAACATGTGGATGTGCTTTTCTTACCACAGATAAAATACTGCTTTTAATTATTCACAAGATTATAGAGACTATCAGATCATGTAAGTGATTTGTAACAAAAGTGCACTTTCTGACCATTTATGAACATTTTGTCCATGAAACAATATGACTATTCAGTTCTACAATTCAAAACATGACAAAAAAATATATAGGCACCACTGTTATACTGGTAGAATGGATGCAAGTCACATTGTTGTCATGGTCCAGCTCTTAATCATACACACAAAGGAAGCTTGTCACTGTGGTTTTAAAAAATTAATGGGACTGATATCCTCCGCTCTCTCGCAGCAGCCCAAGCTTTGTGCAGGCTCACCTGGTCTCTCACAGGTGCTATCAAATGACAACCAGCTGACCAGACTGCAGTGACATAATCCTGCCTGCCTGGGTGGCTCCCTGCCTAAACAGGTTGATTTACAGTCTAGCTGTGGAAGAGGACCCATTTGTGACAAAACCATACATGCAAATATGTGAAATGAAACCATCGATGTAATGTTCACAACATTCGGCTGATGTTTTTAGCATATTGCAAATATTGCTCATAGTATTATAAGTATGAAAACTTTCTCCCTGTTTAAAGTGTGATGATTAAATATGTTTTAAGTTATCCACACATCTGGGGATTACCTTCTGCATGAGGTAAATTCACTGGGAGTTAGATAATAAATGCTTAGTGCAGTGTTGATATTATTATTATTATTGTATAAATCAGTTCTGACCACAGAGAGAAATGTAATCCCCAGTATAACGTACACAGCCGTGTTCCAATTTGTTTAACAGAACAAAGAATGGACTCTTGCTCTGTTAAAGGAATTTGGGGTTTTTATTTTAAATATGATGTCAGAGAAAAAAATAATTTTACCACTAAGCACATCCGTATTTGAATCTTAACAGTTTTTAAGACTGCTTCGGATCCAGTAGTATAATGTTACCAAAAATGAAAATGTCCAACTTTGTTACCTTGACAACTGGGTGGCCTCCGGATGCTGCCTTGACTGCTCCTCGGCTGCCCTCTGTCTCATAGTGTGCTCGGTGGTGGGCTTTGGGTTGCACCTCTATCTTCAGGTCATACTGGCCGAACTGGCTTGGCAGTGGCCAATCAAGAGGAGGCAGTGAGGAGGTCCTAAGGAGAAAAAAGACCACAAGCATGCACACAGATTATACACAAATTATATAAAAGCTTTGGTATATGATTTTCCATATTTTTTAATAATTCTGTACAGGTATTTAAATCAATGCAAAATCCCAGAGTAGGGTCAATCAAGACAACATCTTGTTCTACTTCATGGTTGCTAAAAAGGTCCGTTCAGAAAACGTTAAAAACCTGAGGTATTCCCCTTTCATGGTCAGAGACGGTATAATAGGTTTAAAATGGGGGTATAACATGCAGTGAACTTAGCCCCAGAAGACAATGAATCACTGGAATGCCCATATGCACTACTTCTGTTCTTATACATAGCACTTGTAATAAGCCATGTTAAGTTGTTTGGATGAATCACTTTCTAAAGGGGCTTTTCTTTTGTGAGTCTTCAGTGTGGGTCAGTGAATGGCTGGTGGGATGAGAGTGTCTGTCAGACAGTGAGTAAATGGCTGTGAGTGTGAGTCTGTGTGAACACTGTAGAGTAAATTACACGTGCAGTGCACCACAGGAGCTGACATTGTGTGTTTTTCCTCGCTGCGTCTTTTTTTGTCTGTGTAGGCCACAATCATATTTGAACAGCTGCACTCAAAACTAAAAACTCTCTGGCCTCTCTACATAGAAACTGGGTCTCTCAATCAATCTGAGTGCATTAGTTGAGTTTTCCCAAAAAACATTTTGTAAATACTGGAATCAACCATTAGCATCAAAGTCCTGATCTTTTCCAAATGTTGTTGATTACACAAAAAAGCAGATTTTAGAGTATAATGCCACATGCATTTTTTGTCTATTTTAATTGTAGTCATATAAAAAAAAATCATCTATGGGAAAAATAAATAAAAATGGGAAAACTTAATTTTTGTCTCATTTTCCAGTTATATCGATAAGGTGGTACATTGCTTATCCACAGTTTATTCAACTAAGTTTTCTAAAGATTTATGATTAACAGGGCTTAATGTATTGGTTTACATAGTTTCAATTCATATCCCTTTAGGTACTAAAACAGTACATAGTTTTAACTTGGCAAGGTTCTTAGATTGTAGTAAAAGCCACAATGAAATCCTTAATCACATTTTGGGGAGTATACAAAATAAATTATTCAATATCAAAGAGGCGTAGTTTGGGACAACACAGGCTGTATGTGGGTCACCCAGGTGTTTTGTCTGGCAACTTGTCTTTTCTTGTGTATGTATACACAACCCTAGATTATGCACACTCCCATCGTGTCCATGCATGTGTGTCTGTATGTCTATGGCTGTGTATGCTAGGCCTGAGTCAGTGACAGGCAGTTGCAGGCACGTGCAGTATAATGGGCCCACCTCATGCTTCTCTCTGAACTTTTCATCAGTGTTGGCCACTGTAGGCTCTACATCCACCCTTTACATGGTGGCCTAAGCTTTTATTTCAAGGCGGTACAGGCTCCTAGCATGCGAGTAGACTGCATGACAGATATTTGACAGCACATATAATTTTTGAGGTAAAGTTTGTAAACTTTAAGCCAACAGGATTGACTCCCTTAATTATTTCCTATTCCAAATGACTGTCAAGTGCTGGCTATGTTCAGACAAATTTGATCACATTGAATTAAAAACATGTTATTCAGGCTGTCAGTGGAGCTACTTCACTTCACAAACTACCTTAAAGACTGGCACCAAATCCGAAGGAAAGACTGCATTTTGGAATGAAAATGCACATGGCTGACATTATTTTGTTTTGATCAGCTTAATGAAGTCTTGTGGCCTGAAACCTGACAAGCTCCATTCTACAGATTCTCCTACCACAATAAACATGGAAAGCTTTTAAAAAGGCTACTTTAGGCCAAGTATGATATGTTTATATAGGCACATAACCAAGATTTTTTTTGTTTATTCCTCTTCCTTAAAAGGAACTGGAAATGTTTAAATTGTAAAAAAATAAATTAAAAAAAATAGATGGATATGCGCTCAATATATTTGAGTTTGATTTTCAAAACATCTATCAGCAGCTCTGTCTAAGATCTACAATAGTGCAATAGTGGCATCCTAACCCATATGTTTCCTCATGGCAGCCATGACATAACGGCCCAGGAAGTGTGGGTTTGCGTGGCTGCTACGGTAACAGGAGTAGAGTAGAACATAGGAAATATGAGCTTTGTGACAGCAGCGCAGGAACAGCGGCCCATGTCATGACATGGCATAACCTTTCTCAAATGTCTATCCAGGGTGTCAGGGTGCCCAGTCCAACCCAATCCCCACAACCTACATTGATATCTCTATAGTCTGAAAAAAACATCAATTAATTCCATTGAATACTGTATCTTGCATCTGCAGCTGTCACATGTATTTTGGAGTCACATGTTTAGTTGTAGAAATTAAACTTTAGTTTATAACTTTACTTGTTGCTTCATGGAAGACCAGTAAGTATACACCCTTTAGCCAGTTACTAAATGTGTACATCTGCTGTCAAAAACAAATTCAAATGAAAATTCCTCATAAAATACTTGTATCCTTCATTCATTTATAATAAAATTCTAGCCTAAGCTTGGTACACTGACTTGAACTGTACATAACATATTTGACATAGAGTAATACAGACCCATTGATAATATATAGAGCTTTTGTAAACCAACTTATGACTGTTGTAAAATATTTCATATTATACAGCTAAGGGGTGGGCGATATGGGCAAAATATATCACATTTTTTATGGCAGGATTACGAGAAAGACTTTATTGCAATTCTATTTCATGTTGATTTTTAAGACTATTTTGCAAGTTTCCAATCAGTTCAAACAAGCTAGTTTCCACATATAATTGTAAGTACACAAATACTGTGTTAAGTCTATCTAAAATTGTATTTGTTTTTAGCAAAAACATTTTGGTCCTTGCCATGAAATAGTTAATATTTGCCATCTAATAGTTGGCACCTTCAGGTAAGAAAGGGTCTGGAGATCTTCCCTAGAACATCAAACACTGCACTCTGATCTATTTTTATTTGGACTGTCAGCCAAAGCACAGAGAAGGCTGGCTGTCTTAAGACACCCCCACAAGGCCGTGTTGGACGCCCCTTGGTTTGCCAGGCAAACGGCAAACCAACAGGTGTTGCAGGGATGGAAGCGAAGTGGGCAAACTAACAGGTTCAGATATAACTGACTCTACCCGATATAAATGCCTCTGCATTTTTCTAATAAGCTCCACGACCAGAAATGTGGTAAAATGAGGAAACATTTTGGAGATGCTTTGAAAAATGAAGAGAGGTTAGAGAGCTGAAAGGTTTCTAGAAAGAGGCAGAGCTGATAAACATGATGCTACGTTTTAGTTACATAGTGCTCCTTTAGGTTCTGAAATTAACACATACTACTTTTTATCTTATTAATCCTGTGCTATTTGTCCCTTTTGGCACACCATAGATAAGTTGCTGTAGCGTCTTCCTGCTCTCACAGTGATAGAAAATAGCAACACTGATGCACGCTTGTCTCATTTCACTGGAAATACTCCCAGATGGCTCAGTTGATGAGTCAAAAGTATTATGCACCTTGTATAGTACTTTAATGTTTCACTGTTCCCTTTAGCTCTTTTCATTTAGTTTTCAATCCATAATGATTTTCTTTTTCCGTGGTTAAGTTACTGCAGTAACTTTCTGTCTACCGGAAGTTCATTATGTTCTTTCAAAATAAAGCAGGTTTTCATCCAAACAGGAAGCAAAGTACCTTGCTTATGAGTTTATTAATTATAAAATAAAAGCATAACAAAAACTAATTAGTTTAGTGCAATTAATACCTATCAAATGTTGAAATTCAGCAATAAATGGTGATTAAAGAAATAAATTGTTTGACACCCCTAATTTTAAAGCACCAATTTCTGAATTTTTTTTCCACTTCATAAATATAATGTATTCTTGTGTCCTCTTGTGTCTTTGAGATCTATTTTAGTTTTCATTGGGCACATTTTCACACGATGACTACATTCATTTGACAAGTAGCAAATGTATAGTCCGTACGTAGTTTTGACATTCAACGGATGGAATGTGCACTGTATACCAATTTTATAATGCCTCTTCAGGAAATCTTTGTAGATCAAGGTAAAGGTAAACAGCTGAGTTTCAAAACAGTAGCTGTTGTGTATGTCACAATAAAGCTACCAACTCCAAGCAAGTGTGTGTGTGCATGTGTGTGTGCATGTGTGTGTGCATGTGTGTGTGGGGTGTCCCTCTTGCCATATGTGCCCCGTACTGATTTACAGTGCTAGGGGCCAGTGAACACAAACAAGGCCATGTCTTCATCTGCTGCCCACATTGGAGAACAGACAGCCCAGTAGACCCTTCCTCTAAAAAAAACTCTATCATGAGTTTCTGATTGCATCCATTACTCCTTCATGTGGAGATGGGTGCCTGTGTTTACATGTGTGTATGCTAGGAAAAGCTGGTGATATTAGTTTTTTTCCATCCACACTGATCAACCTGTGTCACTCTACGGTTTGATTAGGCCAGATTGTACTGATGATACTAAGTTCAAAGTTCCCTGATTACTGAACATTGATCTAAAGTTTTATCTCTTTTATCATACTATTTATCCATCTTGCTGATTGTACTTATTTATTGCATGGCAATATCTACACTTCTTGCCATGATCAAAAGTGGTTGTCAATCTTGATGACATCTCAGACGTGTCAATAAATACCTTTACCACTGAGTTCCATTGTTAAACCCTATAATATATTTTTTTTTTAAGACTGACAGCATGAGCTTTCTTGCCAAGTCATAATTGTGTGTGTTTATAGTGTTTACAACAACTGTAACCAAGTAATTCAAATATAAACAGGAAGTAGAAAATAAATGATTGCAAAAGAAAGTTGTTTCAACAAGAGGAAAAAGTCCTTGCTGACATTTAAAAATATATATACATTTATTTAATTTTCCGAAACCTTCACTTCCACTGGGTCTTAACTGGATTATTTTTAGCTGACTGCATCTACGAGATTGTGCTGAATTTTGAAAAGATTACCGGTACCTTGAGTTTGTTCCCCCTTTTTCTGCTTTTTTGCACAACATCATCACATTTACCTGAATATAGGTGTGTGACCAGGCTTGGGTTTATTCCATGAGAAGTGGGAGGGCACTGACAGAAACTGCTCCCCTGGCCCGTCCTTCTTCAGGCTGTGCAGGGCCTCGTCTGAAGGCGAGTCAAGATTTGGGGACATGTTTCCTTGATCATCCAGCCCTGGCTCCCCTTTCCCAGTCTGCATAACTGTTCTGTCCTGGGAGGTCTTCCTTGTCTTGGATGGGATATCGACCTCAGATGGGCAGCACTGGAAGGGTGACATGCTTACTGAAGGACTGCCAACCCAGGTGTCTTCTGTCACGCTGCCCCTGGGTGAGGGTCCTGGTGTAGGTGTAGGTGAATGGTGAGGAGACAACGAGCTGGAGTAGCAGATGTCAGCGCTAGAATGGCGCCTCTTTCCGCAGGGTGAAGTGGGACGTGAGGAAGGTCTGGAAGGTGGTCTGGGGCTAAGCCAATTTTCATCAGTGACACTGGTACGTGGCGAGTGGCAGGGGGACTGTCTGGGTGAGAGGCTGATGGATTGTGAGTGGTGCACAAAGGCAGGGTGGTGGTGCTGCCAGTGTGGCTGCTCTTCCAAAACGCCACCGGTTTGAGGGGAGGCACAGCCCGGGGAAGTGAGTGGGGAGCCCAAGGTGAAACGGGCAGCTGCTTCATTTAGCTCTGAGTCAACATCATCGTACACATGTGAGAATGATTCACAGGAGGAGGCGTCAGAGAACCAGCTCCGAGAGGAGAGGCTACTGCAGGGGCTCGGGCTGAGCGAGGAGTCCCGATATGAGTGATCCAGGGGTAAATACAAGTGGTCCCTGGACAGCGGTCTATCACCGTGGTAGTCCCCATCAGGCCCATTGGCTCTCAGATCGTCCTCATTGGCATCCATCTCCTGCTGGCAGCTGGGGGAGATGGAGGTGATCTGTATACTGGGACACTCAAAGGCCTTGGGTGCTTCCACAGGAGCAGAGGGAAGCAGGGGGGAGGTGCCGTACTTGGAGTCGTGTGCCTCATAGCTGGGAGGCTCAGATCCTGGTTTGTGCGACTGAAAGCGTGGGGAGCTGTTGATGACCTGGGAATGGGACTGCATGCCATGACGAGTCAGGCCAATAGATTGGTGGTTGGTGACCATAGACTGGGGCTGGCCCACATTTAGGATGTAGAATGATGTGTTGTCATCAGGCTCCAGATCTAGCAGAAGAAAAGGAAGATAACAATATGATATACATCCTGAGAATCATTTTAGGGAAAACTGATGATTATGACTTAATGTTTTTTGTTTAGCTTCTCTTATTATCTAATAAATAATAAATATCATAGTTAGTGTCAATAAGCTCATGTTGTTAACATACTTAAAAATAGAACCAGTTTTGCAGGCTGCTGTGTCACAGCTCTTAATGCCACATTCAGTAGTGACAGTAGCGCATCTAAGGTTGTGTTTATGCAGATCAAACAAAATACCTGAAGACACACCAGCCATTGGTATCTAACCTGTTATTCAATCACAACTATCACTAACGGCATTCATAATATTAGAACTGTATTCATCTTGTTGCACTCCTGTTTATATACAATCCTGTGCTAAAGTGGAACCAGGCTTGCCACTGACCCATGTGCAGTTGCACCTTGAGTTTACATTTACAATAGAGCCCACTGTCAGGAAATGAGATGCCACAGTGCTGCTCAGTAACAGGCAGTCATACAGGCATTGTTCCAAGAGGGATAACCGATGAACAGCACTACTCAGGAAACAAATTCACACAACGATGCGTGCTGTCGGCTGTCATCACAGCTAGCGCCGACAGTCTATTTATACCAAAGGTCATCCGGCACAGGCAGTAAGCACACACACAAACACACTCCCACATATAAACAAATAGACGAGAGCCCATTGTCCGCATTGGTGCAACTCTGTTAGAGCTTATTGATAAATTTTCATTGGATATGCTCTGTTGCTTTCATTGGGAGTACCCACCACCAACTCCCCATGTTTCACATGTGAGATGATCAGAGACATTTTCAGGTTGGAAGACATAGGGAAATGAGGTTTTGCTTTTATGTCTTACATGAAAACAAACATTGGCTTAAGAATGTTTTTAATGCAGATTTTCACTTTAAAGTTTTCCTCTCGTTCATCAAGTAGAGCAGATCGCAATTTAAAATTCAATGCTTACTTATGTCCAGTGCCAATTAACAAATAAAAACGGAACTTTCCAAAATAAAAGAAAAACCAAGAATACAGCCATTTCAAATTGCAATGTAAAAAGTAAAAGCAAAACAAGGGTCATGTAACCATTGCCTTCTTGTCATTAACTGTTTTTTTGGCCTTTTTGACTTCTGCTTTGCTGTTAAGGGTAAGACAAATCCTTCAGAAAATTGCAAAAAAACTTTAAACAATGAACACATACAAATGATATGACTTTTTTTTTTAGTCGAAAAAATTTCTTCCTTCTATCCTCTTAACCCAACAGCAGCATAGCAGCAATCTCTTTATTTATAGCTGCTAGGCTTCCACTGGCCCTGCCTGCCTGTCACAAGACCGAGCAGTGGATCCTCTGACGACAGCAACTGACTGACAGGGAGCAAAAGAAGAACAGCAGAGTAGAGAGGAAGAGAAAGAGGCTGTACAGAAAAGAAAAGACTGCACTCTTTAAATGATAACTTGACCTAGGAGAAGTGAACAGAGGAAGAAAGTAAAGTGAAAGAGGTATAAAAAAGACTAAAGCAGAAATTACACAGACACACTCATCACTAATGAGAGGAAGGTATTTCAAAGGCATCACCATTTTCCAAGAACCAAGAACCCAAAACAACAACCCTTGTAATTAACTTACTAACTTCCATTGTTTGTTGTTTTATCTTGGTTTCAAAATGTTCCCTCTACCCTTAAGATATGAAAGAGAAAATACATCAGTGTCTTTCTTTCTCCCTGTTTACTTCCTCTATCCACCCAAAACAAAAAAGCTGCACTTGCAATTCAACAAATCAGTATTAAAACTATTTTGAGACAAATTGTTTAAAAAGAGATTCTCCCTGAAGACGCAAGGTTCCCTTATTGTCGAATGCACATAAAAATAGTATTTTCATTGACATGCTTTATACCATCAGAAAAGTATCTTATTAACCAGCATAGTTCACTGAATTTCTGGACTTTTCAAGGTCTGTTGGACAACCCAACTTGATGGGCTTAATTAAAGACAGAATATACCACTTTTTGATCCAGTAGATGTCACCTTTGAGCACCAGCATTAAACCAAAACAACTCGCGCTGCATTGTTGTGTTAGCATGCTAATACTACAAAAATACAAAATGACCGTGATCAAGAAACGCTTACGTGACATTCAAAAAGCAGTGAGTACAGTATGTTATTCTTCTTTTCTCTAGTCCCTCAATTAAACAACTTTTATAGGCAAGTGGATGAGCCGGCCCGTCTATGTAAACACCCTGTAGATACGGCTCGGAAAGCATCACAGTTAGTGGGACTCGGGTGTCACACTCATTGTAGACAGTCATGACTCACAGAGTTATTTTCAGAGGATATACTTTCTGCTACATTTAAGTGTCCTTTAAACTCTGTTGAATCACACTAAGTAAATTTAAAATAATGATAATTCAGTGCAAGGCAGGGCAGTCCCAGGTGCTGACTCAGTAACGAGCTGCTACCATATAATATTAGGTGCTAATTACATGCAAATAGGGAGGGAAAATTAATTGAAAGAAGTTGCAGTCAAAATGTTGCTTCTATGTGGATAAATCTGGTAATGTGTATATTATTTTCCTCTTTGGGACTTAATTTGTGCATTACATTGTTATGTAACAAAATTACTTGGAAAGTGAGTTTGTTTATCAAAACTAAAGAATATAGTGAATTAAATAAGGGAGGTTGACCTCTCTATATTAATATTTCATTTTTGACACTATGCTTTGAATATTGTAAAATGTGGTCACCTAACTAACAAGTCAAAACAACAAGTAGAAAGAATTGCAGTTTGGCCGCAATGTTAAAACACATTTTTGGCAATAACAAGTCATTAGTTACCCAATATCAAATCAAAAATATAAAAAATATACATCTTAAAAAGTCATAAGATTAGAGTCTGGTACTTTGTATTAGATGTCTGTGTTGGCCTGGTTAAAGTAATAAGAGCAGTCTCCAGACTGTCTGTTCCTCACTCTGCTCGGATAACAGATTAGAAATCCTTCTGTTGGGTTGCCTTACATTTAAAATTCTAAGTTCAAGTATAAATCATTTTTGTGTGTCATGTAATTTACACATTTCTTTTCCACTCTCTGTCCTGCAGTTGTTGCTGTATGATTAATGGTTATTTTCAAGAATTTTATAATAAATATTCAAGATAAGATGCCACGAACAATCCATCCATTTGCATACTTTGGCATATTTCTAACAATCATAAACCACGTTTAAGAGAGTGATTACACAGATCACAGATATGGGTCAGACGGGACGACCATGTTACCTAGCCCAGAGCCCTCTCCTTGCCCTCAGATAAGATTAGCTTGCTACCTTAAACCACTCAGTGTGAAAGAAGGGGTGGGTGGTGGGAAACCCCCTGGTCTGAGCCAAACACCAGTGACCTTAGGACAGGAGGTCAAGGAGGAGAGAACAGGAAAAGCAAGGAAAGCATAGAGAAGAGAAGAGAAGCAAGCAGCAGTACTCTTGTTTTATGAATGGCCTTGATTGCGCACACTCCTCAAGTGTCCATACATTAGACAGCCAATCTGGTTAAATAAAGATCTCTAAGAGGCTTTGCTGTACCTAAGATAATAATAGCTCCTCCTCATTGGAAGATGTTTCTGTGATGTGCAGGATGTTGGATGTTTGTGACACACGCACCACAAAAACCTTTGCGTTCTCAATGTAGCCACATTGAGCGACCTGATGGTGATGGTGGCATCCAACTTGTCTCCTTGACACAAAGCTAAACAGACCTCTGGGCAGACCGTCACACTGCCTTGGATTCTAGCGTTGTGGATAATCCGCACAGACTTTGTTCCTCCTCATCCTACTGTCACTGCACACAAAGTGTGTCAGGGTCCTGTGACCAGCAATGGCATACATGCACACATTCTGAGAAAGTGCACTTTACTACTGAGAGAGAGAGAGGGGGATATGGCTCTTCAAAAGTAGATGAAAGTCCCTTTACTTCAGCAGGTTCCTGCTTTTGCGCCCACAATCTTTCTGTCTACTTCTTTTGTGTGTTAATGTGCACGTGTGTAAGGGTAAAAAAGTGTGAGTCGTGGAATATGAATATCTGTGTGTTCCTGTGTTCCTGTGGTTGTACCCCTGTGCCTTTCTGTGTGTTTTTGTGATGATCTACGGGTACATGTGAGTGCTCTTCTGTGTGTGTGCATGAATGTTTGTGTATGCGTTCTTACACCCCAACAGGTATTATTGTCTTAGGTTACCCACAAGAACCACCACCACACCGTGCTTCAGCTAGGATGTAACCTTAGCCAGGGTTCCCTTTGTCGTGGTCAAGCAGATTGATTAGAGCGGGCTCTGCTTACATCCCCTGTACAGAAGGCTTTGTGTTCAGTCCAGTCTCTTCTTTCAGCTCTTCTCAAGAGCTGCTGACCAACAGACCACAACAAAGGTGTGCTAACACATCCCAAGTCTCATGGGATACATTGCATACAAACTCAGATAAGAATTCAATAAACACATGTTAAAAAAAAGAATGTCATATTAAGTTTGGTTGATAAAACCAGTTCAAATCGCTTTGTCCCCATGCAAAATTATTTCACATGTTTCTCAAGCATTGTAGACCGTTATGGTCTTTTTACAAAGACAAGCTATTGCCATTAGAAATGTATCAGTCCACTCAATCAACTCATTATTTGTTTTAAAATCAGTTTTTAAGCTCAGAAATAAAGAAGCATACATTTTTCTTTGCTCATCTCAAGGTGAGTACCAATACAAATTACTGATGCATCTGCCCCTTACATAAAATCTGTACCTCACTTTACAAAATGTATCAAGTTTTCATTTGTATGTAATGGTGCAAAAGGGCAGGGATTTCAGTATAACTAAAACTGGGGCAGTGACAAGCTGTGACTGACACTAAAGACATGATCATGAGTATTGCAACAAATAATTTACAACAATTTAACAGAGGCTTCATTCCTCAAAGCGGGCAGTCTGGGTTAGAATCTGACCTGCTCCTTTGCTGCACGTCATTCCACCACCCTCTCTCTTCCTGATTCCCAACTCTATGTACTGTGTCTCTAATTGAGGCATAAAAAGCACAAAAATAAATATAAATTTAAAAAAACGACTTCACATTTAAAAAATATATACTTTCACGGAAGGCTGTGAAACTATAAATAATTGTTATTTAATTAACTTTTTTTTCCTTCTTTTTTTTTTCCCAATTTTTTTTATTGAGTTTTGTAACATTCAAAGATAAGTCTTTCAGGTTTCACAATAATATAAAAGTAGTTTTAAGTTTTTAAAAAAGAAAAGAAAAGACAACAACTAGAACACAACACAACCTAGGTAATATGTACTATTTTTAACATTTAGGTTGGTATAGTTGCAGGGATTCCCAGGAGCTCTGACATAAGCAAATGTAATTCCTTCCTCCTGGGGCTTCCAGGAACTCTGGGGCTGGCTGGTTGCCTACACTAAACACAGACTCTTTGACGCACATGTACACAGGTATCGTTAGGGTTGACCTACACCTAAACTTTCCTGACTGGGGTTGTGCTAAACCTACTGGTGAACCCTGTAATGTGGGTGGTTGGGTCTGAGAGTTCATGTAGAATTTATTGAGAGCAGTCGTGACAAAAATCTAAATGTAGGGGAGTAAAAGACAGACCAGATCTAGGTATAATAAATTATACATTTATAATAAAAAATCAAAAAAACTCTACCTCAAGTAAATTAATCATCTGTTACGTAATAGCATATATTTCATCTCGGCATTTTTTGCACTACTCATAACTGCACAACTATTATCTTATTTAGCCTTGTATATATTAGTCGTTTTTGCTTATATTATGTTTATATTTAATGTTATTCTTTTGCACACTGAGAGCACAGTTACCAAAGACAAATTCCTTGTGTGTGTCTTAGCATACATGGTCAATAAAGCTGATTCTGACTCTGATTCTGATAAAAATGGTATAATGCACACATACAGTTAAATCATGAGAAACAGGTTAATTCTACCAACCAATTTATGGTTTTCCCCTTTTGATCATATTTTAGCGTTACATCAAAAAGCCTTTCTGTGCAGTCACAGAAGATTCACCAGACAGCAGAGGCTTAAAAATGGCAGCCTAGCCTTAACATATGCCGGCAGCTAAATTAAGATCCTAATTAACAATCTCATGCAGAGATAACATTATGGTATTTCATAGAGAGCCAAATTACCACCTGAAGTAAATACCCACAAACGCACAATGATCCCTTTCAAATACAAATCAATACTAATTGCCTTCAGGATGTTTTACTTTGGTACAGAACAGAAGATCAGAGAAAGGTTAATACTTATTTTAAATTTAATAATAATATTTGAGGGTTATGAAAACACAGAAGCCAGTGTTTCCCCTAGGTTTACAGCATTGGGGGGGTGGGGACAAGCCGACATGGCAACACAACGACGCAAACACTTGAAGGAATCTTGGTGTTCATGTGTTACTTTTAATGACAGCTGTCCTTTTCTATTAGAAAGGTATCCTTAAATGACTTTTTTTCCCTGATTTCCGACTCTATCCACTATCCTATCCCTACAATAAAGGCACAAAAAGACCAAAAATAGCGCGCCACGGGCCGCCCTCCTAATATAATGGTAGGGGAAACACTGGAAGCCTTAGTTAACCCTACATTATACCATACCGTTTGTGTGGTGTAAAAACATGGCAGCAGCAGTTTTAATCCTATGTTAGTGTCTACACAAAATGTCTTCACAAAATGTTTAAATAAATAAATATATACATACATGATGACCAACTTAGCTATTGTCCAAATCATTTGTCATATCTGTTAGATGTTAGCCTCAGACAAGATGCAAGTAAACATAAGTGTATAAATAACCTAGTATATTTTGTATACTTTGCATATGCAGGCAGGAAAAGTGTCAGATAGATTGTGTATGTATTATTCTTCAATGGACAAAGACAGCTACAGTGCATTAGAAGATTGACCTCTAGGCAATAATAACCCAGAGGAGATAACAAGAGAGGCTACTGCTAGCAGTGGTGACATTTTAAGAATCTGTCAAGGCTGTGCATGTGCCTGAAAAAGTCAACCTGAGAGGAGGAAAGAGAAAGAGGAAAGAAGCCATTGTCTGCCTAAATGTGTGAAAGTAAAAGAGTGTGTGGGAGAAATACAAAGCAAAGAAAGATGGCGAGAAAAGCCTTGACCTTCGCACACAATGGGTTTCAGAGAACATAGTGTGACTAGAGCGTGTACTAAATACCACTGATGAAGGCAAGTGTGTCATCCAAAATCTTCCAACCTGCGGTTCAAAGAGATAGATTATAATAATATACCATGTCCATGTAGAATATTGCATATCTAAGCATGCAAGAATGGCAGTATTAGAGTAGAATGGCTGATAAAGATCTAGTGACGTGGTAGGAAGAAATGCAATGTCCTCAAGTAAGTGTTCATCTGTTCTGCTTGGGGTATGTCCTCATTACACTCCTTTATCATGCCTATAATCAGGTCAACAAAGAACAACAGGAGAAACTAACAGGACATGATCGAGGATACGAACAGGAAGACATAAAATTGCCCAGTCAAAAGCATAGTTGGAATGAGTCCAAAAAAATCCTTCCTTTACATTTTTCTACAGCTCTTCAAGTCCATACATGTTCAAACATGACTGGAATATCTCTACTGCAGATATCCAATTCATGTTTACTCTTTACAGCATAATATGCTAAATTGATCAAAAGGTCATGTTGTAAAAACCTCTTTCCTTTTGTGTAAAACCATTGTTTCTAAAACACATGGGCCCAAATCGGAAGGAAACCATCATCCTTTAACTTGCGCATCAAATTCTTAAAATGACTACTGCAGTTTGGCTTTCCTCTGAGTTTGAGATCACAACATTTTCTAAACTATCACATCTAAAACTTTAAAATGTTGTTTTTAGTCAATGAAAGGCCCCATAACAATCAATATCGCTGATATCTCATTAAAGAATATTTCACACCTGATCAATTTACCCAAAATGGGAGTGGAATAGGTTAAACTGCATGGGGTAGAGGTGCCAATACCAAACATTAGCATGGCTGAAATGTTGCTTTGAGGGACAGCCTAAAATAAAATGGGACTCAATCCATGCTAATCCCTGTGTAGCAAGCCCTGCCTTGTAGTAAAAGTGGACCAAAGGAAGAAAGAGAAAAAAAAATCCAAATGCAGGAGTTCAACAGCTTTCTCTCTAGTGTAATGCAGCCTCTGACATGTTGATACAGCGCAGCCATCGGTAGCTTCAGTTACACTAAATTTAAACTAGACAGATGCCACACATAGTTACTCATGCCTCGCCCCGGGAAACAAACGTCTCATTCATCACACTGGGCGCTTGGACCCCTTCGGTTCAGCAGGGTTAGGGGGCAACCTCATGGTGATCTAGCCCCACATGTGGACCTCATGCATGACTGTCTGACCTTTGACCACTCCGTCTTTTACATTTTCATAGACGTGTAAGTTCCTTTAAGTCTCTAATCTCCCTCCTCTGGACACAGAAAGCCTTCAATATGATTAACAATAAGACAATTGATTTACAATTGGTTAAACACTGGCCAATGGCCTTCTTTTTCTTTTGCAAGTTCTAAAGTTTTATAAATATGGAGTCAATGCAAATCAGCATGTGTCAACACCCTACATATCTATTATATCTAATTTCTAAAATGTTTCACAATGACAACAATACAATTATCTAAACAAACTGAAAAAAATAACTTATTGCACGTGTTGCAAGTGGAAGTCATGTGCATTTAAGTGTATAATGGAAAACGTAAAATATAGGAAAGATTACATTTTGGACATATTTAAACATAAAACCTAAGACCTCGAGCAAAATTGACCAAATGCGTCGTTAATAAAAGTTTCCAATCTCGTGTCATCATTCTAGAAAATGATGAATATCATCTCTGACAGACTTGAGAACAACTTGTACTGTAATGACAGCTGCCTGTCTGAGTGGAGGCACCCACCGCTCATCATAAAAGTCTAGACTACACAAGACACACCTGGCTAGAGTTGGGAGTGCTGACACACTCACCTGGCGATGTAGTGCAGAGCATTCTTCCTCTCCTCTCCCCGTTATGATTGCAAAGCGCTTGAGCAGTAAAAAGTTGAAGGCTGCAGACGTGCTAGGACGAGAGGGGTTCGCCTGCACTAAGTACAAACAAGACACTAAAACCTGTGCCTGCCCTCTGCCACTCTCTTTGGGAGCTCAAAATAGTCCACCATGAGAGCTATGTAATTTCAGTCTTTCCCACGATGAGGACTGAGAGGATCATGCTCTTGATTGGGAGGATGGCAATGACAACAACATAAACGAGGGTAGAACATTTTTCTTGACTCGCTTGCTCACTTTGATTAGATTATGATAAAAAAATGTGCTTTGACATATCCTCATATCATGGCGTAACACAGACAATCACACAGGTACAGGAAATGTCAAAGCATATTAACAGAATAAAAGTTAAACCTGACTAGTCACAAAGTGGTTGTGGTGACTGCTGGCATCTGGAGATTTCATTAGCCTACATCAGTCTCTCTGATGTCACTGGTGGTCTCTTTCATATCCTGAGACAGCAGTGAGAAAGGAAGGAAGACTCAGTCGTCCTGGTGGTGGGTCTAAAATTCTCTGTGCTGATATGGTGGCAGCCAACAAACCACAAAGACTTGTTTCAGTTTGTGTGAAAACAAAGAGAAAAAGTCAAAGTATATAGAATAAAAGAGAAAAAAGGTCTCGAGACAAGGAGAGTTGTGAACAAATGTGCTGCTCCCTTCACCAGCAGCTAGAGAGCATTGTGTCCCCCCCCCTCTCATTTAATTTCACCCTGCCATCTGAACCCCACATGGCATGTCTGGGCAGAGATCCAGACACCTCCGCTATGGATCTAATACTCTGCCACCCATAAAGGGCACTTACCATCTCCAACACCCAATGACACCATTGCCCATGACCCTAACTACTCACTCCAAAACCTATTCTACCACTCCCACCATGGGGCAGTGATCACTGATTTCGAGACTCCTTAACAATTTAACAATTCAAGTCTTTATAGATACCACAATCAGTACATTTATATTATCTGGTGGAAAGATGAGACGACAATATGTTTTAACAGAAGTGATGATATATAACGGCCATCCCCAAATTTCGGTCCGAATCCCTAGCCAGATGCTGTCCTATTTGGACCCAGGCTTATTTTGATTAGCGCTTCTATTTTAAACAGTGCAGCAAAGGCTGCTTTTACGGTAGTCTATTTTAAATGGCGCCGCTTTTCTTGCCTTTAAGGTAGTGATTTCAGCAGTATAATACTAGAGCCAGGAAATTCACAGACCAATACATTTGTCCAAAATCATCACAAGTGAAGTGATGCTACTCAGCCAATCAAATCTTTTACTTGGACCAGGCATTGTGAGTGAACACAGTGAGTGAGAATACAGAAACACACGGAAGAGTCAGTGGAGAGAAAAGTCTCAGAAACACAGAAGTGGAGAAACTAAATGAGTTGGGGAAAAGATAGTGCTCTAAGGTTTGAAAAGACAAATGGACAGGCTCTTATATGTTCATTCTGTTTTTCTACAAACGATCATTAAATGCGGCAGTGTCAAACCTCTGTACAAGCAAAGCACATATGTTTTCAGCAATCATACCAACTCAAATCCGATCTGAGGTCATCAAATAAATTAACGAAGAGCCCAATAAGATCGATCCACCAGAATCCTCCTTACACACTGACCAACAAAGTTCTTTTAAAGTTGTTCTAGTTTTGGTCCTCATAGAAATCCTTTGACTGACTCGGGTGTTGTCTGACACAATTTAAAAAATTTAACAGCTGAAGATGAAGCTCATTTCTCTCACTTGAGAAAAAGTGTGAGAGTATACTCACACTAAGCAATTGGTACTGTGCCTAAGCACTCTTCATCCCTAAACTTCCTTGGCCCTGGCAGGCTTGGAAGATGTGTGCTCCGGCACGGTGCAGTTCATGCACGAGCACAAGCACGGGCACACAACGGGGATAGCCTTTATTATGGATAAATCCTGCAGTGTTATAGCTGTGACTAAAATTACTCAAAATAAGCCACAAACTCAGTAAAGTAGCTGTCATGTTCTCTGTGTTGTTCTCCGATGTGTGGACATGGACACGGCCGCGCGTCCCTTTTATTTATTTATTTTACTTGAAAAGAGAAAATCCTGCACACTACTATTTCACCAATTTATTAGAAAATCACCATGTTTCGGTCCCTCTGAACCTTTGTCAAGTGTTTATTTCTTCAACACAAGGTTGAAGAAAACATTTTCCAGAAATTAATTTTAGAAGGGAACAATTTTAAGGACTTGGTTGAACTTCGACTATACAATTACTTATTAATAGGGTGAATGTGGCTCAGTGGTAGGGTTGGTCGTTCAGGTCCTGCAGTCTACAAGTTGAAACACTAAACCCCAGTCCCAGTTAGTAAATTAGTATGGATGGAATTGGTAAATGATACAGATGGGCATTTTACATAGCGTCGTCTACCATCAGTGCATGAATGGGTGGAGTGTAAAAGCGCTTAGATTGGTCAGAAGACTGGAAAAGCGTTACATATGTAAAATCCATTAACAAAAAGGTTTTGTCAACAAAATATCAAAAGAAATAAAATCTGCCATTCTGCAATATTTTGGTCAAATCTGACCTGTCGCTCCTTCCTCGCATGTCAAACCCCACTCTCTCCCTGATTTCTCTCTCTCTCTTCAACCACTGAAGCTACGCCGAGACATAAGGCCTGCAGCCGGGGCCGGCTCGAGCTGGGGCGGACTGGTAGTGTCGGTGCTCTCACTGTTTGCTTATCAACACAAACATAGAGTCTGTTTTCTGCCAGGAATTTCCAAGATGCCAATTCCTTCTGGAAGAAATCTCGGAATCAGTTGAGGAAACGGCCGTATGTGTTATAGTAAATATGTCTGTAAATAGAGGGAGTTGGTGTGCATTCTGGGAGTTGGTGTCTTTCATCCACATGAGCCATAAAGGCACCAACTTCAAAATGTATTTCACATTTCTACTACATATATGACCCAATGTCAATACTGATTCATGTTTCAACGGGTGAAGTATCCCTTTAAGTAAAAAACTAATTATAGTGATAGCAGGAAGGGAGATAGATCGTCCATGGGCAATCTACATTGACATTTAATGAGAGAGAGAGTGGCGCACTGCGCTGTCTGTTGATGAGCTTGTCTCAACAGAAACTGTCTGTTTGTGCTTTAAAGAAAAATTAAGTGATGATTAAAGTAGGCTGGAAGTTTCAGCAGCACCTCCTGCTATTTCCATGTTTGATTCTAGGATTAGATTCTAGAATTTGTACTGTTAATGTATGCACTTAATCTTCTAACTCCACGGTCAATATTTATCCACAATAAACCCAGCCCATCAGCTCAAATCCAAAGCAAGTATTAAGTAAAATGAATGTGAGTGAATAAATAAATACCAAGTATAATAATAAAACTTCTTATTAGATGTAACCAAAGAGTAAACCCAAATGATTTACTCATTAGATAGTTTTTTTTAGAAGCTTTTAAAATGTTTAATCGAATTACCGAATAGAGATTAAGATGTTTCGGCTTTTGTAAATGGCCTCAGTCTAAAAGTCTTAATTTTAGTGAATTTAGAATGACCCAATCAAACTCGCTGGTTAGGCTGATTCCAAGGGGTTCTTGTTCTTCTATTCAGTCGGCACTGGGCATAATCAGGGGAAAACCCTTACAGTAGGCTTGCCTAATGCCTCTGAATAGAACAGTGGAGTATTTCACGTCAAAGAGTTGACTGTTTCCTGAGCAACAAGAAAACAGAGCAAAAGAAGGAAAGGACAGACAGCCATTTGGACAGACAAAAGAAAAGAAAATTAAAGAAAAACACTTTGAATCATATTCACATATGCAAGTAAAACATTCAGGATTCAAACTCCAATAAGCACAGAAGTGTACAGGAAGCCAGTATTTACAAGATCACTTTGGTAAAAAAAGATTTAGCAATCCGCTTGGTCTCCATTCATTTTCACAACACTTAGATTAATAGTTTGAAGAATTTGTTGCATACTTGTAAAAGTTAAAGCAAAATGTATCTACTAGAAGCTGAATGGATGAAAACCTGACAGATATTGACTGTAGAGGTTTTCCTGTTTGTAACAAAAACAAGCCCCGACTTGATCCTTGCCTTCAGAGAATGAGACTTAACTCAGAAGTTTGCTCGCTGTAACTCAGGCAGTCTAATCCTGTATTCCTGTAGTTATTAATTCAGACAAGCTGCCCCCTGTAATGCCAAATCATACAGTCCAGACCAGATTTAAACCTCTTGCACAGTGGCGCCTTTTTCTTAGGCTTAGTTAACTAGGCTTAGTTTCTTTCCTCATTCCATCTCTGATTCAAACTTGTTTTTAGAAATGAAGGAGAAACAATCAGAATTGCACAAGCCAAACCTCAAGGACAGAGTACATTGCCAGAGTACATGAATAAGGACAGAGCTGGAGAACTCACCATGGTTTAGGTCAAAAGACAGAACCAAAACAAAAGAGTGAACGAGAAATACCAATAACAAATCAGCTTATTTACACATTTGTGGGTTTAAATACAGATTTTTACTTAGTTTTGTCTGTAATAACTCAACATGTGTACAACCTAAAAATGTTGTCACTTATAGATTACACATTAATTTGTTTAAAACATTAAATATGAAAAGGCCTCTATCATTTGCAGGAGTAACTCCATATTTAAGATAACTGAATTGCAGACACTTCAGCCACTTCCAATGTTTCTACACTGCAGCACCACCGCATGAAAACACAGCCTCTGTATGTGTTATCAGCAAGTTCATTTATTTGTAAAATCAGTTAACTGACCAATAATATAATATACCCATAAAAAAGTCCATCTCACAAGATGTTGACATTAGTATGCCTAACACCTGTAATTATGGTAAACATTAAATATTTCATTTGTACCTGCTCTTTCAATAACGTCACTGAATCTGTAATACACTTATAGTGCAAAAACATTTACAATCCAAAAAATATATATTTTATATGCATTACATCAACTGGAAACTTTCATATACCTTCGGATTTCAGTCATTCGTGCATACTTAGATTCTTAAAGTTTTACAGTCTAGTTTCCATTTATAGTGTTTCCAAAGTTTAATAGACAATATAGTCAAAGTAGACGTCATCATGTATTCACTATACCAACTTTCTTCAACTATAATAATAAATGAGTCTTATATAGAGCTTGTTTTTAATACTCAAAGACACTTTAACAGGCTGGATTGATTGCCAATGCTATGGTAATACAATTATTCAAATCTGTATTTACTCATTTATTCATTTTTAACCCATGCAATGCATATCTATTTATTTTCCTTTTTTTCTACATTGTAGATGTCTCAAAGATGTATGCTATCCTCTGAGTTTTGACCATTCTGTTCTGCCCTGTGTAAGAAAGTTTAGCCAGGTGTGGGGGTCTGCAGTAAAGATCTTTCTCTATTAAGCATGCTACACAACTCACATCACTGATACACCAAGACAAAGACTATTGTAAACATCCTTCTTCATGTCATCACGTGTTTCAATACTGAAAGCAGTACAATAAGAACCTGATGATCATAAATATACCTCATTGCAATGTCTAGCACCTGAAGCAACTATTTAATTAATTAATTAGATTAAGCAGCTAAAATAAAAAGTATTTCAATAGCAAACCAAGTGCTACACTTCAAGGGCTAATGTAATTTTTGAGTTAAAAGACTTCATGACTTGTCTTCCTTCCTACCTGTTTAAACTTGTGACAAAATGTAATCAACCTTAATTTGCTAACAGCTACCTGTAGAACTTGTTTCCAAGCTTTTTACTACAAGATATGGGCCCATTGTTGAATGAAATTTGAATCTGAGAGTAAACTTGTTTAGATCTTTGCTTAAAAATCATTATGATGACCACCACACTAATGATAATATTTTTACAAAAATTATTACTATATATTAATATATATATTATTAATATTTATCTGTACTCGAATCTAAAAAAAGATTTTCCAATTAAACATTTTTTTCAATTGAAGGGGCAGATAGGGGCAAATGTTTTGAAATCACGCTGACTGTGTTAAAGTTACACACACAATTTAAATGTTACGAACATGACTGTTTACAAACATACTAACTACCATACATTTTATAACCCAAAGCCCTTTTGACTAATTATTACAGTAAACATTATTTTTAAAGTGAAATAAAACAGTAGGCTCTGTTTTTAGTAATTTTGACTTTGTACAGATTTGACAACATTAACATGTGCTTGTAACATTAACACTTCTCTCTCTCTCTCTCTCTCTCTCAATTATATTTCGCCAGAGTTACAAAGTTTTCACGACACAGCTGCAAAGCAAACTGCTGCTAAATTGTATGAAGCTTTTTATTGTTTAAACTACATGAAAACACAATTAAATTAGCACATGGCAATAACAGCACTAGTGCTACCCTGTTAGCATGTCGAGCTAATGACAGCTGGTGTTGTGGACACTAGCTGGGAGACCACGATAGGAAGTATTTTTAATATCTCCTTTAAGTATAAAAAAAACTCTTGTAGGAGCCGGTTCCTCTTTCATTGAACACATACAGTATTGAAATTTGGGGTTTGAAAGCTGTCGTGCAAAAAATGAAGCCAATAGTAGGTAACTAAACTGAAAAAGTTATGTTTACCATTTTGCATATTGTTACATTCTGTCAGGACATGTTTGTGCGAAACACAGCAAGAAGCAAAAGGACATAAACTAACCTGCGGGGCCTAGCGGCTGCTGCTGCCCGTCCTCTCCGAATATCAGTCTGAAATCCAGCTCCTCATTCCCGGGGCAGTTTGCAGTAGTCATCGGGTTTGACAGCTCGGGCTTCACCCCGCCACTCGACCTACCGTCGACCGCTGGAGCACTTTATGCTCTGCACAAAATGTCACAACATTTACCGACTGACACAACGCCTAAGTTCAACTTTAGTTCAGTTTAAAAGCATGAAGCGTGCGAGCTATTAGTTTTCCTCTCGTTTAAAACAATCCAAAATAAAAGACTCCTCCACTGGCGTCAACTTGAGGGAAAGTCGCCGGCCCCCCTCGGGCTCTCCTCTCACTATTTCTCTCACCGAGTAAAACAACAAAGAAGCGCTTTCTCCAGTGTTTAATGTTCGCCAAAATGTCCTGTTCCCCGTCTCATTCCCTCTATCTCTCCGGTCTGTTTCACTATCTAGCTCTCTCTCTCCCTCTCGCTCTCTCCCCGGAGCTCCTATCCCAACTTTTACTAACCCCGCGTGACAAGGCACTTACAGCGGTGACGTAAGCAGACACAACACAGCACACACACACAAATGCACAGACACAGACACGCATACACACGCAGGTCCTTGTCTATGGAGTAAACATTTTCATGAAGATTTGCCGATTTATTGGATACAATTATACGTTTTTGATGGTTTTATTTGTTCTGTTTTTAACTTGTGCCATTATGGTACCAGTAGGTAAAATAAAACGTAATCACAATAAAAATTCACCTTTCTGATGATGTTTTCAACTCCGAATAAAACCATTTTGTTGCTCACAAAAAATAAAAAATAAAACAATTTAAAACTAATGTCGCAATCCTTTTGAACTTGCAGCAGCACCTTACTCTATTTAATTGGCACTCCATTCCATCCCAACCACCCACCATTAGATTACATCCGATTGTGCCTGGCTCTTAACCCTACGTCTTTGTGTGGTTCCAATCCAAGCCAGGATTGGTAGGCATAATGACACGATGCACTTTTTACCTTTATATCCCTTGAGCCTTTCAGCACAGAGGCCCATTTATTTCTAATCAGTTAATTCAGGCCTGTAGTTGGAGCTATATTAGGGAAATCAAGACATTGTCACGATGGTTTAATAATGTTGTACATGGTTGAAGAGTGCCTCATAAAAGTGAATGAAAACAATGGTATTCATGCAGTGCCTGCAGTATGGGGTTGAGAGAAGTGTTATCACTCTAAAATGTTATCTAAATGCTCTCTTGAATTTTAAATGTGTGAAGTGTTTTTATTGGATGTAAATTTATACCAGAACTCTGTACAAAATGTTAACTAACTGTTTTATTACAGATGAGAAGATGAACAATTTTGACCCAACCATTTGAAAATGTGTAAAGTATATGGCCAGTCACATATGTGTACTCTTTAGACCTGTATACAAAATAGACAGTGTTAAAAATGATCTGACATTGTTGTTGTGAGTCATTTTTCTTCATGTGCATATTCTCTACTCATTCTTGATATTCTTGCTCTGAGGAACTCCTTTCTGCCATTGGCCTAGATAAATCACAATTAAATTCTAAGGCAATATTAAACAAGATTTGGTAGGCTACTAATTCTCCTACTAGAATAAAGCAATGGTAAATCTGTCTGAGTGTGGGCTGTTCCCATCCCTTTAACCCCTGTGTCACTGTCCAACCCATCAATCTCCTAAGGTTAATCTTTATTGGGTAAGTAAATCAGAGGTTGGTGTCCTCTAAGCTTTGATGTGTTGCTGCTTTGATGATCTTTCTGCTATGGAGAAGCAAAAAGTTAAAAAATGTAAAAAAAATAAAATAGAATTAAAAAAACACGTACTAACTCATATAAGATATATTTTTTTTACTTTTTGCCCATATTTTGACTATAATTGGATAAGTAATGCGGGTATTGGAGATCAAAACAGTTAGGCTATAAGGACACATTTTCCATCTATTTACAATCTTCATTTGTGCGAAACATGAAGGAAACACTCAAAGTCTTAATGTGTTGTCTCTAGCTTATGCAACATACACAGACACACAAAAACCTGATCAAAAATATGTGCAGCCAGTGTTTAATGTTTCACTGAGGCTGCGATAAGAAGAGTCATAAAACATCTATTTTTATAATGTGCTATACCGATGCTATTCTACCAGTCATACTGAATTTTAAGGACATTTAAACATTATTTTAGACTTTTAAGGTCAACTTGTATAAAAAAAAGAAGCAAGTAGACATCTTACTTGTGTAAACATATTATATTTTTTTATATACTAAAGCAAAGCATGTACAGCAACATGCAAGACGCCCCTAAGACTGAGACCATTCATTTTATGCAGAAAATAATTTATGCACAAGCACATTTTGATGACAGTCACTCCATCCCCAGCACACAATGCATGCACAGAAGACAGCAGCCTCTCGTTTTTCTGACACAGCCACCATACATATACTTTTGCTAGAAGCGTGTGGGCGTACAGACAGGCGCTCAGCTCACAAATGCATCTAAAAGCATCAATATCACATTTCCTGTGGTCTTTATTTCCAAGCAAAAGCAAACGGTTGAAGCCTTTTTCACTTTTATGCCATCTTGAAGAAATTCTGGCTACACAGACATGTTGCTCATCTCAGAGTTGTTGTCTTAACTATCCAAATACACCAGAGTCCTAAATATATAACAAATGTAACAACAAAAAAATCTTTGTTTAGCCATTTAAGTCATGAAGTGAGCAAATAAAAATTTAATTAAATATTTTGACATTATTCCCATTCACTCAGAAAGGTTTAAAACGTCTCTGGGAGAACAAGAACAGAGTAGTATAATCAAAATGGTTTGCTGAACTAAAATAGGTCTTCAAACTGGAAGTTTTTCTTGTTTTGAAACCCAAGAGCAAAATGCGTTATGCTAAATTTGTGCAACCTTTTCAGTCAGTCACATGGGATTTTTGCAAAAAGTAATTCCATACCTAAGAATAAAACCAACTCCAGTCTGTAGAGGTACTTTGAAAGAGCAGACTATTTTCATTTGTACTAAAATGTTTTACATTGACTATTACAATGTTAAGCTTTATTTAAGTAGGGGAAACAGAAAAAATACAAAGGAGAAGCAAACAATTGAATTAAAATTAAAATGTCCTTAAAACATCCCTGAGTGACAAAAAGCCAAGAGGAAAAGTAAAATTACTGACTCAAAGATGAGCGTACATTCACGTTTGTTGTAAATACATTCTGAGCACTTTTATTTCAAAAAAGGCTTCATCATATTACTATGTGGCAGTCACATGACTTAAATGAACTTTCTCCTGTGCAGACCCACCCGAGTCTAATTCAGATTACCTGTGGGACTTATCTCTGCAGATGACCTTTGAAGGGAGAAGATAAAAAGGACAAATTGTGTGGGAGGTTGCAGATGTGGTTTGTGATATTATGTTCTTGTTAAGAAAGTTATGAACAAAAAAAAACTGCATCTGCCCCCACACTGGTCCCATTTGAAAAAAGTGTCACTCTTTCAAGGATTGGGGTTTGCACACACTGCAGAAATGCAACACAGCACCTTGGCAACACACGCAACATTCATTAAATGTCAACAAAGATCAAATTGCGCACATCTCTGTATCAGAATGTCAGCTGATAAAGAGTTATGGTGCACTTGTGCAACTGCTCTGGAGTAAGTATTTTTTTTTATTATGTTCTTTCTCCAGCATCAAACAAACATGCTTCAAAAAAATATTTAACAAATGAAAGTTTTGACTTTTCTGTTCAAGACTAAGAGCCAACAGTGGGGCTGTCTTAATAATATTTCTGAGTAAAATGGTGAAACGTGATGAATTTCTTTATTCTCCAAAACAATTTATCCAAGCTGAACAATATTTTATTTTCCATAAAGAAGAGCGTGAAATACAAGACTTGAGAGCATTCAAAAAATTGCTATCACAAATCTGATTAAAATTTCAGTTATAATGTCCCTTGTTGATTTATGCTGCCCTCTATCGTTCAGAATCTGTAACTACATTTTGACTTAGTATAATAAGTAAATTGGACAATGCTTCCTTTGGACAATCACAAGCCCAGAATCACATTCAAAATACTTGAGCAGTGGGGATGTCACTATTATAATGTATTGTTATTACATTGTTTACCTAATATAAAAATGCACATATAGAGGCAACCAGTGTATGCCCTCCTCAGTTTATGTAAGGAGGAGAGAGTAACTATAGACCCAATTCACAGGGACTCTGGCTGCCGCAGCCTTAGTTTGCCTAACATGTGACAGACAGAGTCTATTAATGAAAGTGTGTGTAATGTGTTAAAGCTACAGTAAATCAATCAATGAGCCAGTTTATGCACCACAGGGAAAGGCTAGATCAATACTAGCACTGCTGTAGACAGCTGATTTGCTTTCTGTGCTGGTTATAAATGTAATGTAATTTGCTATTAATAATATGATGGGATTATAAAGTAAAAGTAAATGCAAGACAAACTTCCTTGCAGGCTTTTGGAGGAGACTGTGCAAAACAGTAGAGAATGTCCCCTTTTGGACCCCCCCCCCCCCCCCCCCCCCCCCCACACACACACACACACACACACACACACACACACACACACACACACACACACACACACACACACACACACACACACACACACACACACACACACACACACACACACACACACACACACACACACACACACACACCTCTGGATGCATGCCTACTAGATTAGTTTCCTTTTTATTAGCTTTCACCCCCAGCAGCAAATTATAAACACTGGATTATCCCTCTTAAGTAGCAAATAAAACGTTGCCGCCTGTCTTTTGCCTTTAAGTGGTAAACCAATAATTAAGAATATATACTCTGTTGACACGCCTAAAAAGATAAATAATTCCTTTATTCCTTGATTGACCGGATCTCAGAGTTATGTGAACAGATATCGGCAGTCACAGTTGTGTCGATGACTGAGCTCTTTCTCACCCCTCTCTAATCCATTACAACCTCTGGCATAACTGTAGCGCAGGCCGTGCTGATTCACCAGGGTAGTGATCAGCTGATTGATTAGTTTTATTACAGGCATACAATACAATATAGCTCAAAATAAAGTGATGATCAAGGTTAAAGAGGTGATTTATCTAGGGATAAAAAAATGTAATGTAAGGTCAAATGTAATATAGGCCTACATCAGTGTGAATGTGAATTCTGAAACAACCACAACAAGCAACACAGTTTTTAGTAAAAACGACATTACATTTGTCAACAAGGAGGTTTTGTAAATGAATCATGTGTTTCTTTTGCAGCAATTCCTTTTTTGAAATGAATGTATTACATCTGTGTGTATAGACTGACATATATAGCCTATATATAAATATTATGAATTATTTCAGCATAAATATAACTGACTTTTTATTTTTACTTGTTCTTTATTAATGTTTTCATCTCGATGTAACATTTACATAATACGTCCATCCCCACTGACGTCATCCACATTCGACAAAGAAGCATGGCGTCACAGCTGTCAAGGGAAGCTGGATGCGAACAGATTTGTTGTGTTTTTTGAACATTTAAGGTCACTTACGCTTCCAGGTGTGTAACGGTATCTCATTCTCATGGTTTAGTCGGGTTTTTTTAACTTGCTATCAGACTTTAAGCGGCTAAAAGACAGCTAAAGACGAACATGCATTCCCTAAAGGTCGGTTATTTGGCGCTGGCTTCGTCGAGAGCGTCGCGCTCAAGCAGGCTTTTCAGTCCTGAGTTTATCAACTCATCGGCTTGCTGTCATTGTTCTGATGGTCAGGCTCGTTTCGGTCATACAGTGGCCAAGCCGGAAGAGACTCAAGTCATTCGTGTCCCTCGCTACTTGCAGAAGCAGGTTGAGAACGTGAAACAAACGCGGGGCAAAAACAAGATCAACACCATCAAAGCTGGCAAGCTCCTGGTCCAGAGCAAGAATCCAGTTCTGAACCAGTCTGCAGGATACATACTTGGGAAATTTGAGCAGCCTGTTCTCTCCTCAAAAGGTTGGAAACATACCAAATCCTTCGGGGACTATTTCATCATCAACAACACCAAGACTACTGCACCCTTTGTTGGTGAAAATCAGAAGGAGGACATTGAACAGGAGACAGCCGAGACATTTAATAAACTCCACATCTGCAAGGAGCTGCTGGAAGCTTTGGAGAGAGTAAATATTACCCATCCAACCACTGTACAGCTTCAGACCATCCCAAAGGTCATGAAAGGTCACAATATTCTCTGTGCGGCTGAAACAGGCAGTGGTAAAACACTGAGTTACCTCTTGCCTATTGTTCATCGACTGCAGGCTGTTAAGAAATCAGAGATGGATTCTGAGAACACGCGCAAGATTCGCACTGTGGTGCTCGTGCCTTCCAGGGAGCTGGCTGAGCAAGTAGCAGCTGTGTCCAGGACTCTCTGCGCTCCGTTCGGTTTCCTGACGCGGACCGTGGGTGGTGGGCGAGGTGTAGGAAACATCAAGACGGTCTTCAAGAGGGATCAGCCTGAAATAGTGGTGGCTACCCCGGGCGCCCTGGTAAAGGCCCTGCGGAGAGGCTGCCTGGAGCTGAGTGAGCTGAGCTTCTTTGTGGTGGATGAGGCCGACACCATGTTTGACCCTAGCTTTTGTGATATGCTGCAGGACATCCTGCTCCACACAAACATTGCCAGTGATCCGAAGGAAACGCGAGGTCCTGGCCACAAAGCGCAGCTGCTGGTCGTCGGGGCCACCTTTCCTGGCGGTGTTGGAGAGGTGCTCAACAAAGTGACAGACCTGGGCAGCATTGTGGTTATCAAGAGCAAGATGCTTCACTTCCTCATGCCTCATGTGAAGCAGACTTTCCTGAAGGTGAAGGGCGCTGACAAGATCCTGGAGCTCCACCAAGCCCTGAAGCTGCTGCAGCAGAAAAAAGGAGTACTGGAGGGTTCTGTCGTGGTGTTCTGCAACAAGTCCACCACGGTGAATTGGCTGGGGTACTCGCTGGAGGAGATGGGGGTACAGCATGCACGTCTGCAAGGGGAAATGCCTGCTGCAGTCCGCGCAGGAATCTTCCGCTCCTTTCAGAAGGGCTTGGTTGAAGTGCTGATATGCACAGACATTGCCTCGCGAGGCCTGGACACGTCTAAGGTGCATCTGGTTGTCAACTATGATTTCCCAGAATCCCACACAGACTATATCCACAGAGCAGGGAGGGTGGGAAGAGCAGGAGGGGTGGAGGATGGGGAGGTGTTAAGCTTTGTTGCTCATCCGTGGGATGTGGAGTTGGTACAAAAGATCGAGACGGCTGCACGCAGGAGGACTAGTTTGCCAGGGATGGAATCTGATATACATGAGCCAAAACCAAAGATAGTGGAAGAAGAGGAGGAGAAGACTTTTGTATAATTGTCAAACTTGTTACGGTTTCAGAAGTGTTGGAAAGTCAAACTAATTAAATTGTAAGAAAGATATGATCCAATAGGAATGTAATAAGCAATGTTTGTCTGTGCACTCAGACTTTGAAATATCTTGTTTTTATGAAGGGATCATGATAAAATTCCCCAGCTGTACTTGATCTTAAAAATGGATGAAAATTAGTAAAAGGTACAATTTTTACTTTGTTCAAACATTTCAACATGTTGTCAGAAAAACAAGTCACGTGTTGCTTTATGGTCAAACTGCAGCCTGGATACATGAACTTCTGGTAAAAGTACTTATTGCTCATTTTCATTAAGTATAATTTAAAGACAAAGCTTTTTCACTAGTGGAAATATGGGCAACACTTTCATGTGTTTTTAATTTAATTTTGTTTTGTTGTTTAAATGTTATAGCCTGTGCTTCCTGGTAATAATAACTTATGCTCAGCAGGTTCCATTATTTTCAATTACCTGATGCAATATATTTGTTTAAATATGATTCATTTTCAAAATAAACAGCACGTGTATCATTCTCACTTTGTCTCATTCAACAAAACACTTTTATTAAGCAAGTGTTTGACTAATTCACTCAAAATAAGGAGGTGTAAAAGCCTTTTATTATTATTATTTTTTAGAGTAACCTGATTTAAAATTTGATGTGTACTTCTTTGGCTTCTCTCCTGATGCAACAATATTTTAAGCACTATAAATGACAACCTAAAAGCACATGATTATTGAAATACAAATCTTTTTTGGTAATTGTGATGACAGGGGGTCATTGAAGGGAACTTAGCTGTGGATTTATAATATACCTGTGCGCATTTTTACCCCACTTAACCAAATTCCATCGTGGACATATCTTTAAAATCAAGACAGTTGGCACCTCAGTCATTGACAAAATACACTGAAACTACAGTATCACGGAAAAATGATTTACATTGTCTTAACTGCTTCTTAAACCATAAAACGTTTTAAATATGGTTAGAGAAACTGATACAAACTGGGATGAAGTCAAATCCTCAATCTTATCCTTTAAAGAATCTCAAGTCTGAGACGTTTTGTTACACATGTAGTGCATGTGTTTAGCCACAAGGGGGTGGCATTGATTTGTTTTCTGTTTTGTCATATTACCTGCAAAGTCCTTTTGTTTGAGTCATATCAGAACTTTTGTGCTTTGTTCTCTGTTTTATAAACGTTGACAATGCTCACTAACTAATTGTTAACATTTACAAGCCTAGCAGCTGGTTTCTGAAAGTGTATGGATCACTGTACCTTATCTGCATGGAGAAACTTCAGCACCTAAAATAATCACTAGTGAAGTTTAATACAGGACAAAACATGATGTCATTACTGTTGATGTAATAAATCTGTGTACTTGAAAGGACCCCCCAGCCCCAACCAAATCCAGCTGGACCCTGTTGAAATAAAGCGCAAATGTGTCAACATGGAAATCTGCCAGAGTGACCTAAATGTTAGGATCATATTTCAAAAGTTGGCTGTATTCCTGTTGTAATAGAATCTGGTTTTGGGAGTATTGTTTAAACATTACTCTGCTTTTTTTTCAGGTATTTAGGACAGATGACAACAAACCTCTGAGTTAATAGTTCTTCAGGGCATGCTCTTATTTTGAAGAGGCTTGGTTTGTCATGCTACACACTAGTGATTTATGCTGAGTGTTTGTGTTAGTGAGATTACAGGAGCAGAAAGACCTGAGTGTTATGCAGACAGGCAGATGTGTTAACAGCTTTGACAGTAACTCGGGGCTTCCATCAGAATGTCTGGAATGTAGTTGGGATTGTCCTACTGGGGCTCGGGTCAACACTTTTAAGCTTTACCCCCCCCTTAGGGTTCACATTTCACCCAACTGTATACCTGACAACAAGGACCCAGTGCCCATTTATAGCATGTAGAGCAAATCCCTCCAATCCCTTCATTTATATTTCTTCCCTGACTCTTCTCAACTGCCTCTTGCAAAAATATAACAAACACTCAAATGTCTCACTTCCAGTAAGTTGCCGAGCCCTGTTTAAGAATTTTAAATGAACATGTGCTTGCAGGGGTTTTACATGTGACTTCACAGCAAATTACAATGACAAATCATGGTCCCATATGCAACTTTCATTCATGTGTTGAGTTACACAAGTTGAAACTTACACCTCCAGTGCACATTGCGCCGCAACTCTCCACTCAAACAGGAGACATAATGCCAGAAATCAGCAGTGTATTTTTTTCATTTTATTTCATACCTGCATTTCTGATCATAAAGATACCCATTGGACAAGAGAAATAAGAACTGGAGGAGGAGTATCTCACAAATATTACCAGTTCATCAGCAGAGGTGATCTTGGGACTTTTGAATCCAACATTGCAGAATGTGTATTTCTTGAAGTTATTACAAGCCCCTCTCTTGGGGGACGAAATATAATCATAGGTGTTATTTATCGTCCACCCAATACAGATATTGATATTTTTAACAGAAATTTAAAAATACAATGAATTCAAATTACTTTGATCCTCTAATTCATATGGCAACTAGGATCGCAGATACAACTGCAACTCGAATTGACAACATTTTTACAAATTTCTTTGACTGGGAATCAAATAGTGGTATACTACATACTGATATTTCTGATCGTTTGACAAGTTTTTGTGTGGCTTATAAGGTTCAAGTTACAAAAAAGCCTGTTAATAGTTACAAGAGATTATACACCAAGAAAATTTTTAAATTGAAAATAGCAGACATGTCATGGGAAAATGTTCTTCATGAAAAAGATCTGGAATTAGCCTATTCCCTTTTTATGAATGTAATTGTTAGTTTATTAAACCAGCCAGGGTGTTTCTTTTTTTTCCTCTAAAAGGTCCTCCAATGTTAAGAAAGTTTAATAGTCCACTGCTGGAGTAGCAAACCACTTGAGATGCTCTTGTTCAGGACCCAGCCTGTAGTAAAACAAACAGAGAGCTTTTCCCAGCTTCCCCTCAAATATTTGAGCAGGCGCTGGTGTTAGGGTGTCTCTCACGACGGAATTTCCCCCTTTTCTGAAAGCATTAAGATAGCATGTTTGAAGGGAATATCCTGTAATTCAGACATTACACTATTCCTTTATTTCTTTCCAAATAATAAAAATAAATCCATTAAAAATGCTGTCAAATGTAATACCCCCTCAAAACCCAAAATAAATTCATTTCATTATAGGCTACATTTCACTCAATCCCCAATTTGTAGTCCTCGTGGACGACGGAGGTTTACGCGTGGACTACAAGGCATTTTGTCCATTTGTAATGACGTATTTCCTCGTCGCTCCACCGTGGGATTATCTCCCACTCCCCTTTTACACACACACGCTTACACACACAGACACAAACACACCGTGCCGCTACTCACACACACTGTCCAGCCACTTGGAGGATATTGTGCTGCTCGGAAGCTGTCGGCTCGTGTGCACCTCGCCTGAAATGCTCCAGTAGAGGATCTGAAGGTAGGTCTGCAACCCCCGTAAGCGGCTTATTCTGATGCCCATCTCCCCCTTTAACAGACTCGGGGATCTGTCTGACCTTCTCTGCGACCAAAAAGCTTCACAAGAAACCCGCACACGCACACACACACACACACACACACACACACTACACACACCGTTAGTATGCTGACTGCATTGCTTTTCAGTCCGCCTCTCTCCTTTCAGTGTATCGATGCTGTAAGTTGCGTTTGGCTGCGTTGCTCGTTAGAACCGACGCAACTTGAGGAGCCTTTAATTGTCGACTTCTCCACTTGCATCAGTGAGGGGGTTTGGGCGACTTTACGGACCACAGGGCTGCAGCAGGGAGGGGGGGGGGGGGGGTTGACTGGTAAGGATTTTATGTTGGCAAAGCTGCTGTTTATGTAGCCGCAGGATTCAGCATGTGGACAACGAGGGGGGGGGGGGTTGGTGCTCGGTTTGGTGGCTGTGAAGAGTCAAGGAGGCATGGAGAGTTCATGGAGGTTACGTTGCAATGGCCAGGGAAAGAAAGCAGCCTCCGCCATGTTCAGTTAATATCTCAGTCAAACTGCCGACTTAATGCCGCGAGCAATTGTTTCCAACTTTTTTTTTTTTTTTGTTTGTTTTCTGTTCACGAGGATCGGAAGCACGAAACGCACACATGAAAGGGCGGCCACCTGTGCCCAAAAGCATGTGGCTGCTGCTGCTGCTGCTGCTGTGTTTAAAGCACCGGCACCATGAAAGGCAAGCAGCCACACATTACAGCTCTTACATGCCCGGCTGATGAACATCAGAAAGCATGTAGGGTATGGTGGTGAGGGGGGGGGGGTCTGTGTGTTTTTAAACCAGGAGTGTCATTTCCCTGCAGGTTCTTTGCTTGCCATTCCCTGGCAGACAGCCTTACATGTCCAGAGAAGCTTTGAGGGGTGCGACGTGAAGGAGAGTGTTCTCTGCAGCAGGTTATATTATTATAGAATGGTGAGGATGGCTGCACGTATCGGCTCTGTTGCCACACCCCTTCACAGACAGGCTCTGGTACTCTGCCATTTTCACATTTAAAGGACCAATCACGTGCTTCTCTTATCTTGTTATTATTACTGCATGGGGACCAAATGTATCCCAGGGGAATCGATCTGAATGAGCACTTGTTTGTGTGCCAAGTTTGTGCTCAAGGATCGATACACTCCATGTTTGTAGTGCAGTCAGTGGATCAGTCCGTTGCCCTGTGCCGGTGCTGTGAGCTTCTAGGAGCCAGATGTGACAGTTCAGATGCCTGCAATGCTTGATGTGCAGGCGACTTTCTCTGGCAGTCTAACGGGAAAAGTAGACTGTAGCCTGAAGCCCCCCCCCCTTCTCTCCCCCTCTCTCTCTCTGTCCCCCACACACACTCACCCCCTTCCCCCCCCCCCCCCCCCCTCCGGCTTGTCAGAAAAAGATACATGACCTTATAGGCTGCAGGCTCCAATGTGTGTGTAATGCGTCTGGAACGAACGCTCCCCTCTGCCTGGTTTGTTACACATCCTCTAGGTATGTCTTAACTTCTGTCTGTGTTTGATGAGATCTTTTTGGCATTTACGAATGCATTTCTTGTTTGAGTCCTCTGCGTCCTTGAAGTATGTTTTCCTATAAAATCCATAGTTAATAAAGGTGCGCCGGAAACCGACACCGGCACGAGAATGTCATCCCATATCCTCAGGTTGCCCTATGTTAAAATCTGTCCTTTCAAAATGGCAGCCCCCCGTCTAATGAGCCGAGCCCCTACCCTGCACAGATCAGTTTCGCTTGTGTTTCATCTCTTTGAAAATGTCATTTTCCGGAGCCTCGTGTTTAACCGGCACTATCATCTGCTGCTAAATATGCAGCTGCTGCCACCAGCCACAGCGCCGATCATTTATTAAACTGACCAAGCTCCCTCTGACTCTCCTGACATTAACGCAGCAATCAAGAGCTTTTTCATTATATTAGCAACGGCACTGACCTTTCAAAGATTGTGTTTATGCATCCATTACGTGTAGTTTGAAACAAATCTACTTAAAGTAGAGTGATCAACAAATACACTCATGATTGTGTAGCTGTTTAGTTATTTAGTGCTGAAATCAGCAGCGGGAAAACAGTTTTCTAAGGAAATGATGTCAAAGTGTACAATCTGAAACGGTATTAACTGTTTAACATTATTAGGAAGCATTAAAATCCACTAACTAATGTCTGTTTAGTCAATACCGTAGATGCCCTTGAAATAGATAACAAGATACTATAGCAAACAATAAACTCTGATTCCATATCTTTGTCTATAGCGTCGAGACAAACTTTCATTGTCATGTTCTCCTGGTTGGTAAAAACCTTCATGGCTAATCTCATACGGCACGGAAAGGGTCACTCATCAGCTGCACACAGTTAATTTATTGATCCGTCCCTTTGTTCTGCATGAAAACAGGCCTCTACTGCCAGCTCAGACCACCGAGGGGAAGTAATGAGAGACCCATAATGACACTTAAATCACAAGAGGCACAATAGTAACACACAGAGACAACTGTTTATGTCTCAGCCAGGTAGCTACAGGAGTTGCTCAATTGTGGGGTGTAGTCAACAATTCTTCTGAATAATGTAGCCTGTTTCCTGCAAGAGTCAGGAAGAGGGTATGCTCAGCTTTAAGCAAATGTATTCGTGACATACATTTAATCTGCTCTGAATGGTACAGCAACCTGGTGAATTAACTGAGTCCACTCTGCTTATATCCCAGTGCAGATCCCAGTCGGTCACCTGGAACTAATCCTGTCTTTTTTTTTTTTTTTTTTTGTCGTCTCAAAGCCTGAGAGGAAATTCTCGAAGGGTGTTACCAAGTTGATAAATGGGAATCCATTTTTCTCGTTGGCAACATGGGTAGATTGCCACATCTTTGTTTATTTGGCTGCTTTGGTTATATGTGATTGAACAGTTAAAGCCCTCATGAAAGTTTTCAGTCTGTTAGGTTGGAGCTGATAACGTTTCAGAGGGTAACTAACTCTTCATTGTCACCAAATTGACTTGGACTGACATCCTTAAGACTTTGAAGTTGAAGCTTTAACACTCAAGTCAAAGTGCAGGATTTTTAAATAACTGCTGTAAAGTAGTATGATACATTTACAAGTTGCATTAGAAAAGTGTGTTGTGTAAATGTGCATTCTGTCTAGAGGTCTGCAGTGTGGGGGGGGGGGGGGGGGGGGGGGGGGGAATCGGTCTGAATGAAGGCGGAGGAATGTCTGGCCTAGTTCAAGTTAACAATATCACAGAATTTCACACTTTGTTGTGACCAAGCCGAGGCATGTGTAACCTTAAACATAAGAGTCAAATCACAAGATTCCAAGCAGGAACGCCTGTGAGAAAGAGGGCCCCTGTGTGTGGCTCTTCAATCCTCACTTAGTTTTGAACAGAGCTAATCGAAAACACTTGAATCTTTCCCAATGCTCCTTCGTCCATGGACACTAATTAGAGGAAAGAAGCAGACTTAATTTGTGTAAAGATTGTATTAAAGGATAATCTTGTTTGAAAAGGTTGAGAAGCAATATCTCTAAAAATGAAAAGATTGATAATTATTTGTACATTGAGTTACAGATTGGAAAAGATTGTAGTCAACTAAGTGGAGATTTGTCCATCCCTTAATGCTGGTCATTGTTGGTTCCATGCAGCAGAAGACGCCTTCTTGGCAAATCCAATCTCCGCTCTGTTTTTTTTTCCTCCCACCTCCCACTGAGTTCTGGTTTGCCTGCCTCCCACTCAGTCCACCGTCTTATGTTCATTGCATCACAAATATAAGCCAGTACAGCGACTGCCTGCCAGCAACATGAAGTACTAATTTTGCACGAGTGGCCTTTGCTAATTGATTGGTTTTATATTCCGGGTATGACTCAAGGATAGGAAATGTTCTCTCTGTTGTTGTTTTTTTTTTTTTTTCTGGTCTAAAATTAACCGTGAAGTATGTTTCAGGAGAAGCAGTCTGTGCGAGTAACACATGTACTGCAGCAGTCTGTGGATGTGGTTCAGTGTGAGCTGTGGCGACATCCGTAGACCCTCAATCTGGTTTTAAAGACCAAATTGTGGTAATGTTTAGCAGTCTGGAGCAGCCGTTGCTGGTCTGGTTGTCATAGTGACGGAAGATGAAACCTCATGCTGCCTACTACCTACTACTCTAATCGAGTTGTTCATTTCAACTATTATACTATAAGAATAGAAGATTAACAAGCAAGTGCATGGTCACAGCAGTTTTTATTGTGTTGAATTGAGAACAGTGGCGTGGTTATCTAAACGTCCTTGAAATGTTTTGACCACAAACAGTTGTCCCTCTGTTTTGAATCTTTTTACACAACTGAGCATATGATTGATAAAGAGTACCATCTCTACCTCATCTATCAGGTTGTTGTGACCCAGAAGATGAAACAGGGTTATGACCTGAAACCTGAAACATCTCTGTGATGAAATGAGGGGAAGTCCTCTTGTTTAACTTTGGAGCTCTGAAATGAATACCGGCTATTTCTGTATTTAAGCGTCTTCTTTATTAGCTTCCCAGAACAGCTCGTCAAAGGATTTGGAACAACTTTTTGGGCCATAAATATGTAAACACAGGCTTTAATGGTCTTTTTTTTACCTATATGAAATACAATTTGGGTTTAGCCTCAAGTCATTCTTCTAACTCATGGACTTTAATGTTAATCATTTTCTTTGATCCATGCTGGTAGTGTGCATTCACAATAAAGTATTCTTTGATAAATATTCATTTTTATCTACCTGACATTTTTTTTTGTCTTCTGTGCAACCAATAAAAACAAGCTTTGCTTAGTTGTGGTCCAAGCTAATTATTAACATAATGAAGCACAAATTAGCAAAGAAAATGAAGCATCACGAATACTTATAAAATAGATAACTACTCATCTTGCCTCATTCAGGTTGAATACAAAACTTCAGACACAATTTCAGGAGTTTAGGCCGATGTGTACTGTCATGTTGAACCCTGGCTGAAAGTGGATCTGCTCTGAAATGTGGTTCAAGTTGCAGCTGAGCTCTTCAGCTATTACTGGAGTGCATCTCTGGCAGAAATCCCTGCTGCCATGGTTGCCACCTTGAGGCCTCATGCCTCTTAGTCACCAGGGCAGAAATGTAACCTAATCAGGTGTCTGCTGCTCCCTGTACACAACCACAGCACACTGTGAGTGTGAACACAGTGTCGATTGGCTGTTTTGTAAGAAACCATGTGTCATTGAGCACCTGTGTAAAATGTAGTTTTCAAATGACTGTTTGATTCCTACTTCTTATGCTTTGGGAATTTTTATTTGAATGCAGTCCAGTGTGAGTGGGAGGAGAAAATGTAGGTTTCCAGATTTCAATTGAATCTGCAATAAAGATGAAATCAAAATTGAGCATGAGTGATTGGAGCTTTGATAGTTCTGGCAGTGACATTGTATTTTAAAGATGAAAACAATCCCAGATGAGTTTCCTCTCTCACTTTGAATATTCTTTCAGCAGTTGCCTATTAATTGTATCTATTCCCAAAGTCATGAACAAATGGCGCTGTCATTGCTCAACCAGTTTGTACTTTGTTGACAAATTTCAGCATTACATTTCATATCACTCATCAAACTATTTTTGTCCCTGTTGATGTTGTGGTTTGTGAAAGTTACCCCGTGCTGGAATTCCCCAGGAAGTGGCTGAGAAGCAGCATGGAGCTTTGTTGAGCAGAGCTGAGTGAACAATCTGGGAGTGCTGGAAATCTATCCCACCCCTCTGCTGCTCCTGCAGCTCGGGGCAGCTATTCTTGGTTTCTCTTGAGGATAAATTCTTCCTGCAAATATTTGGTACCCAACTTGTATGAGGGGGTTACTCCCCTCTGTATAAGGCAGAGAGACTAAAATGGTCCAAGTGTTGCAAAATAGAAAAGGGCCCAGTTGTCTATACGAGTGTGAAAAAGAGATTGTTTAAATCACAAGTAAGTTTTCAGTTAGATTTGAATGTTTAAACAATAAGCGGCTAGCCAAAAATAATATTCTGTTATTTGTTATGCATGCTGTTATAAGCTGATTTAGATATCTCAGCAGAAAATATTTGATCCACACATTTGAAACAGATTACAGACAGTTGTAGACTTGAAGTTTATTTTACAAATACATCCCTTCTCTTTAGTGATCCAACTAAGAGAACTACTTTGCCAATTCCCTTTTTTTTCCTCAATAATGGAGAGCAACAACTATTTTGTAAATGACATTTTGTGGGAATATACCAGTGTGGTAGCTGGAAATGACGTCAGCCCAGAGTTAACCGCGTCCCAGTTGCGAGTTGGCAAAAAGTCAGACAAGAAACATGGAATGTTCCGGGAGTACTACCTGTGTTTTCATTCATTACTGAAGGATAAAACTCAGTTTCTTTGTCACTTCAGAAGTAAGACGCTCTCATTGCTGCTGTCATGTTTGTTTTGCCGATACGTCACTTTGCTGAGGTTGCTCCTGCAGAGGTAGTAGACAGCTGTCAGATAGCGGGGTAAAGTACATGACCCACTATCCTGTGTTATTTTGGAGTTCTGCAGGTAGTAAAACAGGATATTGGTGCTTATCCTGATTTCTGAAATTGGCATACGATGTTTACATGCGCAAAAACAAAACAGGATACTTACAGAACCTGATCGAAACTCGAGTCCATGTAAACGCACTCAGTGGAAATCAGGCTGTTTATCAGAAAATTGTATTCTCTAAGGTATGTTTATTTTTTAACATTGAAGTATTCATCAGCTTTTCAAAGTATTTAGTTATTTTTTTCTATTGGAGTGCCAAATGTTCTGAATGTGTCACCATTGTACATCGGAAGCTGTTTGACTACAAGAAGTTGAAAATGTTTAAACCCATGAAGTTGAAGTAGCTGCGTAAGCCGATTCTCTGCTGTGATATTTGGAAGCTATCAGCCATGAACTTATTTGAACCAAAGCTGTTAATTGTGTTCAGTTAGTTTTCTTTTATGTGTGACTGTTTGGTTTTCCCTGATAGTTTTGTGTTGGATGTGTCTCGCCTTGCCAACCTCTCAAACATTTCCAACCTTACGCTGCAGATTTCTACTGATGGATGGCACCAGAAATAGCCCTTTAAGTGGCTGTTAATGTATGACCGTTATACAGTCATACTGCCAGTGCTCCTTGCCCTTGGCCAGAACCTCTCTGTCTGGAACAGGCTTGCTTTCACTCTCCGCGTCCCTCCAGGCCTCTGATGTTGCTTGATGAGTTTGAATAGAGCTATATAAGGGAAACCATTCTTTGTTTATTAGTTAAGGGAGAGTACATGGGAGTGTTGCCAGGCTTCTTAGACTAGAAAATGGGGACAGAGAGGAGAAGACGAAGCACCAATCAAACAGTGTCTATGTGGCTATGTAGCCCTATAAACAGTGCTCTTTTTTTAAAGGCAGTGTAATGAGTATGGCAGCTGGCTTACATTACATGTGGAAAGCTCACTGTTCATCAGGTGGCTGAAAATAGCTTTTTATTTGTGTGCTGTGCAATGGACAGTGTGTGTTAATGCAACAAGCCACAGGGATACATTAAGCGGTGTCCCAATGACTTCAAGTTGGAAATGCCTTCAGTTGACTTACAGGCAGCGGAGATTGTTGGACACATGTCATCCACCTGCTGCAGGCTGGTAGGAATGTTGGTTGTTGCTTTTTAGCCTATTAAACCTACACACAGCTGTCCAAGAAACGTTTACAATTTAGTACAGTCCAATGCAATAGGTGTCGTTATGCACATAGTTGGTTTGCAAACCCCCTAAGAAGAAGAAGAAGAAGAAGAAGAAGAAGAAGGAAGACGATAAAACCATAGCAACCACTTCATCAATTGGGCAACGTTTGTTTATGTGCGTATGGTTCGCTTTTGTTCCCACTGATCAAATGAACCGGACTTTTTTAGTCAAGTTTACTGTATCTGGGCCCCGTGTCCCTAATGTGAAACTACCCTGACATGATGCCACAGGATGAGAGTGCTGAGTGATCATCAGTACAACAGCATGACCTAAAGTGTGATTTTTGTTCTTAGAAAACAGTTCATGTATCAATTAGAATGAATCAGAAACAAAATATTATGATTTTGTCTATTTTATTATTCTTTCTGTTCCAGCAACATACCTCCACTTGTGTAGAACATGACTGCCGAAGAACACATAACATTTGCTTGCACTTTTTTTGGTACCTTTTGTGTGTTTTGGCTGAACCACTACTTTTAATTTTTTCTCTATATTATATTTGATTAAATATTGCTTGAATGTTGCTTAAGTGTCAAACTACATGTCAACATGTCATGCCTGTCGAAATACTTCCACATTTTAGTGGCCTATTTAAAGCAGTATGTGACAGGAATGAATGGTATTGTTGTTGTTGTCCACCTAATCATGCATGGCCATCGACTGGAACCGTAATCCTCATGTCGAAAAAATCTCAGATAAATCAGAGAAACTGCATGTTTTTTACGATAAAGGTGCTGTTGTCAAAAGTTTGCACTCTGGAACACATTTTCTGGCATCCAAAACACAGTTGTCGTGTGAACAAACAACCAAGAGTCAACCAAAGGTTACCTATTTTGGGTGAATTCCATGTGTAACCAGGGCCTAAGAAGGATGGGCTTGATCATACAGTACACAAATGTCTAACTTAACTGAGACTGTCTGTCTGTGAAAGCACAGTATAACAACTTGTTAAAAAAAGCTTGGGTTTATTGGAAGAACAGTTGTTGTGGATGGTGAAGGCAAGTACTGGGGGTGGTGCTACAGTAAGTCATAAGTTACAATACTCACTAATACAGTTTGCAGCTGTAATAATTTATTCATTGAATTCACAACAGTTCACAAGAACTGTGTGTTGCTAAAGAAGTCCTGACCTTCAACTTGTTGAATTGTTTTTTTTCTTGTTTGATTAAAGAGTGGAATTTGATGCTTCATAATTTCTATATTGATTTTCTGAGTTCACTCTCTGCAAATATTGCATTACTTCTGTGTCAAGTTTGATTCTAACCGAGACCATCCAATATATCATCATTTTCTGCTTTGCCAATTTAAAACACGATTGTTTCCAATTTTCTTTTGAGCTAAAAGTTGGTGCACACAGTGTTTCATATCAACATGTCTATGGGGAGCTTGTTCTCCAGCTGGCAACGAGACAACTGCGGCATTGTCAGATTCCTCTCTTTAGATGGACTCAGGCGTTTTGTGTTTTGGACTAGGGGTAGAATGCCAGCCTTGTCCTCAGTCGTGTTACTTATCTCCCTAGTGCAGAGCACACCCTCAGGGAAATTACTCGGGGGGTGTACCCACCCACCCGTTCACCTTCCACAAAACTTGATTGAATGTTTCTTCCTTTGAGGAAGGAATCCTGTTTGTTGCTTAAACTTCAGAATCAGGCATCCTCTCAGTCGGCCACAAGATTTATCTGGAAGGCTGGTAGGCGAACACCAGGTGGGAAATTCATTGTTGGCTGCTCCTAGGGAATGCACATGCAGTGCTGATTTTGAGTTGGCAACATGCGTAAGATAGTGGACATAAATGCCAGTTACAAGTGGCAGATGGGAAATAGGATGTTTGGTTATGATTTGTTTCCCCCTGATGTCAAGTGCAGCTTGTTCTCTGATTGGAGTTGTTGTGGGAGCAGGTGAAAGCTGCAGAACAAACCTGGCATCCCTGTGTGCTTTGGACTGCCTCTCATTCCACAACTTTCTCTGACCTTGCAGAGCTGTTTTTTTTAAAGCAGGTTGTACACAAGCAACAGACACACACTTGTGTTTGTCTATTTTATGGAAGTAGATACAGAGGTGGTTGACACATTGTGTTTATGGCATAGTACAGTATGTGTTAACACATTGGTTAAAAATATGCAGATTTTATTTGGCTCAATGCTTACAATAAGATTGGAAGATAAAAACACTTATATTTTCCATTATATAAGCTATACTCTATATTAAATATGCAATATTTATGTAGTCATGATAGATACTATACTGGAATCTCAATCACAAATAAAACTATCATTAAAAGTTCTCCTTAGTGCTTCAGCATTTTGAGCTCAATGTTTTGCTTTCCGTGTCCTCAGCTTTACTGCTTTGTTTCACTCTCACGATCTTTGGTCTTTGTGGTGGTATCCAACCTACTCAGCAGCCAACATGGCTACAAGTAAAGCTGCTGCTTTGTGTCTAATAGATTTTAAAATAAGCCATTTTATAGCAAAAAAAACAACAACTCTATTACGCCTTGGATATATGCCAATGATGTTTGACACTTGTGTTGCCCAAAAGCTAGCAACAAATATGAAAAGGGAAGTGGTTGGAACTATTTGAATACTTATCTTAAATGCTAGAAACAGCAAGCCTGGTGAGGCTGACATGGGAGTGTTTTTTCACTCCTTTCCCATCTCACTCCCAGAAAAATAGTCCTGTCCCATCCCAATTGCGGGCCAGAATAAATAAACACAAAATCCCATCCCAATCCTGGTAGTATAACTCCCTTCCCGTCCCACCCAACTACCATTTCATTTTTTATTTTTTTATTATTTCCACATACTCTCCGTTTGGCCAGTGTGTTGGCATTACTGATCATAGTTTACCTGTGGTAATGTGCCATAAGGATCTATTCAAAAACTGGGAGCAGCTCCTGTCTGACCCTAACAATAGAACAATAACCTATACAATGATCGGATAGGTCCATCTCTTCTAGTTACTTTAGTGCAGACTATAGTGACAGTGTTTAATCCTGGAGTCTAATCTTGCACAGCCCTTGTGTTGACAGTGACAGTTCTTTATTGAAGACAACTTAATGAGAGTCAGCCCCTATGTCTTCTGTCACTGACTAGATGCAGCCTCTCTGGAGGGATGGTAACATAACTCGTCTCCCTGTCCAAATAGAAGACAGGAAGTGTGTAACTTTTCAAACCATAGACATAGCAATTCATCATCTTTGTCTACACATGTAACTTAAATGAGAAAATGAATATGGCGATGTGTGTATCTCAAAATGTTGAAGACACCTTTAAGCATAGCAGAATGTTATACATGCTTAAACATAGAACATAGCACACTAAATATATGCTACTGGTCATTGTCACATTCTGGGCTGCACTTTATCTTTTTTGACTGTCAAAGTTCCACTTTAGATAGAAGTCTTTAGAGTTGACGGTTTCATGTTCACTGTAGTAATCCCAGCATTTAGCAGCGTGAATTAATAGTGCTGGTCTCCTCCTTCCCTCCTGTCCCTGCTTTTGGTGCGGTTGTGATATTCCTGCTGAAAGATAATCCGTCCTGGAATCAGCCCCTGTCTGCTGACCGAGCAGGAAACGGTAGCAGCCATCCCCCACCTCCTCAGCTCATCGACCACCACTGTGTATCCCTTCTTTAGCTCACCCACTGTTTTCCCTTTCTGCAACCCAAATCTTACCCCTATCTTACCCCTATCTATATTTCACCACCCTGCCGCTCCTCTTCTCCTCCCAGCGGCTAGCAAGCATGTCAACACCTCAGTTGCAATCCAGTCACATGAGTGAAATGTCACAGGTTTCCTTGCTTGGCTGTAAATCAGCACACACATCTGGTAAACACATGCATATTGATTGATGGAAAGGATATTCACACCGCCTGCTTGACATTATGACATATTTTTTATGGTGTTTTTATCTTGGTATCCTAAAAATGGACTCCTCAGTCATGATTTGTGATGATGGGAAAGGGCCCTCCTGACCTTTTTTATTTAGCTGGAGTTAAGTATCCCTGTCACTAATGCATCATGAGAAATGATCCACCTCAGATTATTGATGTGCAGTGTGGTACGATGCCTGAAGAGAAAAGTCAGACTTTTAAGCATTTACTTCAGATAACTCTTTACGCTTATAAAGAACTTTTAGGTTATTATAATATTAAAACAAAGACCTCATTTTGATAAGGATCTTCCAGATCTTCCATGAAAATCAAATGAAAAACGAAAGGATCCAACTGTATCACAGTGGGGAGTGCATTCTTCTGCAGAAACAAATAATACGTTGACAGACAATTTAACAAACATTTTTGAGAATTAACATTAATGCCAAATGTGCTCTTAATCTGTACAAATTATGCCGAATCTGCCTTCAATTGACTTTAATGTCGTCTTTAGTATCGATGTGTTCTTTCTCAAACTGTTTTCTTTAAAAGCAAAGTCGGGCCATTTACCATTTTAAATGAGCTGCAAACATGGAAGAGACCTTGTGTGCCTGCCATTGCCATCTGACTCTCCAAACAATGCAGAGTATTTAATGTGTATGAGGTGAACTGGGAGCGGCTCCTCCCTGACCCTAACAATAGAACTGACAAGCAGGAGGCCAGGCTTTCACTTTGCAGACAGCAGTGGAAAGGGGGGGGGGGGGGGGCCTTGGAGTGGCTGGATTGTTCTCCCTCAATAGGCAGCCGCAGCCCTGTGAGGCCGTTTACCTCCCATGTCATGTTTTTCTTCTTCTTCAGTGTTCCTGAGCCCCTGTCTGCCTCCCAGACTGCTCTTTAATTGGTTCTCCTGCCCGGCCTTAGCCTACCTGCCGGGAATTGTTATCACATCATCTTGCCCCTGGAATTGCACTGGACTTTTCAAAAGGGCAATAAGGAAAGTGTCACACCTATAAAGGCACTCATCCGTTAAGAAAAACCTCGACTGCAAAAAGCTGCCAATGGGAAAAGATAAGGAATGGCAGCAGAGCAGTGCTGTGTCTAATTAAAATGTATGTCAATCTGTATAGCTGTTGACTGGATTGGGTTTTGGAGGCCAGAGTGGGTGGGGCTACAGAGGCAGACAGTTAAACGTCTGCTTGCAGCTGTCCACCCAATGATCAGATTAAAGAGCTCCCATATCTCTGCGGCTGAGATGCTAAAGGCGATTAGGTCAGCAGCTCACTGAGAGGGCCAAATTGTCCTAATCTTCAGGACAGATCGAGTGAGACACTGCCTTTTAAACAGGCTTTTGATGATTCATTGTATCTTGTTAATGATCTGTGGTTGCCTAATGTTTTTTAAGGGCATGTTAGGTCATGAGTCAAAGAGTGAGAATATCTGTTGTTCGATCGTGAGAATCAGCCTACTTTTAACTTAATTGTGTACATGTTCACAAAATGGTGCCCTTGAATGAAGTCAGATACTAAAAGTTCTTCTTGTGGAACTTATGTTGCCTTCTAATTAGCAGAGATGTTTGTTTGTTTTTTTGTTGATGCAGCATTTTTTTAGTGTCAGGCTTTAGCTGCATTGTTGAGGTACTTCCAGATTGCAGTCAGTGATTAAGCCATTTGGGTGGATCATCAAAACCAACTCGTACAGTTAGTAGTTTACTTTCACTTTCACATGCAATCCAGGTGGTGTTGGTGTTCATGCAGAGGGACCGGGCTGTGTAACCAGAGCACAGTATTTGGCGTGCAATATTAGGATTTGAATCAAGCTTCTCTGCTATGCTGTGACTGCTTGGCAGCTGGTTTTTCGATGACCAGCCTCGCCCAACCCAACAGAAACACTGGAGGCTTCCCTGGGAGGGAAGGATAGCTTAACTTGTTGTGATGTGTGAACACTGCATGTGTTTGCAACAGGCTTGTGCAGAAGAAGTCTTTACTACTAGGTTTGATCATGGAATGTGTGAAGACTCTCAAGACATGTTTTGTTGTTTTTTGCCAAATGAGGGACTTACTCTATATGGTCATTTTGCACATCGTTAAAACAACAATTAAGATATTATCTGAGACAATATCGCTCGCTCATGTCATTTTAAGCCAAGCCTCTGCAATACATCCCATGACAACAGTCACAAGTGAGCCTCTTTTCCCATTGCTCTGTATTCTGTGCAACAGCAATAATCTTGTTTTCATGACCTGACGTTCAAGGTCAAACATTTTAATAGAATTTTACGGAGCAGAGTTTCTCCCACTGCTGGTTAATAAATAACAAAACAGACGGGTGTAATGCAAAACAAGTGAAACGTTAGGGTGGGAAATCTGGTCAAAGTATTGAGTAAAATTGGCAAATGACACCAAAACTGTTTTCTATGTTCAATACGTAACATTTTCCTCTAAAATTGTAACACTTGTGTGTAGCTCTTTGCAGAGATTTAAGCTGGGGATATTCTTTGCCAGTTTGGATTGTATTGTGGAGGGTGTTGTTGTGTGCTGTGGCTGCTCAGAAGATGTAAGTAGGGCAGACTCACCATCTTTTTATTTTCTGCTAAAGAAGAGAGTAAAATGCAATTTCCTTGGACTATTAGGGCAAAATGTAGCCTTCAGACAGCAATCACTTGGAATGGTATGGCAATGTGTTTTAAGACTATAAGGAAACAGCTCACCTAATCCCCTGTTTTCCAATGTTTCCATTTGCACTGTTTCATGCTCACCCAGTTTGTATTGCCTTTATACACAAATGAATTGTAGCACTCGGAGCTTATGTCATGGAAATAAAAACAAATATAAACACATCTTTCACAGCAATTTCCAACTCTGGTGTCAGTCCCGCACTTCTGCTGCTCACCTTTCTAGCAAAACCAGAATAAAAAGAAAAATAGTACTTCATCACCTTGAAATTATTGTAAGGGAATCCCTGAAACTGTCACCTTTTTTTAAAAACGCTTAGCAGCAGAGCAGCAGGTCACAGATAACCTGCTTCACACAGGGGGCCAACTCACAGGCTAAAAGAAACAAGTGTTAACAGAACGTAAACCACAAATGTAAACACATTGTGGCTTAACTATTCCGCCCCCAACTTTCCGGATGGGTTTGATTCCATTCTTGGACCTGGGTGTCGGCCCAGACTGGATGGGGGGGGGGTGGGTGTAATTGAATTAGTAGCTGTTCGCTGGAGGGGCAGGGCCAATAACTGTGAATCTCTGCACTCCCAGAGGAGGGTGGAATAGTTGCCTTGTATAGAAGAGAGACGAGAGGGGCTCTGTCTGCTGTGTGGTCCTTTTGTGTGTGTGTGCATCCGTGCCTATTTCTGTGTGTAGACGTGGCTGCGTGGTGTTCGATTTCCAGCGATTGTCCATACCTAGACCAGATTAAATGGTGCGTCTGGACACAGGGCTCCTGACCCATTGACCTCTGATGGGAAGGCCACGTAACAGCTGTGTGTACGTGTGTGTGTACGTGTGTGTGAGTGTGTGCAAGCTTACATGTGATGCAAAGCAACAGCTGTTCTCCAGATGTCCGAATCCCCCCCAAAGCGGAAAAAAGCACAAATGTAAGAGGCTTCAAAGACCGAAGAGTTATAAATGAGGCTCAGAGTGTGTGACATCAGGTCTTCCTTTATAGGACATACACACAGTTTGTATCTCTAAGGAAAAAAATGGATTTATAGATAAAAATGTAAATTTAACACTGTTTTCTGGCTCCAATTAGAATGACAAGTTATACAATAAATTAAAAAACGTATCAGCAACAATTTTCCCCATAATCTAAATTATAATTTATTTGTTGTGTAATTCATTTTTAAGGGGGAATGATGTAGGATTGTTTCTGATAAGACAAGTTCCTTAGCTTTCTTACCGCAATATCTTGCAATGTTTAGTGCATCTTAAACAACATTTTGGATCACTTTAATGTATTGGGGGTTGTAGTTTTCTCAGAGATTGTTATCACAATTAATGTTATAATGAAAGGTTAGCAAATTCTCAGTTACATTTGAGCTGAAAGGCAATTTAACCTTTTTGGTCGGCAAAATGATTTTTGCTTTTTTTTTTTTAAATACTCTTAAACTGTTGCAGTTTTCCTGGTTTATTTTGCACGTTGGATAGTGCTTTTGCATGGATGCTTGTTCTATCTCTACTGTTTTGTGGGTTTCATTTTCCTGCAGGCTAATAAACTCTTCCTGATTAATGTGATTCTCGACAGGTGGCTCCCTGTGAGAGGGCAGTGAGTAATAATTCCTCCACCACACTGAGAACTCCCCCCTACATTTATCAAGTCCTGATCACATGGTCCCATTAAGCTAATTGTACCAGGGTCTTCTTCTTATCCATGGGACTGGAGGAAGACACCAGACAATTGGTTAGTGGGTTTAGTCAGTCTGAGCCGCAAGTCTTAGCTGTGATGTTTGCCATGATTTAGCACTTCAACAGCTACAGTCAACTAAAAACAGCATCATCATCCTTAGTTTGCTTTGCTCTTGTTGTTACTCAACACATTTCACACCATCTGTCCATTCTTTCTTATTTTGATGAATTTCAAAGTCCCCTTAGTTGGTTAGAAGAGATGCGCACTGGACAAAAATGGTCACTTTGTCAATTTCAGGGGTTTTAAGTGAAGAGTTCAGTTTCAACATGATGTGCTATTCTGATACATAGTCTGAAGTACTGGCCAATGAGTGACACTCTGACACTTTAGTACAAATTCATGTTATTATCAAACAGCTATAAGTTACATCACCTTCACTGTATGAATGTTTCATGATCACTATAATTTTAGTATGGCCTACTGGCCTGTACATTTAACGAATCCTAACCCCCCAAACAACCAATTCACCAACACACAAGCTAAGATAACTTAAGGAGCATTAGCATTCCTCTCCCCAAAGAGTGCCAGAGAAACCATGATTTTAAATACAGAAAGATTAAATTTGAGCTTTTACACAATTTTAATATCTTAATTAAAACTTTAAAAAGTCCAACTTTTATATATGTAATAAAAAAAAACACTGATGACTGAAAATGTATTTACTTTAACATTTAACACTTTCCTCTAGCAGAACACTGCCTGTCTATAGCTTCTAATCGAATGAACAAATATGATGATATTGAACCAGTCATCTAGAAAAGTCATCATTGATTGAACAATTTCCACAAATGCAAAACTAGTGGTGGGTGGGTAATGCTCCCCGTCAGTGAACAGCTGCCATTCTATTTTTAAGGTGGCTTACAGCAAAACCTTAGCCCCCAGTCCCAATTTGTTTTACTGTATCTGTATATGGTGACTTATAGAGCCCGATCGATTAATCTGCCAGCCGATGATATTGGCCAATATTAGCATTAGCACTAGCCTGGAGGCTATTTAAAGGTAGAGTCAGTAGCATTGTTTCTTTGCAGTATTCAAACCAGGCCACTCCTCCTCGGCTCAGCACTACCAGAAGCTCACTCTCATATGTAGTGTGTACATTTACTACTTGTACCTTCACTGCAAACACACCATCTCCCCGCCAAGAAACGCCTTTTGTAGGAATAAGTGACTGAACCTATCTTTGATGTGCCAATATGCTTCATTTTTTCTCTTTGTGCCTTTCCCTTTCATTTACATCCTTCTACAGTAGTTACCGGTAATATTAGTTGCCAATTTGACCTACATGTCATCCAGCTGTGTTTATGACATGAAGTTGCGAAGTCATAGTGACCAGCTTTATTAAAAAGCTCATTTTTGGAGCAGACACAAGGTGTTACCCAGGCACCATATTGTCTGACCTGTCCCCACTCTGTCCTCCTCTGCAGCATGTGATTAATGAAACTGCAGGACAAGCTGAACAATGAAGTCTCCAGTGGTACATTGTGCTTCTCAAGACTGCCAGTAGCAATGTGCCCCTGTGCCCCACCTCAGGAGACCCCTGGGGACCAGAGGAGTTTCCCCACTTATTCCATTCTTCATGACACTCATTTCCTGACTTTTTTCATCATGACAGGTCTAATCTTATGAAATATATCAAACTTTATTTGACATTTCTAAGCACACAGTAACTTCTGGTGTCTGAGACATCTAATATTCTCGTACCCCGAGGTGATGTTTGCTAAACTCAGCATGTTGAATTTTGCTCACAGCAACCCCGACCCTCAGGCTCAGTGAGGAAAATTAAGGGAATGCTAATGTCTCCAATCTTGTGTGAGATAAGGTTTCTCTCTCCTCAAGCATGTTTTGTTAAATTTTGGTGCTCGCATTCATTTTCCTGGAGGCAAAAGGCTTAGTATTTCTCCATTGTCACATCATTTTCAGCTCCTCTAAATGATTCCTTTTAAATTGTGTCGTTTGATCTGTAAGAAAGTTTACCTCTCATTTGTTGTAGGTTTCATATATGAGCCCCATTACTTGGTACCTTCACAACAACTTTCTACTCTATATTATAATAGAGTAGACAAACTGGGGTATACGGTTCGAATAGCATGTAGTGTTAGCAGTCTCATTTAAATGTCACAGAGATACTTCTTTAAACATTTTACAACTCAATTTGAGCAAAACCGTTTCCTTGTAACATCAACTTCTGTTGTCTTTAAAAAAAGGGGGAACTGATTTTATTCCTTAAAGTCTGTTTACAGTGTTAACAGTTCTTGAGTATTATTATAGCATATGTAGGGGGAAAAACCATAGACTGTAAAAAAAAAAAACAGTAAGCATTTGTGTCCCCAGAAAGAGCTGTGCAAAGTATACAAAAAATCACTTGGAAGTGATGCCATTAATGTCTTAAGCCATATTGTCGGCACCAGGATTTGACCAGGAAGGAATACTTAAAGTGAAAAAGATCTATTCATTTATTCATTGTGGGTCTCAAGTAAAACTATAGACACATTTTGATGGCAGATTTATGGGAGCTGTCATATTGCGTTTCCCGCCATAATTATGGTGTTAGCTCAGTTTCTGCTGCTGACTGTGACAGCAGCTGTAATTGTTGGATTAATGAAACGTTAGACATCTGCTGATTAATAAACCTTAATGCATCTGCAGTGTACTCTTCAGGAGTTGTGGAGATTAAAAGGCTTTGAAATTATTTGAATTCACGGAGCTAGGAGGAAAACGTCTTCATATTTAAATAATGACATATTACCAGTTCATTGTAAAAAGTCAGTTTGGTCCAAAATAAGTTTTGCAGCAAATGTAAGTAACAGTTTAGAAACAAATTTACAGACAATCAAAATTAGAAACTGTCAGCACATGTGCAGTTGTGTTCAAATTAGCAGAAGAACTAAATCTCTTTTTCATTGTTCTTTGATTGAGAAACACTCATGGAAACTATGATTTGTTTATTTAACCTCATCAGTGGGTTTTGAAAAGTTAGTCACCCTGTAAATCAGTTAAACCCCCAAAAGGAAACCTAAAACTTTTCTCTCTGCCTGCTAATGTCAGCGAGTAAAAGGGACAGGTTGTAGTGTGGTTATGCGCCGATCTAAAGCTGAGCTCTGAGGCTGCCTGATGAGTAAGCAGGAAGCAGTAAGATGTCATTAACAACCGTTGGTGCCGCTGGCCAAAAGTTAGCTCTCATCAGAAAGCAGCTGTTTGGATACGGCCCTCAAACGAACACATTGTTTTGATTTCTTTGCTCTTTGATGAAATGCTCTGATGATGATGATGAGAGTGCTACCTTCTAGTTTTTCTGTGAGTAATCCTAACACACCTGTACTGTGTGAGTACTATTCACTTCACCTGTGAATAGGTTTTCATTGCTGATGCAATATCACTTTTAGCACATTGGTATTTGTGTGACTGCAGTGTGCAAAATCTCTTCAGGGATAGAGGACCTGCACATCAGTGAGAGCCTGTGATGTGAAGCTTTTCCCTCCAATAATCCACTGAGTGTCTCTCACTCGTCCCCCATCAGTCTCATGCCTGTCAGCAGAGAGACCGGTCATTAACTTTGCCTGCGGGCAAAACTGCAGACAGGTCAGGTGTAATAACCCGCATTGCCTATAGTGTAAAATACTCTATTCTTGACAACATTTGGAAACTTGTACTGAACAAAATACAGTGAATACTAAACTGACTGCAGCTGCTTGTGGTTACAGGCTGTAATAAACGGTTTCTTTTTTACTACTTATTAGATGTAGCAGACTTTTTCTACTTCTAAGCTAGCAGAAAGACAACGTGTGCTAGAATGAGATTCAGGGAGACTTCAAAAGACCAACAGAGTGGTGAGTCTTTCCATACAAAAACAAGTTAGCTCATTGCCTCATGTTTACAAACAAGTAGCTAGCAGCTCGTTAGTGAAACGAGCCACAGCTGGTTTGACTCCTCACTTCAGCTCCCTTCTACAAAGTCTGTATTAATATTGTGGACTGTGAAACTCTCAAATCTAGTTTTGCCAATAAAATAGACACATCAAATCATCTGGAACAGCTGAAATAACCTGACTTCTCTCAAATTAAACAAGGATGGTAATAGCAGTCGTGAGTGTTCATTCTTTTTTCCAGACGTTTTCTTAAGTTATTAACATTTTCAAAGCACCTGACCTATGCCGCAAAGCTATTCAAGTTGTATGGTCCATGGATAGAGCTGTAATTCTGCAGCGTACTTCACTGTCTGTTTTAGGGCTACAAGAACATTATCTTCAATGTTGTAGTCATAGAGGACTGATATTAAAATGCAGTATGTAGAGAAAGCAAGTTTCCGTCCTGTCCCTGTCGGAGCTGTCGCTTGGATATCATTGAATAGAAATGCTGTTTTTTTTTTACTCATGTTGCTCTGAGATTGTTACATTGCGTGGCTCAGGCGGGTTTAAGTGTTGTAGTACACAGTGGTGTGTTATTGAAAGCTCTTTTACCTGGAGTGCAAAAGGTCACAATGAGCTTAAGGTTTGAGTTTGTTATATTCAAACGAGAGAAAAAAACCCAGGCCCAGAGGGACCCTGATAACAAGGCTGTACAAATCTCTGCTCACAAAATGTCTGAGTAAATATTAGCCTTGGGCACCACAAAGTAGGACACCTGATTTCAATTCCACTGTTGTGACTGTTAAAAAGCCTCCCAAGTAGATGTTGGAGAAATACATTTCAGTGTACATGTATATTTGATCTCAAATGGAAATATAGAACAATGCAAAATACTAAAATATGTAACTAATTGATATTCCAATTATACTTTCAGGCAGTGTTGGTGCATTGGAAACATTTTGTTGCTGTGTTTGATGTCTTTAGTATGGCAGCTTTAACCAGCTGTAATTGTCTCATTATTCCTGACAACAAGTTTTTAATTAAATATCTTTTTTTTTTTTTTTCTTATATTATATTATATTCTTATTTTGTTTGCCCTGAGTGTATCTTAACCACCTGCCCTCACACATAGCATATTTCATGGCAAAATATGTAGTTGGGCGTTGGGTGTTGGAGCTCAAGTATAATTTCTCAAATGAAAATGTATTTCTTATACTTGTGTTTGGATGAAGTAGTTTGACTTTAATATCTAACACCGTGCATACATGTTCTCTTAATCTTTCTCATACATGTCCATCATTTGTCGTTTCAGCTGTGAAGATCAGCAGACATCCAAGGCTGCATTTTCTTCAGAAATCAGGTAAGAAAATTAATGTCATAGACACGAGTGCATGAAGTGACAGAATTGTCCTTTTAAACATTCGTTTATGTTTATTGTGTAGTGGGATTAGAATGGAGAACGTTCGATGACTGTTTATATACTGCCACATTATATAGATGTTTGTATGCGTTCTCAGCGCTTCACAATATATTTATGGTACTGCACAATGCAGCTAGAAAATGTGTGATTTGTATTACATTAGATTAAAATGAAAATCACACATTTAAAGAACTATAATGCAAACATTGCCCTTTCAATGTTATTTTAGGTTGTGTTGACACCTAAAGCCAATGAAGTCTCATTCCCAAACACCTGTGTGGCTATGTTCCTTTGAGAAGTTCACACACACTGGATCAAACATTCTTTAGATGGTCAAACATTTTAGAAGGCTAAGATTCAGTATGACTCATTGTAACATACTTTTATGAATGTATAATGCTATTCTAGTGTCATGATAGCTTGCAGCAGCATCCATGTTAGACTAACTCTTTCAGTGTGCTTTAAAATGTTAAAAAGTCAATCAGCGTTTTCTTTATGATTCTGATGTTTTTTTTCCGTCTTTGCTGCTCTTAAATGACACAATAGCAACTGCAGCTTCTTTGTTTTTTCTTTGCACTTATATTTTATGTTGTCTGTTAACTCGTTTAGCCTCATGATTCATTCTCTGCATTTAGAAAATCACACACACACACACACACACACAGAGTGAAAGCATTGGCTCATTCCTCTCTGTCTGTTTTCCTCCCAGCAAAGCTAAGGCTGTGTTTGTGTGGGACTGTTTGGAGGCCAGACATACATGTTTGACTGACACATAGCACGTGCACTGAATTGATAACCATGTGATCTTTTCTGTGCACACAGTTTATGCAAGGTAATAGATGTCTTGATATGTTGAATGTGTTTGTGCCTGCACACTTGAATCTTTCCAAGGCAGTACATTATAATTTGCATTATCAGTCTGACTCAATTACAGTAACTTGCAGCATCTGGTGCCCAGCCTCTCACTGTAACCATGCTCCTCTCAGCCAATGAGGGTGCAGCCATGAGCACTATAGTTTCCCAATGATGAGTGACCTTTTATGTGAATTTGTCTTGTACCATACCATGCTTCAAGAATGAATTAGGTCTAAACGGCTGAGATGCAATATTTTAGAAGTGCCGGGATGTACTGTAAGGCTCAATGGATATTCTGTATTTTATGCTGGAAAATGCTCCTCTTGCCATTGGCTTTCACAACTTGGCATGCTGCAAGTGGTCTAAAAGAGGGAGGGATACAGCAAATCAGTGTTCCTTATTTGAAACCAACCACACTGCTTCTTTATAGATATTTTTTTATTTCTCTATCACTGTATTTTATTGTGAGTAATACCTCTTATTCTGCAATTGAGTTAAGCATTTCCCTTTTGTGAAACCAATTTTTACAGTGCATATCAAAAGGATGCTTTGCTCGCAGGATAATGTGGTAAAAAATAATATTTCAGTACAGTTTCTTTTGGACAACAAGAGCATTATGTAAATCCACTGTAGGAGTTTGTCTTAGCCGTATCTCACATGGCTTTTCCTAAATGATGCCAGTCCAGCCTCAGCCTCTCATTTAATGTTCAGACAGTTAACAAATCTGAGCTGGATGCTCAAACATGGCCGAATCTAATGAATCAGTGTTTGAACCAAAGTCTGCAGGTATAGGATCAAGTGTTTACTGTACTGTATTTCCTGTCCTTCATCTTCTTTTATATTTCCCACTTTTGGTCAATCCTGACAATTTTAAAAGAGCTTTAGAGAAATGTTTCATCTTCCTTGTTTGCAGTGGCTGCTTTTTCTGTGAGGGAAGCAATCTGATGTAAATCTGCCTTTTTAGGATTTTAGTCACACACGTTGAAGCCCCTCGTTCTGTTACCTGACATTTAAAAATGAGTAAGAGCTTAAGTTAAGTACATTAAGTAACAATACTCTGGCATATTTTTAGGTTGGATTCCTCAGCCAAGATGGAAAAAAATCCATTTAATTGGATTTGGCACTTGTTTGTTTCTGTGATTAGGGCTGGTGTAAGTACTATGCATGTAGGTTTAAATATCCTGACTTTTCCACATGGCTCAGCTTTGAGTGCTGATTTTTTTCTGGGTGGTGGTTTCAAGTCAGCCGTTTTCTTGCCAGCTTGATCATTTATTGTATATAGACCCTTTAAGAGCATTGCAACAGCTTGGCCATGTGTTTTTTTTCCTTCCTGAGGAGAAGATGTCTTTGCTGACGATGTCTCCGAGAGGTTGATTCACAGCCTGAGCAGTCTCATGTTTAGACCGCTTCAGAGTGTGTACCTCTGGAGCTCAGCCAGCATGCCAGACTCAGGATTGACTCTGCAGTAACTCTGTGTAGATGGGACTGCACCCAGATTCAAACTCTGAGGGCTGCAGGCATAACATCAGTGTTACCAATCATAACTCATATATTTCACATATTCTGTGGATTGAATATTAAACAAGACTTGAATTATTATAAGATAGGCCTATATCAATATTGTTTTGCTTCACTGTAGAAATCACTGTTTTTGTACATCCAGAGTTATGGTAACATTTTTGAGAAAGTCTTTATCCACCATGATGACTTTAAATGCAGAGTAACATCTGGTTATAAACAGATGTTGTGGAAATTTTGAGTCAACATAGCAGCATCATTCAACTGCATTGTTAGTTGTTTTTAGTAAGTTTCAGTTGATCACAACCGATGACAACTGGGTCTACTACTCAGCTCCATGTGCCGATTGTCTCTGGACTCTGAGGATGTGGTTAGTAGAGGTGGGGGAAAAAATCGATACAGTACATTATGGCGATATTTTGTGTGGCAACATTATATCGTCTCATTGCAGCCAGGTATCGATATTTAAGATATGATATTTAAGATATGATATTTAAGATATGATATTTAAGATATGCTTTTTTAATTTTTAACTGATGAATGGGTTACAAAATGAATATTGAACAAGTTGCATTGTTAAGAATTCATGTTAAAGTTCAATTAGACTGAAATACAAATAAAAAGACGTGAGATGAATAGACTGAGAATTTTTTCTTATTTGACAAAACAGTCCTTCATTTAGTTTAGTGTAGTCGACATATGGCATATCGCAAAATGTTAAAAATTGCCATAGAATCGTACCATGTCCTGAGTATCGCGATAATATGGTATCGTGGGGATTCTGGTGATTCCCACCCCTAGTGGTTAGTCTGTCAAGTGTTCCCTAAATGGACTCTTCTGTGATGTACTTGGGAAACAAAACAGTGATGTCACACTTAAAATAATAAATTTTATTGGTAAAATAATGATGCAGAACTTTTTTTAATCATTGTACCACCATGAGAAAACGTGTGTCCTTGAGAAGTAAACATTAAAGTTATCTTTCAAGCTTTTAGGAAGTTAGTGTTTCACAGGATAATGATTGGGTAAAGTAAAATATTAGTTTGAGCACAAAGGGCTCTCATGATTCAACCTGAACAGATTTTGTCTGTACCACCAGGAAAACATTTTTTTTTTTTTTGCTGCATATTTAAATCTTCCAGCAGAAGTGAGCCTCAGGGCAGCGATGTGACTAATCATTAATTTTGTCAACCTGCCATTTCTTATTTTTATGAGGACTGCTCTGTATGCTTGGAGAATGACTGGCTCCTCCTGACCACATCCTACTGTTTCAGCCTCACTATTACTGCATTCATTACACTTAAACAGACACTTTCCTGGTAAGCAGTGACCGTGCTTCTTTGAGGGGTGACAGAGGCCAGCAGCTGGCTGGCAGTGTCACAGTGAGTCACCTGTTTTTCCCAGTAGAGTCGCTGTTTCATTGAGAGCGTTGTGTAATCCCGTCGGTGCCCCGGCCAAATGGATCAGGCTTAAGTGTTCAGAAACCCATTGGCCCTTCTGATCATTTGATTGATTGAAACAGGCTCTGATATTGTTGACAATAAAATGACTGAACATCTTAGTTGCTGTTATATTGAACTGTTTTACTAGCCAGAGTTATAATAACATTGTCCATCTTAAATCATTAGCTTTGAAATGTGGTCTCAACAAACTACAGTATTTCCTTTATGACTGATGTTGCTCTCCTCAGTAAAAATGCTCTGACTGATCCTTGCCCACATCGATTTTAATAGCAGCTTTAATTCACCTGTATGTTTATTTAATAGATTTATTCATACTAGGTTCTCTCTAATCTTTCTACATAGCCAAGATTTGCATTTTTTTAACTGACCAGAAAGCTCCATTTGGAAGCCAATCCAGACAAAAGGTGTTTAAATCCACCAAGCACAGTTATTATATTGACCTTTACATACATAGACAGGTTTTGTTGATTCTCATCACTTTGATATGACTTCAGGCCCTAGGAGTGTTGATGTGACATTGTCACATAATGCCTATTATTAGGGTTTTAAGTTCTGATGCATCCGCCTTAAATCCTTTTCATAATGTTGGTGAAGATTGTTGACATGACTTTACTTATTTTATTCTGTATATTTGATTACAAGAACAGCTCATGTTAACCATGGAAGTGATTAGTGATCAGAATTCAAATGATAAAGCTAATTTGAAAATTCAAATGCATTAACAGAAATGCTTTTTAATTTTCAGAATATAACTGTATTATTTGACTCAAAAATAAAATGATGATTCATTTATCTAATTTGAATTTTAGTTTTCAACTTCAAAAATGCACATTCTTTGACTAAATTAAAATGAAGAAAAAAATTACATTTGCTTTATCATTTTCAAAAAATGGCCCGCTAAATCTGTATCATAATTCAAATGAAAAAGCTCATTTTAAAATGAAAATACAAAAATGATAAAGCAAATGTCATTTTTTTCTTCATTTTAATTTAGTCAAAGAATGTGCATTTTTGAAGTTGAAAACTAAAATTCAAATTAGATAAATTAATCATCATTTTATTTTTGAGTCAAATAATACAGTCATATTCTGAAAATTAAAAAGCATTTCTGTTAATGCATTTGAATTTTCAAATTAGCTTTATCATTTGAATTCTGATCACTAAATGCTTCCATAGTTAACAAGTTAATTTTGCTTTGTAAGTTTTAAAAGTAGCTCATGCCTTAAAAAAATGTAACATATTGTAAGTTTAAAGAAGCATACAATTTAATGACAAGCGCTAGAGTAAGTACCCTCAAAAACTTATTGCGCTAACTTATTATCTAAGTAGGTACTATCCACAAAAAGGTATAGTCATTGAGGGTGTTATTTGTCAGGATGGGTATTTATAGGCCAGCTTAAAATCATGTTGTGTAAAAAGTCCTTAAGAAATGAAATAATTTCCTTACAGATACCTCCCATTATTCACAACAAAAGACTGGAGCAGTCTGTAGAAGATTGTTTTTTATTATGGATTTTTTTAAGTAGACACCATGTCATGATGCACAATCATGCACATACCTCTAGATATTAGTTCACCTCTTCCTGTAAGACCGTGCATTTCTGGGAAGCAATAACACGAGTGAGTCATAAACATGTGGAAGATACAAGCGTCAGGGTGGTCTATGTCTGGTTTGGTGACCTTTGCATTTCAGTGTCCTTGACGGATACCTAAGTTTGCTAAAATGATTTAGACAGCAGAGGCTGGAAGGAGAAGGACTTCGGTCTAATTCTAAGTATGATTGAGAGAAAGAGCTGTTGAATGTATAGGGCTGGGAATCTTTGGGTGTCTCATGATTCGATTTTGATTCTTGGGGTCATGATTGGATTGAGAATCTATTTTCGATTCAAAACCATTCTGGATTCATGATTCAAAGTCTATTTATGAGTCAGTATACTTCAGGATCTACTCCAGTCATCTGTAAGACTGGCCACATTTCTTAATCTTGTTCCTTAGCACTTAGCAGGGAGTGAATGATTAGACCCTCAAAAAGTTATGAATCTATTTAAAATCTCAGAAAATAAGAATCTCGATTTTTACATGAATTGATTTTTTTTCCCACCTCGAATTGAATGTATATCTTCAGTAAAGTGATCAATATCTGTCTTTCTCCTGGACAGATATGCTCACTGTTATTCTGCTGCTACAAAGTGCAGCTGTTTAAGCATTTTCCAGCTAAAAAATAATTGAAGTAAGACTGACATGTCACATATTTATTTTTACAGCACAGTGTAAATGCAACATCACATAATCAAACATAGAATTATGTTGTAAAACTGGACTCGTAAAGAAGTACAAGTAGCAAGTAGTATGTTTGAGAAACATGACTCTTAACCTGTGCCTTTCTCACGGTGGTCCTGCTGTTATGACAGGTAACAGTTGTGTGCAGATGATTAACCTCATGGAGCTGATTGCAGGTTTGAACTTGGAAAGCATGTGTCACTAAGTAGAACCTCAGGATAATTGTAGCAGAGCTCATCAAAGTGATGTGATTGTGGTGTCTTTGCATAGAGGGGGGATGATGATCCATTATCCTGGAGAATGGATTAAGGAGATTTTGTTAATTACAGCTGTTTGGAAAATTCTGTGTATGAAAATTCACAAGTTATTCCTCCGACTGTCTTTTTTTATGCCTGACTACATGTGCTCTTCACGCAGTCTGAGATACTTTCACTGCTTCGATAGTGTCAGGCTGTTATAAAATGCATTACAATCTGGTCAACTTGTGCTTTCACTACCTATATACTATCCTGGCAAATTAAATATATCAAACACATATCAGTTGGACTGAGGTTTTATTCAAATTTCTGTGCCCTCTAATAGAGATCAGATACTAGAAAGCCTCCATTACCATGGCAACCGTATTCGATCACACGTCCAAGTAGAAATGGAGTAGTGTGAGTAATGTTAAAGGCTTAATCTACATTCTAAAAGAAAACCAAAAGCTAAAACTGAAAGGAAGGAGTGACAGAGGGTTGTAGTGAAAGATTAAGTGATCTTTGTGGTGACTCATGAATGTTTAATCTCACACACACACTGCTGTTTTCAAGGACCACATCTAAAGATATTATTCAGTATGTGTCAAATGACAGAGGGGAGATGGTCATTTGGAGTCAGATTTCCAATAAATACCCTATTCTTGGTCAAAATGTTGAATTGATCTCAGGTCCTTACTTTCGTGGCTTACTTTCTATTTTGAAACCCTCAGAAAACAAGAAAGTGGGAAGAAGGCTTTGCTCAGCTGAAAAAACAACAACTTTTTCAGCAACTTTTGTTCACTTGGACCACATTTTATGAGACTAATAGTAGGTTACGTTGAATGAGGCATAACCAACATGCTTGGTGTGTTTATGTTCTGAGATTGTTGGATGTTTGGCTCTCCTCTCCTCTGCTCCTCTTGACCCCTGCGTCTGAGCTGCTGCCTACAGAGATGCAACACCTGCCTGCCTGAAACATTCATCAAGCAAGCTCTAGTTGAGTCTCTCTCTCTCTCTCTTTATCAAATGTAGCCTCATTCTCAACGACAAGTGTGTTTGTATAAAGAAGATCACGTTTCCTTTTGTGTACATGTTTTTTTACAACTCTATGCAAAACTAAGTAAAAAGTTAGTATGAGTAAAAAAAAAGTCTGATATGGCCTTTTGTATTTTTATCCCCCCTGGGAAGCATATCTGACGGAAGAAAAAATACTTCAAGGAGGAAATTTAAGATATCATCAGATGCCTTAATGACTTCTTCTCCCCGTGCAAAATAAACAACAGGTGATTTGTGGACACATTTCTGCCACCCATGGAAAACTTGCAGTATTCCATCCATGTGGCTTAAATTACACCAGGAACAAACTATTTATGAGAGAGTAGATTGAACTTTACTTGTTAACTGTGTAATCTTAAAGCTACACTTTGAACTGGAGCAGGCTGTCACTGTTTGACTCAGATGCACTCAGCCGAAGCAGAGTGATATTTACCCTGCTCCTCATCCTGCATTTCCCACAGACTCTACAGTCACAAGTGCACTCTTTTAACCCCCATGGCCACCACTGCAGATCCATTCAGCCTGCTGGTTGATGATGACCTCACTCTGAGTCTGAACTGTACCGGCTCACTCGTGTGTGACTAAGACTGTGTGCTTTAGATCAGTTCCATTACGGCCTGATGAGTAGACAGAGAGAGTCTCGGATAACTTGTTTACGCCATGTTTGCATGGAGATGACGAAAGCTGGATTGTTTGCAGCTGAGGTTATTTCAAAGAAAAGATCGACTTGTTCCAGAAAATAGTTTGAAATGGATTCACCTTTCACCATTTAGTTATACTAGATACAACATATAAAGGTGCACTTACATATTAACTTATTTTTCTTTATTGTAATAGGCTACTGCTAACAAGTCCTACTGTGCATCACAATGCTGCTCATTTAAATGTACATCATTTAATGGTAAGGAAACTGACGTTTTCATTGGACAAGCAGCCTTAGATGTATTAAATTAACCATAATATCGTGTGTAGCCATCAAGTGCATATAAAAGAGCATTTCATATGGGTTCTGACTTCATACAGATCTGCTTGATCACTGTTCAGCTAACTTAATGGAATTTTTGCCTTAGCCAGCAGCAGATGTTGAGGTGTCACAAAAAAGCTAAAATGGAAACTTGTTGTGTATAAACAACAACATACGTGTGTAGATGAAGTACACACATTTCACAGCTGTGCATATTGTGGATTCAAAATGAACTCAATTTAAATTCAAACCTTATTTTAACTTACATGTTAAACCCACTCGTTTTAATGACTTTGTATTAATGAGTTGTTTACAGCCAGGACCTATCACACTGATTACTGAACCAGATCTACTCAAGATTAAGCCTGACAAAGTGGTGCATTACTTAGTCTAATTATTAGTCAGCAGCGGTGCACATAAAATAGATGACTGATAATATACAAATGACCCTCCACCCCATGCAGGTTGTTATATGGGAATAAAGAAAAAGCTTGTTTCACAGCAGCATCCAGAGACAGAGAGTTTCTTTTTACTATTTTTCTTGCAGACATGCTAGTTCCAACTTGAACACGTTTTAAAGCTTTTAAATTGGGTTTCTGTATTACTCCATTCCTCAGTGCATCTCTGGAGGCCATGTGTGGTGTCTGAGTGAAAGTCACTGTCATGACATGAGGACATATCGCTCTGTTATTTTGCCTTTTCCATTGCAGGGTCAAACATTTTTTTGGGTCAATACAAACAACAAATGATATGTTTCTATAAAGACATCTATGGAGACAAGAAGTTGCTAAATTAGAGTCCAGCTGAAATTGTTTTATTAAAAAATAATGTCAACGTGTTTGTAAACATGCATGGTACATATTTTTAATTATGAAAAGGAATAAAAGTTTTCATGGGAAAGATCAAATATGTTATTTTCCACTTAGCTGGAGGTGCCGTGTCAGTGTGTGTGTGTTGGATTGACAGCAGCTGTCAGTCTTCTGCTGTTACATCACAGGGAATGAGAGATAAAGTAAATAAACTCGTGCTGAAGCTAACATGTGTGAACAGTTTGATTCTGTTTAAGAGAAAGGACCACACCAACATAACAACTGCCATCAGAAGGTCTGTTTCCATGCTGTTTAAGTTGCTGCAGCTGAAAGCTATAAGCTATATTCACTTTGCTGTTGAATGTTCATTTGATAGACTATAAGTTAGGCTGCAGGAGAAGTCTATTGTCGGTTGTGTGCGTGCATGCGTGTGTGGCTCGATCTAAAATGCAAAACTATTGGGAGCCACTAAGAAATCTAAAATCAAAATGTCTCCCTTTTGATTTGAACTTTGTCTTAAAGGACAACACATCTCTCTCAGTTGGACTTGCAAATCAATGGTAAATCAAACAAAGCGCACAGACTCATTTTGATATTACCATGCCTGTGTCAGCCCAGTTTGGACCTGGTGGTGAAACTATAGGCAACAGACATGCTCTGGCCAAATATTTAATATGTTCTCTGGTCCAGAACTACACAGGGGTTGGCCTGTTTAACTTGTGTGCTGTTCTATTATTGGATTAGAGGCCATGTTACTGTAATAAGGTCTGGGCATTCCCAGCAGGCACAGCTCTGCCTCATTGATCTATTGAACAATAGCTACATGTTCCAGTGCTTGGTCTCATTCTCCCTTTTATCTCACGAGCCTTTGTCTAACTCTTAGGCTGCCAGTTTTCCTCCAAATGAAATCCAATTCTGTGTGCGCACAGCCACAAAATGCTTCCTGATTTCCCCTCACTCGTAGCATCCTCCTCTGCTGTGATGTCTCTATTTACTGTGTTAGAGCCTATTTCTCTGAGTTTCTGACCCAAACGATACCATGCTAAACACAAACTTTACCAGTAGCTTACACCGTTTGACATCTGTCAGTATTTGTTCTCTTGGAGGTGCATGACTCATCAGCAGTAGAATTGGGCTTATGCCATCACCTCATTATATAACCAGGCACCATTCTTGTAGTTAATATAGACAGAGGAAGCACCGACTGCACCTACAGCGAGCCTACACCACCTGCTCATTTAAGAACAATTCACTATACCATTTTAATGAGTGGAAAAGATCTGCCAAAACCTCTTCATTCCAATGGATCAACATCTGGGGCTTCCCATTAATCCTCACAAAGTACTTAGTTTTCTTTTAGGAACTCAATCAGTATTCATGTATGAGGTGTGTGCTTTATTTGTTTACTACAGGTACCAATGAAACAGTAAATCTCTGTGTGAGAAATACATGTAGTATTTCCCTGCAATTCTGCTCTATAAGGAAGAGAAGACAAAATAGTATGAAGTGATCTGAGCTTACTGCAGCATTCATGTTTCTGTGGTTTGATTCAGGAGCAGTTTTTTCTTCAGTGAGTCTGACCTCATCCTTAGTAAAAGATCCAGGGTGCCCTCACTTTAGCTCCAGGCCAATCTGTTGTTAAAGAGTAGTACAAGCACAGTATCAATTTCCTCCTGGCCTCAGCTCCAAGATGTCTTTGACAGCAAGTAGACTTCATCTTTGGTGTTTTTTGTGGTTTTTTTTCTTGTCTTAATATGATATGTAGCTAAAGGTACCTCGAGGGCTCGACTGCTTGAATTGAAGCTGACTCTTTCCACGATCATTATAGCAATGTTTGTATTGCAATGTGTATATGCAATTATGTTTTTAGTGTAGTGAAACTCAGGGCAGGCTTTAAACGTGCTAAACTGAACCTGGACTGTGATTTCTGAAACTTGATCAAGGGTTATGTCTTTGTTAAAATGTAATATCAGATCTTTCTGACAAACAAATAGTAGCTTGACAAAAAAAGTCTATAGTCATGCTAGCAACCCTGGGAGGCTGCACATACTGTATGCAGAGCAGTGCTTTAACATAAATAGTATACTAATGTTACCATGTTACCATGGTCACAATGCTGGCATGAATCATGTTCACCATTGTAGTTTAGCCTGTTTGCTTACCAACAATAACTTATGGATATAAGTTTGCACTAAACACAAAGTAAAAATGGAGGCTGACAACAGGACTGCCATTCCTTTAGTTATAAACCTGGTAAACTCAGAGTATTGGATGGATTTTGATGGTGTTAGATAAAAGGTCAGGTGATCAAAGGCTTCAGATTTCATCCTCCAGGGACCACATTTCAAGGCTATATTTCCATTGGTTGCTGAGTCAGAGCATCGCCAAAGTTGAGACTTGTCTAGCAGGATCCATGACTCTCCATGTAATACTTCACGTTAACAAGAGATCTCACTCAGAGAACTACTAATGATGGTAGAAACATTTCAGGACCAAAACTGCCCAACACCATGAATAGCTCCGCTAAATGTCACAGCTTTCCATCACAGCTAAATGAAAAACAGATATGCTACATATGATATGACAGTTTACCCGAAACAGCAATGTAATCCTGAACATCCTTATTAAGTTATTAAAGACCAGTCCACCATGGTTTAGTTAGGCCTGATTTAGCCTCTGTTGCTGCTGGTGTAAACTACATGAAAAATGTTGCTCACAGTAGAGGGGTGCTGTTGAATATTCTTTGTTATGTGAGCCTGCAGTAGATCAAAACAGTGTAGGTGTAACTGGTGCAGTTGGGTTTAAAGTCAGGAGGGGAGGGAGGGATGCCTCATGTATCACAGTGTGGGAGTGTGCAGCATATTAGTGATTATGGATTTGTGTCTTCTCTGCTTGTGTGTTTGTTTTCTCCATGCATTGATGGTTCGAAGCCTCAATGTTTAGGGACAGTGGGTCTTTTATCTCCATTTAATGGTCTACTTGACTATAAAAAAGTTCACTGTTTTCTTATGACTAATAAATGCAAAAAGTCAATGACTGTCTTTTTTTAGCTGGAAGTTTAGAGCATGAACAGAAGGGAGCAAAGCTTTACAAAGGGAGTTTAAGTTGACAGATAAAGCTACAGACAAACAGCCCCCTGGTACAGCAGGTGGATGAGCAGTAGAGTCAGAGGCATCAGGAAGGCAGGAAGATGACTGAAGCATGAAGGCAAACAGATGGCCTGCATCCAGATGATTTAAGGATATAAGATGAAAGTAAAATGCAGCTCTACTTCATCTCACATAGGGACTGAAGTAGCATGTGGTGTGTCATCAGCCTCCCATCTAGTATTTAAGTTCACTTTATTTTCTGTTGCACTACAATTGTAAAATTGTACTGCTTCCTCATCAATCGTGTAACCAGATTGTTAGTCTAAACTGACTTGAATGATCTGTTTTCAGCTACAAATGTGAAGGCCGGGATTAGTTGATGGAGACAATTTTGATATATTATATAGTTATATATAGTTATTTTATTAAAATACATTTTCTATTCATTGTTCTTCTTATTTTCTACTCATTGAAATATAATTGTGACGCATGTGGCTGAAAATGGCAACACTTGTTGAGTCAAGACTTCTGACAGCTGTCACAGAGACTACCATGTACACAGTGCAGACGTTCATGTACACCATAGACCTTTTTGGTTTTTCCTGTGAGTCACAGCTGTGCTTTGTGTTTACAGTTGTAGCTTATATTGCGAGTTCAATGTGGGATATGTGCGTCGCTATACGCCTCACCTGCAATGTGTAATGCAGTGAAGGGAATGGTGGGGCAAAGTTGTTCTTCCCCCTGATCCTCCATCGTAACAGAGGCATAACATGTGTAGGATGGTGGAGATGTGTGCAACGTCAAAGGCTGCAGGGCAGAATAGCGGTCTGTGTATGTGAAGCCCCTGCTGTGTGTTTACACGCCATACCTCCTCGCAATGACAAATAACACCCCTGGGTACCAGTATGTCAATATGACGGCAGAACTTCCAAATGGGGCTGTTGTGAAATCGCAATGGCTAATGCTATTTCTGAGGGTTAGCATGCTGACATGCTTAGCTTAGATGAGATGTACATCATGTAATTTGGTTTTAAACATTTTCATATTTAAACTGAATTAAACAAAACAAGTGTGTAAAGAATGGTGTTTTTGAAATGTGTGTTTCTGTTAGTTATTCTTGGATAAAAGAACTTACAAGCTCACAGAACAAGCATGTTAGCATGGAGGCTTTAGCATTTAACTCAGAGCTAGCATGACTCTTAACTCTTTGTCTAATTAAAAAGTCTTTTATTTTTTCACTGATATCAATGTTAGTATTACCTACAGTGTTTGGATAGTTGGGCATTTTTCTGTATTTATTTATTTATGTCTTTTTTATTGATCTAGAAGGATACTGCCAAAGTTTTACTTAAAATGTGTGTTGATTTGGACAATAGAGATGAGTTTGGTACACTACTTTTAACAGTATCCAAATAAATTTGTTATCTTGTAGATCTTTTTCTCTTCACAAACAGTTTTCTATTTAAAAATAAAAATCATTTATTTGTTTCTGTGGTCCATGATTACTGTGGGCTTGTTAGTGCTCCAGTGTGTTGATATCCACATAGGAGACACATTCCCACACTGGATTTCAGTGTCAGCCTAATGAGATGGTTGTACTGAAGTATTTTGCAGGCTTTACAATCACATTTGATCTCAGCAAATCCTTTTTCCTGCCAGAGAAGAGAAATGTATAATAGGATGCTTGTGTAGTAATCCAGCTTGGAAGGAGACTCTGCTTCGTCTTGTAGCGTGATGAAAGAGAGTTTCACCTCCATGTTGTGCTCAACTAGTGTATATCCTGCTCAAAATTATGGTGATTTTGATTTGCATGTTTCCCCTTTTTTAGAGTTTGAAACAAGTCTGTGCTGATTAAAGACGTGTTGTTTCGCAGTGAAATAAATTCACAAAGGACTTACTCGGTTGCTAAATTTGAAAAGCATTCTGTGTGAGCTTATGTTGTTTTTTTTCACCTGCATAATTATGGGTTTGACTTTGAGCCTGAGGTATCACTATGTGCAATTTTGCTAATGGGATGTCAGTTTTTAGCTCAATTACTAAGAGAAGTTGACGGTCAAAATCATTTAGCGGGACCGTACAAACTAATTTGGGTCAGATGATGAAAAGGAGAAGAATAATAACAATAATAATATATTGTTTTTTTATAGCGCTTTTCTAGGAACCCAAAGACGCTTTGACAAAATATAAAACCATAAAAACAAAACAAAAAACGACGAGGACAGTACAATGAAGAAGTAATGTGGGGGGGGGGGGTTAGTGGTTGTAGGCAATGTTGAAGAGGTGAGTTTTGAGGGATTTCTTGAAGGAGGTGAGTGTGGGGGATTCTCTAATGTTTTTTGGGAGAGAGTTCCAGAGGGTGGGAGCAGCAACAGAGAAAGCCCTGTCCCCCCAGGACCGAAGGTTTGTCCTGCAGGGGGGGGACAGGAGGTTTGCATCTGCAGACCTGAGAGTGCGGGTGGGAGTGTGTCGGTGGAGGAGGTGAGACAGGTAGGGGGGAGCCAGGTTGTGAAGGGCTTTGAAGGTGATGATGAGGAGCTTGAAGTTGATGCGCTGGGGGGATGGGGAGCCAGTGGAGGTCATGAAGGACGGGGGTGATGTGTACCTTAGGAGGGGGTCAAGGTCGAATTTGTTACATGAGTTAACGGTTCAATAATATTTTGAGAATATTTTAATATCAACACAGAAAAGTTTTTGTATAATTCATCTCCAGATGCATGAAATAGCCTTAAATAACTTATAAAGCCCAAAACATCCTTCATTTTCAAAATCTTATGTAATTATCTTAATGTAATTTAAGAGTTTATTTTTTACCAATTCATGTTTTATTCATTTATTTGCAAGCTATCAAACACATTTAAAGAAAGGAAAGAAGGCAATGTCTCTTCAGGACACAGATAATGGATGTGACACAAAGCTGTGCAGTATGACATTGCTTATTATCTCAAAAGATTCAGAATGTGTAAAAAAAAAAAAAGATAGAAAACCAAAGGGAGCACCGATGGAGAACTTGTCTGTCTTTTTCTTTTATAGTGACACATGCGGACATTAGAGCTGCATTGACAAAAGTGCAACCTCTGGATTAGCTCTTTTTGTATGGAAGCACATCGTTACAAAAACAGGTCAAATATTCATCAAGCCAAATAAGAAATGTTGCACCGTGAAGTCAATTAATGTGAACAGTGATTTCTGTGTTTTTAACACAAACTGTACAAAATAGGCATTCTCTTTATATAGTTCATTCTATGAAGTCCCACTGAGCCTGCCAGTGGTTCCACTGATAAACATTTCATCACATTATTAGCTTATCTCACTCGTTCTTCATCACTTCCCCTTATCTCTTCACTTCTTCCTGCTGTTTGTCAGACCATTCTTCAGGCTGTTAGCGGCTGATGCTGCAGCGATTACAGTCCGAAAAGGAAATGTCAGATTATTCTGTGGTTTTGCAGCTTGCTTGTTGAGGCAAAAAAAAAGCTGAAATCCATACCACTGAGGCCAACCAGTCTATTATCTGTTCCACACAGAAAAGGGAAGGAGGGAAATGAACCATTACTCTTAACCATGGTGATACAGAGTTTGTAGTATTTCAAACAAGCCTTCATATTCTCGTAAATCAACTCCAGTCATGTCTGTGTGTCCACAAAGTCATCTTTGTTGCTTTCATTCTATGAATCACCTCATTAGAGGGTCTTTGAAGGGCATCACTGAGAGTTTGTCTGTTCTTATCCACCCTTTGAGAGAGCTTTACATTCACAAGGTTCAGTTGACCAGCGTGGTTTCACCAGAATAACGGCTGACATCTGCTTCAGGATAGTGTTTGTCCTTAAAGCGCAGCCAGACTCTGACAGTGTGAGCAAGAAAAAGAAAGTATTTGGCTTTGGTCCAACCACTATCAACAGGAGGTTTTCAGAAGTGCTTGACTGATTGAGACGGAGCCCAAAGCAATGAGATGGATTAAAAGGCTAAGCATTGAATTAATGCAGTAATTAAGAAACATGTGCCTATCTGAGGAAAGAGCTCGAAAGTGTTCTCAAGATTCTCCTTTTAAAGGCTGCTGTGTTATTTTCATTGAAAGTTTGAAGGGGGATGCTATACTTTTCTAGCATTATAATGTATGCTCTTATCTAATGTGGAGCTGACAGTGAAGTGTCAGGATCCAGATGAGGAGTGTCAACATCTCGAGATGAACACCTTCACTCCTGCATGTGAACACATCTCACATAGGAACCAAATTCTGCGTGTCTGAGTCAGGGTCAGGGGCGACCCAAGCAGATCAGAGGCTCTGCGTGTAATTCAGCCATGGCCATGACTGACCTCTCGCCTTTGACCCCTTGGCAACAGAGGAGCCCTGTGTTTCCATTGGTCCCACACAGAAGATGCTCTGTTAGGGAGGTCACAGCTCACTTCTCCTTCTTCTTCCTACATTTTATCTCTTGTGAATCGCAGCAAATGTGTATAGTCCATACAATGTATATGATCACCGATTCACTTTTTACAACTATTTTCAAGCAGACAAATGCAATCTTCAGCCTCTTTTTGCTCTGTTTTTGGTCCCACAAACTACCACGGTACATAGCTGTCTCTCTTATTATTATTTTTTTTTATGCCGCTTTGTGTAAACAGTTTAGGTTTTTATTTCTACTGTTTGTTGCTTGCCAGGTAGTAAAGAGCGGGTGTAGAATTTTATTTTAAAGTTATTGTTTGGGCCTTTTTGCCTTTTATTGGATATGATAGCTTAAGAGAGACATGGAATGATGTGAGGGGAGAGTGGGGGGTGACATGCAGCAAAGGGCTGTGGTTGGATTCAAACCCGCAGCCTCTGTACATGGGGCGTGCAATATAGACGCTAGACTATTGGCGCCCAAAGGTGGAGAGCTTTATTTCTGAAACCTTCTGGAAGTGGGAATTACCCAATGAGAACGAAAAACTGTAAGCGACAAAAACGGCTCCTCCTTACTTCAACTCTCTCATCCAGGTCTACACTCCCTCCCGCCCACTATGCTCTGCCAATGAAAGGCGTCTGATCCAACCTTCACAACAGGGTCCTAAGTCTCTGACTAGACTCTTCTCCTCTGTCGCCCCCCGGTGGTGGAATGAACTTCCAGACTCCATTGGATCTGCAGAGTCCCTCTGCACCTTTAAGAAAAAGCTAAAGACCCAGCTCTTTCATGAATACCTACTAACTTAATGATGGTGGTTTCGATATCATTGATGATGATGATGGTTGTCATGATTGTTTTTGTTTGATAATGACGACTTATAAGATGGTTTCTATACTGATTAGAGCTCTCAAGAACTGCCATCTATGTTGTGCTTTGCCTCTGTGCCTGTCAACACCTGTGTGTCTAATCGGACTCAAAGCTGATCGTTTGCTCTTACTGACATTGTTCCCTTTTTTCTAGATCCTTGCTTGTGTTGTACTTACTCTCTGATGTACGTCGCTTTGGATAAAAGCGTCTCCAAAGTGAATTGTAGAAGGTAGAGGGTCTGACAGCTCAACAAAGAGCTAAAACGCTGAGAACTGTAGACATTATGTAATCAAGAACAAATGAGGTGGCAGGCTCACACTTCAACAGTAAGTATATCTAAAGTGTGTTGTTCAGAATCTTGTGGTTGTAAGAGATTATAGAGACTCCTGAATTGACCATGTGGAAATAACAGTACTGGATATTTTCTGGTGCTTTTGTATACATGAAGATGATGTGGGTCAACCTCTTGTTGATGTTTGGGTTACTGCCAACGAAACTGTATTTTAAGTGACCTGTTTCATCCATCAAATATGACAGTGTTGAGCGATCCCTCGTCTTGTTTAGTTTCCTGTGGATCACTCGGTTGCCTTATATTCTGCTTAAAAATCCCTTCGACAGGATACTCAGCCTTGTTTTTGTCTCCTTCAGGGGCCAGATGGGCTGTTTTCTAAAAGTGATACATTTGTTGTCGGCTCTTTTGTTTCATGAAGCATGACAATGGCCTCGCTGTTCACAAATTAGCACTTTCTTCACTTTCATAAAATGTCATTGTTTATGACAGTGCGAGGGAAAGCGCAGCATGCATAACGACGAGAAAGCACAGAAGCATGAAGTGAGAGGACTGGCTCCAGGTTTGACTCTCTCTAGTGGGAAAGATGAAAAACAAAAACAGTTACCTGTTTCATCAAGCATTGCAGGGATGCCACAGAGGATTAATGCAACTTTGAGTACAGTTGAATGAAAAAACAAATCACAGTTTGTAAGAGAAGTGTGTGTAAGTGTGTGCACCCTTTTTCATAACAAGAACAGCCATTCTTCTCCTTAAACATCTGGCTCATTTATCACAGTCAATGACTTTCATCACTAAGCACATGTTTTGAACCAGCTAACTCATTCCAGGGAAAAAACTCAACCCCCCATCTCCTCTCTCTCCTTTTTCTTGCACAGGTGTAGCTGCAGCCCCCGCCCACACTGCCTGCAAAGATGGTGGTGTTGTCACTAAAAATTTGTGTCCGGCAGTGCAATGTCGTGAAGACGATGCAGTTTGAACCCTCCACGGCCGTCTATGATGCCTGCAGGATAATCAGAGAGAGGGTCCCCGAGGCTCAGTCCGGACAGGGTGAGAATGATGCAGAACAATCCCACAGGAGGGACAGTTGATAAGGTGTTAACTATGGCAGGAAGGCAAGACAAGAATTGTCTTTACGAAATAATGCTGGGATCACATGCTGTATCTGTCTTCCTGCAAAAAAAATCTGAATTTAACATGGCCAAAATTCCATCAAAAATAAATGATATGGTGCCGTCATAGTGATACATTCAGTAAGTGATTATACAGAGGTGGCAGGATAACTCTTTTTAAAAGCAGCATCATCAATATTCCCACTCACAGCTCCATATAAGGAAATGTGAATGAGTTAAGTTTGTGCTTGAAAATAGGTGAACTGGATTCAAATTGGCATTAGCCTACTTTCTCTGACTCTCTCAACATCTGTTTGGTTGGTGTACCATTCTGATCTGATGTTGTGCACTTTTGATCCGTGCATTAAGAATAATTGCTGACGTTTCTCCTCACTGCTGCAGCTTCAGACTACGGTCTGTTTCTGTCAGATGAAGACCCCAGAAAAGGGATCTGGCTGGAGTCTGGAAGGACGCTTGACTACTACATGCTCCGCAATGGGGTAAATATGTCTTTCACACACACGCACACACACGCACACACACGCACACACAGAATCTGAGCTCACTGATTGATTCTTGTTGATCTTTTGCCCAGATTCTAACCAAAGTGGAGCTTAATATCAGAACTTCTTAATAGGTCATTGACAAAGTGTGTTTTAATGGAGGATAAACATTCTAAGTAGGTAAAATTCAAGGGAAGCAGGTTTGATACCGGAAATAAAGAAGTTTTCAATATGATTCATTGATGATTGATAGATAGGAATTAAAAAACTGTGAAGCAGAGTGAGAAAGTAAAAGCACAGAATACAATTTAATCTCAAGACAAAAGTCAAAGAAAGCTTTAAAATGTGACTTAAAAGAAGAATCCTGCATCCAGCTGTAGATCCTTTGCCATTCTCTGATCCCCTCTGCCAAACGCCCGACTGACTGTTTTTGGTCATGTAGCGCTCTATCTCCAGCTCTAAATGGTTTCTCCTCCTCAAATCCACCAAAGGCAACCCAGGTAGAAGGCATGACTGTGACCAATTATTCCGCACCAAATCTCGGCTCATTGTTGTGATTGGAAAGGAGAAGCGGGCTGTGATAGGCAGCCGTTAAATAAGGTTTTCTGGCTTATATTCTCTCCGCTCTCCATGCAAACCTGGATGCATTTGATCATTTTCACAGCGGGTACTCTTCCCGCCCCCCCTCTTACAGCTCTCTGTCTATTTCTCTCATACATTCCGCTCCTGCATTCCTCTCTGGTCCTTTATTTCCCCCCTGATCTCTCTTCTCTCTACCTTTTGTCTCTTTGCAGGACATCCTTGAATACAAGAAGAAGCAGAGGCCTCAGAAGATCAAAATGTTGGATGGTGCGGTTAAAACCATCATGGTGGACGACTCAAAAACAGTGGGCGAGCTGCTTGTGACTATATGCAGCAGAATAGGTACAGAGCATTATCTTTTACCATTCCACCTTTTTAGTTTATTAGGTATAACGTATTAAAAACATGCTTTCAATTTCAGCATCACAAAGTGTCGACAACCTTCCAATCTGTGATTTTTCCATTCTTGACTGTTCAGAACACTTTGGGTAACATGATTTGAATGAGGTAAATCATAATTTTTTTTCCCTCTTTGGATTCCAGGCATCACAAACTACGAGGAGTACTCTCTGATCCAGGAGTTGGTGGAGGAGAAGAAGGATGATGGAATGGGAACACTGAAGAAAGACAGGACGCTGCTGCGAGACGAGAGAAAGATGGAGAAGCTGAAAGCTAAACTACACACGGATGACGATCGTGAGTTTAGCCGACCCATGTTTGATCTGATGTCATAGTAGACGGGCAACAGTTTAACTCAATATATTTTATCACATACTGTTGTACTCTGCAACGTGTTAATGAAACCAAGGCCATAAGGTCTTTAGTAATGCTTCAAACCACACAGATCATTAACGTTTTTAATCTCTGTTCTAAATCCTCTCCTCCCCCGTTAGAAGTGATTTTTCTGATCTATTTCTTGTGTTTTTAGTGAACTGGCTGGACCACAGCAGAACGTTCAGAGAGCAGGGAGTGGACGAGAACGAGACCCTGCTACTCAGACGCAAGTTCTTCTACTCCGATCAGAACGTGGACTCCAGAGACCCGGTCCAACTCAACCTGCTTTATGTCCAGGTCTGATGATGATAAATTCATATTTTACCAACAGATGAGAATGTAGCGTATAACATTTCTGGAACATCACCTTATGGTGACAAGTAGCCACCAACATGCTAGCTTTAGGATAAAAGTTTACAAAAGATTTTGTTTGTCTTTCAGGCTCGAGATGACATCCTAAACGGCTCGCACCCGGTATCGTTTGACAAGGCCTGTGAGTTCGCAGGCATTCAGGCTCAGATCCAGTTTGGACCTCACGTCGAGCATAAACACAAACCTGGATTCTTAGAGTAAGGAATTAAGAACAGGGTTAAAGAAAATGTTACCAGAAATTCACAGTCTTACTATGAAACACTCTCTGCTTCTAAAAGTCTGATCGAAGCTTCTTTTATTCTGCTCCTTTGCCATGACTCCCTTTTAAAAGAAAGAGCTTTTATCTCACTGAGAATTTTCCTGGTAAAATAAAGGTCAAATAAAACACAACCCATATTGAGATAATGTGGCAGTTAAAATAAATTCACAGGTTTTTTTTAACTGAAGAAGGAGAACATTACGTACAGAAAATTTACGTACATACATTTCCGTTGTCTGTTTCATTTATTATTTTAGTTTGAAGGAGTTTCTACCAAAGGAATACATCAAGCAGAGAGGCTCTGAGAAGAAAGTATTCCAGGTGTGGTCAGATTGTCCTTTTTTGAAGCAAATATTCAGATTTCACATTCAGCTCATTTCACATTTTGCCACAATTGTTCAGAAACTGACAGCTTGTCTATTCGTACCGGCAGGACCACAATAACTGTGGGGAAATGACCGAGATCGAAGCAAAGGTGAAATACGTCAAACTGGCGCGCTCTCTGAGGACCTATGGTGTCTCCTTCTTCTTGGTCAAGGTAAGTTGTGAATCTAATTCTTTTTGAGCATTTAAATGAAATACCCCTGAACCGTTTCATTCAATAAAAAAAAGATCATCTACCCTCCAAAAGTGAAATAATCTAGCCTGAAGTGAAGCAGATTTTGGAATTAGTTGTCGGAGCCTTTTATCTCTTGAGTGTGAAATCTGTTCTCTGGGCTCGGTGTTAACTGGATAAAGAGTTTGGAGGCAGCTCACAGCAGGAGGGGAAATAGTCTGTGTCCACCTGGACCTTCAAAGCTTTTTATGTCGTCTACATGCAGAGAAATAACACCCTGCTCAAAAAGGGACAGGAGGGACTATAGCTCGTAAAATACTAAAACGGCATCAAAAGCCTCAATGCTTTATGGATATTAGAATCAGAAATACTTTATTAATCCGGTCAACATATATGTATGTATATATATATATATATATATATATATATATAAAACAACCTTTTTATTCAGCTCAGTCGGAGATTTAAGTTTTGAACAAATCCAAAAGAAAGATCTGTAGGGAACTGCATTGGTCATGGCTTAAAGTTGCTTTAATTATTAGCATAATGCTTTTACAATGTTTGTTTTTCAGATTATTTTCATTTATTAATATATATTGTGTCCATGCAGCCAAGTGTGGCTATAAAGATGATCTCAGAGTGAGTGTGGGAGGAAGTGGAGTGTAACAGGGAGACTGGGAGCAAAAACACAGGCAAAACCTGGGACACTAATTCCCCCGAATAAGTCCAACTGCCAGCAGATGTCTGCTGAGAAGCACCAATTTACTGCTCTCAATGTGTAGCTCTGGTGTAACTGCTATGACAAGAGTGACAGATAAGTCTTTTTTTTTTTTTACCCCACATCATTTCTCGCCAAAAGGACATCCCGCATATAAAGATGGGAAACGTCCTTCTCTGCATCAATAAATCTCTTCCTACTTGTCACCTTTTCAGACTTCATTGCTTAGTGCTCTCATGGAAAATGACATCATTTTTGGGTAATTGCTTGGAGATTTGAAAAAAAAAAAAAAGTCACTTGGGCTGCTGTTATTGAGTCTCTGCCAGACAGGTCCTGGCTTTTCATCAGCAGCTTTCAGCACCAGAGGATAAGAGCACGGACGAGGTTTAAAGAACAAAAATCTCCATTAGATCAGAGCTCACCTCATCTAATCTTCACAAGCAGCAGCTCACATTCCACAGTCCTTCAAGTACATGGTGTATCTCACCTTTTGTTCTTTCTAAGTGTAAAAACTACACATCCCACCCCCTTGAATTGGATCTGTTCTCTCCTTGATCAGTTCACATCTTATCTCCCCACCTTTGTCATTCCTCCACCCTCAAGTGTAATCCAGTGAAGCAGACACATCTTCAAAAATAAACACTGGAAAAAAATGCAGTTTATAGTCCCTAACCCATAACCCCCTGAGGCCCCCGGAGAGTTTACAGGCCCTGCTGGACTTTAACAAAACTCACCTCTTTGCCCTCACGTCACAGCCCATCTCAGTCCTCCCATCTGCTCGCCGACTGCAGCTCCTGAAGAAAACGCTTTCTCTTTCCATGCAGCGAATGAAATAAAACATCAAAGACTTAGTGAACACAGGGGGAGGCTGAGAGTTTGTGACAGGCAGATAAAGACATGATTAAGACATAACGCTTTAATTACTAACCGGGAAAAGTTTTTTTTTCACTGCTTAGTCAGATGAATACTCATCTTGGCAGATCATTGTGACAGCAAACTCTGAATTTTGAGCTGCTAGGCCCATGAATTAAAAGTGTTGCTTGAACTGTTGATTTGTCCCCTTCTCTGGATTAGTTTTATTTAAATTATACTCTCAACAGGCTCAGGAATTTAACATATTGAGGAAAGTACATTTGGGGAGACCAGTGATACGATAAGAATAAAGTTAACATTAAAAATGCTGTGTTCATTTTCTAAGTATGTCTGTTTTAATACAGAAGCTTCCAACCAAAGTAAAATGTCCTCTATGAATTAGACAATAAAGAGCACATGTTACTGATGACAGAACATACAGAGCTTTAAATAATTGATCTAAAGGAGCACTGAGCTGTTGCCAGCAGCCAAACTGAGAGCACTTGTACATTTTTGGTGATTAATTATGGTCCTAGAAAAACAGTGGTATGTCTTATTATGAGTACTGCTATCAGTATCAGAGGAAACACTCTGAGAGTCCCATAAGCCATTGTTAGAGCCTTTGCTGAAACACTTAGTAACACTTCAATATGTTTTAGCAATGCTGCTGCAGGATGGGTTTTGCATTAAAAAAAATATGTTGGGTGGGGCGTTGTTGGTCTAGTGGTTAGTTTGTGGCCCCATGTACAGAGGCTGTTGTCCTCAAAGCAGGCAGCCCCGAGTTTGAATCTGACCCATGGCTCCTTTCCTGCATGACATTCCTCACTCTCTCACTCCCAGATATCTGACTTTATCCACTGTCCTGTCTCAATAAGAAGGCATAACAAGCCTCCCAAAAATAACTCTTAAAAAATGTTTCATAAAGTTAACCTGATCATGATTCAATAGCACATTATGGAAACGGTACAGGTGTAAAGAATTAGAAAAGGCATCGAGACACTAATACTAAATAGATACAAAGAGTGGACTAAAGGTTTATTTACAAATTTTACAGATTAGAAAAACATTTTAAGATTAAATTACATTTCATGTTTATTTTATTAGAACAGGTTTTATGTTTTATTTTTGCCAAGGTAATCCAGACGTGAGATCTTATGAAACACTTTGATTTCCTCAAGTGCAGAATATAAAGAAAGATTAAACAAATAATTTTCTTTCAAATGGTTTCACTAACACAGCAAAGAGTAAAGATCTCGTCTAACTGGGACGAACGGAAATCTCGTCAAATCGGTACACAGCGCTCATCAGAGAAGATACACCCCCATACAGTAATCCAGTGTTGATTAGACCTGAAAGATAATAGTAGATATATTTGACTGTACATGGGGAAGCAATCACACATGGAGTTAAAGTGTGACACACTTTCAATGTTGGCAACATTCCTGTTTGTCTCAGCCATCTTCAGTGTGATGAGTACCTTTAGATGTTTGATTTTATATTTGTTTGTGCTCCGGTCTTAATGGTCCTTTGCAGGAAAAGATGAAGAGTAAGAACAAGCTGGTGCCGCGGCTCCTGGGGATCACCAAAGAGTCTGTGATGAGAGTGGAGGAGAGGACCAAAGATGTGGTTCAGGAGTGGCCTCTTACCACTGTGAAGAGGTGGGCGGCATCGCCCAAGAGCTTCACGCTGGTGAGACTTACACACAAACTGCACACCCAGAGATTTAAACACAGACTCTTGTGTGACACAGATTTACAACATAGGCATCCTTTTTTTTTTTTTTTAAATTCCACAATCTTCTGCAAATTCTAGCTGTTTTTTTTCCCTGCCCATTGTATTAATTACTCATTCAGTCCACACTGAGCCCTATGTCCCGAGAAGTCAATAAAAAATGACAAGTTTGCAGTGACCAAACTGTTCTCTGCATAGGCCCTAAAACAATCACTGTAGTGCCCAGTCTGCCTCTCCATTCAGCCCCTTGTGCACTTCAGTTATTGAACTCACTCTTTTGTCTTCCCTGTCAATATCCCTCCTTTGTGTCAGCACCCGGAGTCAGTGAGCAACATGGATTTAATCTTGTAGATCTGGTCGAGGCACAGTCCTTATTAAATTAACAAGCTTTCTCTTTCTTCCTGTTAATTCAGCTGAGTGCTTTGTGCTTCAGGCTGTCTCTCTCTTTGACACTGGGGTGTGAAATAGTGTCAAAGGTTTAATTTGCTGCTCATATATTTAAGGAGTCGTTATTTAAAAATGTTGTTAGATTGGTTCACCTCGCCACCTCTTTGATGCATGGTCCAAGTGAGCCAGATCTTTTTTTTTTTTTCTGCTGTGATTCTTACATAAACTCCACTCCGCTTGGTTTAATCTGACTCTCAATATGTTGCAGCAGTTTGATGTCACCCAATACAATGTGTAGCATTCATGTGAAACTATCCGGCTCCATGGATTCGCAGTAATCCTCAAAGTAAATCCTCAGCCTGTGTACAGCGCAAGCTCTTGCAGAGGTTTCTTTCCACAGTCCAGAATAAAATCCATGTTTAAGATGATAAAGTGTGTGTTTTCTTGTTTGAAGGACTTTGGGGAGTACCAGGAGAGCTACTACTCGGTGCAGACCACTGAAGGGGAACAGATCTCTCAGCTCATTGCAGGATACATCGACATCATCCTGAAAAAGGTGAGACACTTATTTGGATATACAAATGAATCATGATGAATCGATACCCTCCTGTGGCAGATGAAGTGTCAGATCTCTTGATGTTTGATGTACTCAGGCGGCTGTGTTGTACATCTGATGTTAAATAAAGACAAACACAGCACAGCTGGACTCATTAGAACACTGTAAGACCTCATGGTGCTGTTTAGAACCATCACTTTAACTTTTTTAAATGTTTACTATATGATTAAGAGCAACACAATGACCTACAATTAGTATTTAAGATGTGTTAGCCAGAGACTGATGTCCTACTCTGAGATGCTTGAATTAGGTCCCGGGTTTTTTCTTTTATGTGGCGCACATTCTGAAATACAGACAGATCACCTGGGGGCAGCCTCTCTACAGTCAGTGTTCTATTTTCTAAAAGCTTGGTGTATTCTCTCCCCCCGTCCTGCAGAAGCAAAGTAAGGACCGCTTTGGACTAGAGGGAGATGAGGAGTCTACCATGCTCGAAGAATCTGTATCACCAAAAAAGTATGTACCTTATAACTAAAATATTTTTCTACGTTCAAGCCTTTCATCCTAATAAACAGAAAATAACTTGTAGTAAATGTAGGAACGCTAACAAACTCACTCAACATGGTTTTCCCTGTACAGCCAGCTGCAAGCTAGCTAATAGCATTCTACTTTTAGCATTCAGACCAAATCACAGTTATTGGACAATCAGGGCTTCTTTTAACCGTTGGAGACAGATTTCCTCTTTTTATTAGCTATAAAAAAAATATGCTGTTGAAAACAATGTCGTCTTGAAAAGAAAGATTCACAAAAACGTACTAAGCTATTTGACAAAAGACGTGTTTTTCAAGTAATCATTTTGCAGTATTTCTCAAGTCATCCCTGCAGTGCATGATCAATCAAAAGTCAAATGTAAACCTGTGGATTGATAAATGTTTCTCCAGGAGGAGAAATGCAGCACACAATATTATTGCTAAATGTTGTCCCAAAACTTATTATCAGACTTTCTTTTTCAATTTCCTCCTCACGACCACAACTCACAGATCCATTTAATGGAGCCTAATTTTTAACCTCCTAAGCCGGACTTTATCCTGAGAGATAATCACTATGTGAGGAAATTTGTCTGCCCTGGACAAGCGGAGGGTCTATCTGAACATTTCCTGATTAGATGTGTATTATCACATTCATTCTCAGGGGACTCTACGAAACTGAAACTCTCTTTCCTGTTAAGCCTCGATTGATATTGCTGTCCTGCTTCCTTCAACCGAGAAATAATTTGCTGGGATCGTTTTTTGTGTGCAGTTTTTCCCCTTTTGTTTTATCTGGGCTTGTGCGCTCTCCTGATGGCAAAAAGTCTTTAATACTGCAAACATGCAGCGAGCCAAACTCTGGATGGCCTTATCTGAGGAACAACAGAACAAAGCTTTGTCTTCCACAAGTACACATTGGGAAGACTCTGCAGAATCGGTCTGCTTTGTGTTTGTGACCCACTGTAAACACATTCAAACATACAGCCAATAGACAAAATCACACTCTCTTATAGTCTTCATATAACTGACTGTATACCTTCCTTTGCTTTGTCTTCATGTGTTTTCAGTCACTGATATACTCTTACTACATTACAGCTGAATGATTAGCTCAGTTATTTGTCTTTCATGTTAGATGTGTATGTTGTTTGTGTATTTTAAATTGAATAGGATAGTGTCTACATTTAATGCCCCTTTAAACAGATTGTTTAGCCTTCAGTTTTAAGGACTTAAAGAAAAAAAAAAGGTTTAGGCTAGTACGCTAAGCTTAGCTGAGGTACGCTAAGCTTAGCTGAGATAAGCTAAGCTAAGATGATAAGCTATTTGAAACATTACCTTAAATGTTATTACTTTTTGACATAGTTAATATCAGATGAAGTTATTCAAATGTGAAGCTCTTGGAAATAAAACGTTGTTTTTTCAGAAGAAAAATACAGGTAATTATTTAGTACACTTTTTTCCTTCTTCCTACACAGAGAGTTGTCTGTAGTGGACTATGTAGTGCACTCTTTTAGCACAATGACTGAAAATAAAAAACATTTCAAACAGTACTGCAGCCGCAGATAATGTCGTCATTGGTGGTCCACGACTAAAACATGCAGCTTCACGCTGGCCAATGATGAATGATAACTGTTAAATAATAAATATACATAAATATGAAGAACTGAATTTTTTATCATAATGAAACATATCCTTGCACCAAGCTCATTTATTTGTGCTTATAAACTGTGGTCTTGTGCCTGTCATCACCATTTGGCAAAAAAACTACCATTAATCTGTTGGAAATCCTTTACTCTTTATTGAAACAGCTTCTTGATTTTAGTAAAAAAAAAAAGCCTTTAAATATGAGTTTTTTAGGGTTTCTGTGTTCACTCTCCTCCTCTCGTCCGTCTGAGAACAGTCAAACGTTACTTTCCACTAAAAATCTTCGAACCGCAATGGATGATGGTATATTATGCTTGGATGTGACCATTGGTTGTACTCAATGATTGGGATACAATGAGTGAATTATATAGAGGTAGATATGCTCTCAACAATACAAAAAGACATATTCACTATGTAGTGAGGAGTGTGTGATTTTCTGTTTAATTTCCTTCTAGTTTTTTTTCTTGTTTTTAGTAACTTTAATGTGTGAAATATAGCATATCTACGGCACATTTGGATTTAAATAATATTTTTTGTTAAGGTTATATTCTAAAAAGTCAGATTTTGAGTTTTACCCAAATTTGACAAATAGACATAGTTACTATGTTTTGTTGTTATACATTATTTTAGCGTAGTACCCTGCTGAAACGTCCCATTTGTTTGACGATTTCCCTGTTGAGGGTTTGAGTAAATGTTCATCTCAGTACCTGCAGAACGTGAGGCAGTTACAGAATAATGATGAATCTAATAAAAGTTCAAGCTGTTCTCTCTCTCTGTCTGTAATTATCTAACATACTCTGTTGCAAAATGAAACCGTCAACACTATGGGCATAAAATAAACAATTGACAATGTGAATAACTAAATCCTTCCTAAAATCATTATTTTTCTTCCTGCTAGAACATTTTCTGGTCTCTTCTCTCCCTTCGCTAAAGTATTTTCATCCTGTGTCGGTGTGATTGGCACAGTTATTTTTTTAACAGCTGCGAGAGCAGTTATTTGAGTGGGTGAGAGGATGATGATTAATCACAAGTCCTCAGTGATTTATATTCCACCTAATTCCCTTTGGTAATAAGGGCCACTATGCCTGTATGAACCAAATTAGAAGGTGTGCTTCAAACCTTTCATTTTCTGCACTGGTCAGTGCATTCAAATAAATCCCATTGATTGTCAGGCTTTATCAGGCAAGAACATTTTGACCTGGCCTTGTGTAATGTGAGTCTAGAGTATAATTAATTCATGTAACTGATCAGGTTTACTCTCTTTTATGCTTAGTGTTCCATGGTACTGAATTTATTGTAGTTTGAAAAACATGGCGGCATTTTTTTGCTGCTGTTTAAACTGCCTCTATGTGTACCTGCAGGTCTACCATCCTGCAGCAGCAGTTTAATCGTGTTGGTCGGGTGGAGCACGGCTCAGTGGCACTGCCGGGAGTGATCCGCTCAGGCTCCATCGGCACAGAGTCGCTCAGCATGGGCACCATGCCATCTGCTCAACAGCAGATCACAATGGGTCAGATGCACCGTGGTCACATGCCACCGCTGGTAAGAAGAGCAAAATGGTTCTCAGTAAGATGTTTGTGTATTTTTCATTCATGGATAATGTTACTTTGTACAGGAAGTATGTCTTGTATGCTGCTCGTTCAGGAGTTTCTTTAAGTTTCCTTTTTATTTTTCACCTTTAAATTTATTAGACTGGTTCCTACACATGCTTACAATTCAAACAGGCTTAGCTCATGGGGGCAATCAGTTGCTTCAACAATCCCCCTGTCTGCATTCTGTGAGAAGTGAACCTGATAATCTTCTTGTAACTGTAGAGCTCAGCACAACAGGCTCTGATGGGAACCATCAACACCAGTATGCAAGCTGTGCAGAAGGCCCAGATTGACCTTGGGGAGGTGGACAACCTGCCACCACTTGGACAGGACATGGTACTGTATAGTCTTAATGTGTCCACAGTTAACTTAAGTGTTTTACAGCCAACAGAATCCAAGTTTCCACTACTCTTTGTATTAGCGATGCGTTAAAGTAGTGTTATCAGAACATGTTTTTAGCTGGATTTCATGCATGCAAAGAGGCTCATTCTCATGAATTATCTGTCCCCTTTTAACCCAGGCGTCCAAGGTTTGGATCCAGAACAAGATGGATGAGTCAAAACACGAGATCCACTCCCAGGTGGACGCCATCACTGCGGGAACAGCTTCTGTTGTTAACCTCACAGCTGGTCAGTGGCACTAACATGACTCAGCAGAAAGTGTTCAGTTGTGATGAACTACAGTTTACTTTAAATGAAGGAGTAGATTGCAGAGTACAGCTGCATTACATACTTTATTAGTAACCCCCTAATGTAACCACAGAACATGTTAGCCGTGCCCACAGTTTTACAAGGAGATTTAAGTGTTGCTATTCTGCCGAGATCAAATTATCTGGCCAATTAAGGGCTTGAAGTAGAACCTTTCCAGCAGTCTGCTGTTCATTAAGATCATTGCAGACCCTATATATTAAATCTTATAGCCTCCTTATATCCTGCTGTGGTTTAGTGAATTTTCACTCTGTGCCATTTGGAACTTTTACAAGCTGGTCTTTTTAAATGGATTTATCCGTGCTTTAGACATCAACAAGTCTTTTTTCTGAATATTTACTTATTCATGTGCTTACATGGACTATACTTCTGCAGTTGAATTGTTTATATTTTTCATTTTTTATCCTGTCTTTTTTTCCCCATGCTCAGGAGATCCAACTGACACCGACTACACCGCAGTAGGCTGCGCCATCACCACCATCTCCTCCAACCTGACAGAAATGTCAAAGGGTGTGAAGCTGTTGGCTGCACTGATGGAGGATGATGTTGGTGGAGGAAATGACCTGATGAGGGCTGCCAGGACGCTGGCGGGGGCCGTGTCCGACCTGTTGAAGGCTGTGGAGCCCGCTTCTGGAGAGGTGAGCAAAAGAACCTCAGACCGTTTTATAATGACACATTGTATAAAAGAACAAAAGCCTGAGTTATTCATGCATGCAAATCAGTCGCTTTTTGGCGACTCTCGCTTTTTTTACATTAATGTAGGTGACTTGTGCAATTAGTGGAGATCTGAGGAGTATGGGGAGGGTATGATTGATGGACGTATATAGGGCTTAAAGTACTCTGGCACCGTGTCGGATCTCCGGCATGAGGCCGTGACTGGGAAAAAAAAAAAATATATATATATATATATATATATATTTTTAAATACATGTGGGAATTTGTTGTGAATGCGCTTGATGAAGTCTGACTCAATACAGTTCACCTACCAATGGTATGCAAGTAACTGTAGCTGTGGGATCTAATGATGCAGCATGTTATGCTAGGCGGTCCATCTAGGTATATTTTCCTCCCATATGATCAACATTTAAGACCAATGAAATGGTCTGCTAATAATGGAGTTTCTCTTCTCATCATCATAATGTGTTTTTTTATTTTAAATAAATAAATAAAAACACATGAGCGTTTTGCAATGTCAATAGATTGGATTTCTTAAGAGGTCATGGTGTTTTAGAAATCTCAAAAACACACATCTGTGTTTAAAATCTACAAATAATAGAATTTTTTTTTTATATATCCTGTCCCCTGATGGCCATCCCAAAGAGGAGATAACAACAGGGTCTGCAGTCTCGTCTCATTGGAGAGTCAGGAGCAAATGAGCTCAGCTAACCTGAGTTTGTGAAATTGATTTGAAGTAACCAAAATTACATTGTTGAAAACCAATTTAACCTTTTTTTAGGAAAGTCTGTACTTGGGCTACAATGTTCTCACTGAGGTCTATTAGGAGTTTGCTGCTATTTTGTTGTGGATGTATCATTCAGGAGTTAATGTTCTGTACAGTTAATGGCTGTTAATCTGCATAATGCACAGGCCTATCTAGCTTTGGGACAACCCTGAGCTCTATAGACTTGAGCATTATGCTTGCATAGCAACGTGTTACCTCAAGGCCAGTGTGATAAAATGATGCAGGCTGATAAATAGAACTGACTAGTCATTACTGTTGAGTCTTTTATGACATACTGTTGTTAATGTTGTAAACTGCTTTAAAAATAAAATAAATTGACGTTGATTTTAAGATGCAACATCCAGCCAGCTAATCACTGTACAGGTTGAATAAGGGCCACATATCAAGGTTCATCATGATGTTGTCTTTCCAGGCGATTGAAAGCATTTTTACAGGCTGATGGTTTTCTGTCTCTGTGTGTTTGTGTGTGTGTGTGTGTGTGTGTGTGTGTGTGTGTGTGTGTGTCTGCAGCCCAGACAGACTGTGCTGACAGCAGCAGGCAGCATCGGGCAGGCCAGTGGAGATCTTCTGCGCCAGATTGGAGAGAGCGAGACAGACGAAAGATTCCAGGTAACCCTGCACCCTGTATAGCCATTTATCAATATCATCACTCCTTGTGTCGGGGTCAAAGAAAGCTCAGGCCAGAAACTTAACCACAAACACGTTGTAACCAGGGAAATATGGAAACATTTCCCAACACTTTTTCTTTGTATTTAACTGGATATTGTTGTTTCAGTTGGATGCTATTCTAGCTGCCATTGCAAGCATTTTTGTTCCTTTGAATGTAATTCATTTTTGGCAGATCCCGGATTGTTAGTGTAATACGCTCTTCCATAAAGAAATCAAAATCAATCAATCAATCTTTATTTGTATAGCGGCAACTCATGACACGTCACCTCGGACACTTTACAAAGAGCAGGTTAAAGACCTTACTCATTGCTATATTACAAAGACCGAACATTAATCCATCATGAGCATGGCCCTTTGCAACATTTAGCAAAGTTACATTGGTAAGAAAAAAACTTCCATTAAAGAAGCAGAAACCTCGGGCAAAAGCAAACTCATGATGAACAACTATCTGCTGAAACTGCCTGCATGTCAGCATGCAGCCATGAAATGGATTTCTGTGCCTTATAGAATATAGAAATTGACTTTTACAGATGTACATTTGGTAACTGTTAACTGTTTTCTTTGTAATGCTGGTAGATGAAGCCCATCAGGTAGGATCATATACTGAGCTTTAGGTTTCTATGTACAGAAAAAGCAAACATCTGAGCTTTTCCTGTGAAAAGAAAAACAAGATATTCTCACAAGCTTAGCTTCCCCACCTCACCTCTTTGAGCTGTATTGGATAATAGTTTGACCTCCAATGTCCACATGCCAAAGCTTCATTTTTTCATCCTGTTATGAAAATAGATTAAATGCTCTGTTGCTGATGATATCATTTTTGTGTTGTATTTTTTTTTTTGTTGCAGGACATCCTGATGAATCTGGCCAAAGCAGTGGCCAACGCTGCAGCCATGTTGGTGCTGAAGGCCAAGAATGTGGCCCAAGTGGCGGAGGACACCGTGCTTCAGAACCGGGTCATCGCTGCTGCCACACAGTGTGCCCTGTCCACCTCCCAGCTGGTAGCCTGTGCCAAGGTACAGGAATGTGTGTGTGTGTGTGTGTGTGTGTGTGTGTGTGTGTGTGTGTGTGTTGGACATTCAAATGATATAAATAATACAAATGCCAACTAATGGTACTAAATGACTCGCAAGGTATCAGAATTTAAATAATGTGCATTCAGTTCCACTGGTGCAGTGCAGTATTTTTTATAATTACAGAGTATCCATTGCTGTTTGGCATACACAGATTTATTTCCTAAACTTAAGAGTAGCCTGCAATTTATGTCTGTTTAAAAAGGATTGTTTGGAGAGTGAATATATTAGGATGCATCAAGGCCCAGTTAAATACCCTGTGCCCTCATTATATTTGCACATCTTTAATTGTACAACCCACATGCCTCTAATTAGCTTAAATAGCCTCCCAGCTCCCACTCTGAATTGTTACATTACTAAACAAATCTGCAGCTTTTTGCATCTGCAAAAAAAAGAAACATCTGCTCAGTCAAATTAGGTTTCCTCTTCTGTGTTTATTCTTTTCCCATTGTTTAATATGTTTATTCTTCATGTAGAGTCACATTAGGGAAGTAAATCTTATTTTTGTTTTTTATTTTACATACTTTATTAGTCCCCGAGGGGAGATTCAGGTTAACACTCTGTTATTTAGAGACATGATGATATTTAGATGATGTCTGAAGGGAGGCAGCTGCACACGGGGCAGACGCCCCTGAGCTGTCTGGGGTTCTGTTCCTTGCTCAAGGGCTCTCAAGCAATCACACCAATTTCTATATATTACTCCTTACTGGGACTAGAACTGGCAACCTACGGACAGAGCTACTTGAGATTGCTCGGCATTTTATAGGATGCTTCCAACATCTGCTTAACAGGATTTAGAATTTGAGGTACAGATGGCCTAGCTGTCAGGTCACGCAACCTGTACAGAGGCAATAGTCCGACCTGCGGATCCTTTCCTGCATGTAATTCCCAACTCTCTCTCTCTCTCTCTCTCTCTCTCCTACTCCATCCACTGTATTGTAAACATTTGCATCATATGATGCAACTGTATTTTTACATTAACTTTGACAACCTTTACTTAAATAATATTGCCTTATTTTCCATGATGTCGAGTCTAAAATAAAAAAAAGATTGAAAATAATTCATTACAATAATTGCAAGATTTAGTTATAGAAAACAAAGAAGGAATTATTTATTCTTACATTCCTTTGTTGTGAAGATGTGATCCTTTTTTATGTTCTACTTTTTATCTTAATGTTTTTCACCGTCTTGTGTTGTAGGTGGTGAGTCCCACCATCAGTTCGCCTGTTTGCCAGGAGCAGTTGATCGAAGCTGGAAAGTTGGTGGATCGCTCGGTGGAAAGTTGCGTGCAGGCCTGCCTCTCGGCTACAGAGGACGGCGAGCTCCTCAAACAGGTCAGTGTGATTTATGTTTAGACCAGTGTACTTAAATTCCTTGGCTCAGAAGATAAAAAAAAAAGTACATCTCAAGTTTGACCCAGAAAAAAAACTAATTAGCAGTGAATAGGTTGACTGATTCCTACAACACTGATTCTCAAGCTTTCCATTTAAGCCACACCGGATATTCTGTTCATGTACTAACACAGGGATTAAGGGGAAATGAAGATAATGAGTCCAGTGTGCCTGTAACCAACCAGCAGAGAGAGATGCAGATTAACACTAAAGTTGATGGCTTGTGTCTCCTGTGTTGAAGGTGAGCGCAGCAGCTAGTGTGGTGAGTCAGGCTCTGGGAGATCTCCTGCAGCATGTTCGTCAGTACACCTCCAGAGGAGAGCCTATCGGGCGCTATGACCAGGCCACAGACACCATCATGACTGTCACTGAGAGCATCTTCAGCTCCATGGGAGACGCAGGTGAGTTAAACAAGGTTATTGTTTGGTGATGGAAAGCCATTGTTGGATTTTGGTAACACTTTAAATGAGGGTTCACAATAGTCACCATTAATTAGTTTCTTATTAGCATGCTAATAAGTAGCAAGATGGCTGCATATTAGTCATTATTGAACGCTTATTAGTGCCTTATTCTACAAGACTACTTCTTATGCATACTGTAGTAAGTTAGGAAGGTGTTGTACATGGATTATGCTAGTAATATGCTTTGCTTTGTACGGCCCTTATAAAGTAGAAGTCAGCAAAAGCATATTAAGATCATAATTCATGTTTAAATGAGTGTTGGATGTGTTTCTATGAAATCAGCTGGATTCATCTATGGTCCAAATTAAGGATTAATCTTCATTTATTAAAAGCTGTCATCTGCTCAAATCCTTTTAATGTTCCTATTACTTTATGTCCAAATAAATCAGAATAAATAACTTTCCCACAGGCCTTTGTTTAATCTTTGGTTCTACCTGAGGATTGTCAACAAGCTAATACGCTAAACTTAAGGTTGCTCGTCATAGGAAACACACCTGCTGAACATGAATGTTAGCTGTTAGCATGGCTGAACACTCCTAGTTTTGACAATGGAGGTGCTGTACATCTAACTAAAAGAATCACACTGTCTTAATTCATTCAGAGCTTTAAGATAATGTGCAAAAATTAAGATCCAAAAATCTTGGGGGAAGGTAGTTGGCTGATCATGGCAGTGGTTTCTGTTTAGAGGGGCTGTCCAGGGTCAGACCCAGATGTGAAGTCCACAGAAATCTGTTTATGATTAAAATGTATGAATAATGAATATTGAAAAATATTAATTTTGACATAACATTGACCTTTCTTAGACAGAAATGTTGTTAGAAAAACAGTGATGAAATAGCCCCCCCCTTCTTTGTCTATCCTAGGCTTTAAAAACTTGCTTACGTGAACCTCTAAAGTTTCTGGTTTCTGAGTAGATGTCTTGTGTGTCTCACGTCATCTTGTCTGCCCCTCAGAGGCTCTGCCATGATGTTTGGTTTGAATGGACTGTTGTCAGCGCTGGTGAAGCCAAAGAGAAATGCTGACAGTGATGTTTACAAGTCTGACAGCACAGAGAGAAACGCACTGATAGCAGGAGATGCACAGAGAATGCCCATGGCCCTGTGCTCAGCTTAGCCATATTGATCGGCTCTATAGACAAGAACCAGCTCTGTTTGCTTTGACGAGGCCTGAATAAGCAGGCAGCATCGGGCAGGCCTGCAACTAGTTTGAGAATAGCCCTTTTAAACTGGTGTCAAATATGTCGAGTAAAGTCAAACCTGGCTTTCAGGTACAAAAGTGAAGAAAACTCAGAGAGAATCCCTCAGTAGTGCGTTGTTGGCAGATCGTCTGACAGGTTCACATGAATTATAGAAGCTTACTGCGGAGTTGCTTTTGTGGGGTTCCATCTCTACTTTTCAGAAATAATATAGACAACAATCCCTTTTGTCCGCCCTCATTGTTCTGATGAACGAATGAAGTTACCTACAGCTTGTAGGAACATTTTGCACATCTGATCATGCAGATAAATACAACTGTGCAAGAGTTTTGGAGCATCTTTTCTTCTCCCACAGAGGGCTGACAGTTGTAACAACACACAATGTACACAAATATAGATTTACACATCAAAGCGGTTTGTTGAAAAATTCTTCTGTTCCACTAAGATTCCTCTGCATTTCATAACTTGCACCTTCACCATCAACCTGCAACCTCTTTACTGTTCCTTCATGAAAAAGAACAAACTACGATGGATTTTATTTGTCATGAACTGAACTCACAATTTGCAGAAAAATTATTTAATGCAATTGTGTTAGAGGAGCAGGTTTATCAGTTTAACACTCTTGATCTTGCATTAACTCAGCTCGTCCAGGAATCCACTCTCCTCTGTCTTTTCAAACCAACTTCTAACCCACCGTCTGTCCCCTCAGGAGAGATGGTCCGTCAGGCCCGGGTGCTGGCTCAGGCAACCTCCGACCTGGTGAATGCCATGAGGTCGGACGCTGAGGCCGAGATCGACGTTGACAATTCCAAGAAGTTACTGGCTGCTGCTAAATTGCTGGCTGACGCAACAGCAAGGATGGTGGAGGCAGCAAAGGTAAGAAGTGATTCATATTCATTGTTTGTTCTCATTTATATCTAAAGAATTGTTAATAAAAGCAGCACATTTACTGAACTATGGGTTAAACCAAGCTTTACTTTTGTATTAATCATTGACCTTAGAAAGTTTTAATGACAGTAGTGGCATTTCCTTAGATCAGACGAGAGTCTACCGGGTAGAATTGAGTTCCATGTACCTCCTGGGTGACCTTTTCCTTGACTGCAGAGGAAAATAAGCCTCAAGAGGCCAAATAGGGCTCTGTGTGTGTGTGAAAAAGGAAGTTAGAGACATGATTCTGCCTGGTATTGTTCGTTAAAGTTTAATTTTACTAATAAAAAACTGACCTTTCAAAACTGCCTTTAATAAGAATTTAGGGAATGGACAGATCTTGTATAACGGTATTATATGATTCAACAGTCACTCCAGATGGGAAATATTAAACATCTGCAAACTGCACCCACTCTCCCTGAGCTATAACTTAGTGCAACAACACTTAAATCAGTGCATTAACCACCGAGTTGCTCTACCAATCATTGAATTAGTTACTTTTTTGTGATTTCATAGAATCTTTGTATTTATCCTTTATGTGCAGATTAGTCTGAATTTAGAGATCCTAACTGATGGTTAGTGAGTTAAAAAACAAACTTCAATGCTTTAAATGTTGTTTTCTTGCATCTGCAGAGTAGGACTCTGTAGGACTTGAACACAAACTGTTCGTGTGAATGGGTCATCAAATATTTTCCCTCTGTAGTCACGCTCCTAATCTGGCTTTTTTAGTGCTCCAACAATGTAATACAGATCAACTTCTAAAATAATACTAAACTTTCATCTAGAGACTCCATTCGATCTGCAGAGTCCCTTTGCAACTTTAAGAAAAAGCTAAAGACCCAGCTCGTTCATGAATACTTACGACTTTATTGATATTGACATTGGTGATGATGATGATGATGATGATGATGATGATGCGGAACATGAAACATAAACCACAGTCATGACACATCAAGACAAACACATTTACAGGACATTAGCATGGGCTAGGCAAATACAGACAAATAGAAACAAACAGTACAGATACTGCGAACAGTACATGAACAATTAATGAGTGCAGGTCTAAGTGTGGAGAAGGTGTCATTTGTATGTATTTTTGAAATATGGGGGATGTCATTCCAAATTTTGGTGTATGTGTAAAAGAAGGACTTAGTTGTTTTTGTATGCCGGGACTGGGATGAGTGCCTGTGAGACTGACCTAGTGAGGCGCACTTGTCTCATATTATGTGTTGGTGAAGTGCAGCAAGTGTTGGTGAAGTGCTGTTTTTAATCTGAAAATAGTATGTAATAGCGTGGCTGTGTATGTAATTCTGGAAAGTCAAGGCGTTGGAGCGGGTGAGTGCAGCGCAATGGTGTGACCACTTCGGGAGGTTACTGTGGATCTTAAGAGCTCGATAGTACAGTCGTGCTATTGGTTCTGTAATCTCCTTAGTGGTAAGTGACCAGATTGGAAGACAGTAGGAAATTGATGAAAACACAATTGCATGTAGGTACGTTTCAGAAACAGAAGGACATATATTGTCTGATCTTATTATACACATAAAGTTTCTGACTCAGCTTAGTAGTTAGTTTAGAGGTGTGTTCACGGTATGTAAGATGTGAATCAAGTAGCACACCAAGATATTTGTAGGTCTTTGTGATGACAAGATCTTGGCTTGCAAAGGTGATGGGATCAGTGAATGTAATACATTTTCTGGGGGAGTGAAAGTACATACACTCAGTTTTCTTTACATTGACAGTCAAATGATTATTTTTCAACCAATCATGTAAGAAATGAAGATCAGATGATAATTTGGAATTTATGACATTAGGATTTGAGTCAGAGAGAAAAATCACAGTATCATCAGCATACAGTAAGCATTTTGAATATTTGCACACTTGAGGAAGATCGTTGATGTATAAAAGAAAAAGTAAGGGTCCAAGAATGCTGCCTTGTGGAACACCCATGTCACAGACTAAAGGTTGGGATGTTGCACGATCAATTTTGACAACTTGCGACCTGTTTCCCAGATAACAATGATGATGGTGATGATGATGATTATGATGTAGATGATGATGGTGATGATGATGATTACGACTTTATTGATATTGACGATGATGGTGATGATGTGGATGGTGATGATTATGAGGTAGATGATGATGGTGATGATGATTATGATGTAGGTGATGATGGTGATGATGATTATGATGTAGATGATGATGGTGATGATGATAATTATGATGTAGATGATGATGATGGTGATGATGATGATTATGATGTAGGTGATGATGGTGATGATGATGATGGTGATGATGATTACGACTTTATTGATATTGACGATGATGTAGATGATGGTGATGATGATAATTATGATGTAGATGGTGATGATGGTGATGATTATGATGTAGATGATGATGGTGATGATGATAATTATGATGTAGATGATGATGGTGATGATAATGGTGATGATTATGATGTAGATGGTGATGATGATGGTGATGATGATAATTATGATGGTGATGATGATGGTGATGATTATGATGTAGATGATGATGATGGTGGTGATGATGATGGTGATGATGATGATTATGATGTAGATGATGATGGTGATGATGATAATTATGATGTAGATGATGATGGTGATGATGATGGTGATGATGATGATTATGATGTAGGTGATGATGATGGTGATGATGATGATGATTATGATGTAGATGATCATGGTGATGTCGATGATGATGATGTGGATGGTGTTGATAGTGATGATAATGTTGATGGTAATGGTGATGATGATGGTGTTGATAGTGATGATGATGATGTCGATGGTGATGATGATGTCCATGATGATGATGGTGTTGATAGCGATGATGATGTCCATGATGATGACGGTGTTGATAGTGATGATGATGTCCATGATGATGTTAATGATGTCGATGATGGTGATGGTGTTGATAGTGATGATGGTGTTTATGTCAATGTATTTGATGCTGATTAGAACTCTCTAGAACTGCTGTCTGTTGATGTTGTTCTTTGCCTCTGTGCACTGGGTCTGCTAAATGAATTGTAGATACTGAATATTATTTTGGTCCTCTCTTAACCACTTGTTCCCGCTCTCTTTTATCCTAAATGTGCATTAATGTAGTTAATGTGCAATGATCTCTACGTGTTGCACAGACCTTTTCATAAAACAAGTCAATAAACGAGATGATGCTCTGTTGGCACCTATCAAATATTCAGTGCAAACATAGTCGTGTACACAACAGTTTTAATTAATCCTTTTAGTAGATTTATTCACACACTGTGTGGTTTATCCTTTGGTTTAATAGCAGTTTGTTCAGGTGCATTTGTAGACCTTGTCCTTGTCAACAGCAATAAAAGACATAAGTGTACAGGCTGAATGGTCATAGAAGCACTAAATTATCGGGTTGAAACATTAAGTTTAAGAATGTAATTTTCACAAGTTTTCTGCATAACATGATTAACAGTTGATGAACTGCTTTCTTCCCACACTGCTTAAGGGCAGGGTTACCACTCATCTGCTATCTCTCTCTTCATCATCCTCATTATCTGTCTGCAGAATCACACACTGATATTAATAACTCTTCACTTCCAGCACGGAAATGAAGTGACACCCTCCAGCTGGTTGGACAGTGGAGTTTGATACCAGACTTCTCATCCCCACAGCTGTATGTTTATCTATGTCGATGGAGGCTCAAACCTCAGCCAGCCGTAACCCCGGCAACTGATCATTTTAACTTGTGCAGTGTAGTGTTATAGTTGACTGTCTTTATGCTGATTTTTCAGAGGCCATGTTAGGTAATGCTATGCCTCAGTCAGACACTTATTGTGAGAGTGTTCTATCGCTCTGAGACAGACTTAACTTCTTGGAGGCTAGCGCCACATGATGAATCCTTGCATGCAATATCTTGTTACTTCCCCTGGAAATCAGCACTTTTTAATAATTATGCAAATTGGCTGTTAAATTTAAACGGCGTCAGCAGTTGCCAGCAGGCAGATGACAGCTGCTACACTCAAGCTACAATCATTTGAAGCTGGTCACTAACAACATTTTACTGTGATTAATTTTGTGTCAAATGTTCCAAAAGAAAGTCCTTATGAGGGAGCAAAACATGTCCAACCCACCAAATGTCTGTTTGTGCCCTGTTCACAGTGATATCTCTGTCTGTGGCGACTGTTGCCAAGTGCAACTGTGGGGTTAAACATTAATTTAATGACATGGATTTTCAGTAGCATGCACACCCACCTCTCTGTAGCTGCAGGTGAAGCTACCAAGTTCCCAAGTAATTAACCTAATGGCAGCAGGCTTAGCTCTCTCTCCAATAGCATGACACACAGAGCTGCTGAGTGATATCAGCCTCCTCAGAAACCAGTTACCTCACACTGCTGGATTCAAAAACGGGAAGATAAAAGAGCTGCTTGCTCATATGAATAAACATCCTTAATCGACATTTTAGCACTCACAAAGAGCTGATTGTTTGGATGAAGAGGAACTGCAGCTCAGTGTGGGTGCAGTGATTAAGTCTGCTTCATTTTTGAAGGCCTGTGTACACCGGTTGGATGTTGTAAGAAGACTTTTATGTGCTGATGGCTGTGTGGATGTGTCCGCTGCTCGTCTGGGTGTGTGATGTGATGTATTGGAAAGTGAGGGAAAATGATGCACTGATCATTCTTTTTTTTGTCTTCCCATCTTTTATAGGAGCTGTTATCTCCTCTTTCTCACCTTTTATTTATTTGCTGATTTGTGTGTGTGTGTGTGTGTGTTCACAGGGCGCGGCAGCATACCCAGAGAATGAGGACCAGCAGCAGAGACTGAGGGAGGCTGCGGAGGGTCTGCGTGTGGCCACCAACGCTGCTGCTCAGAACGCCATCAAGAAGAAACTGATCAACAGACTGGAGGTCAGTGATGCCTAAATGTTTCCCAACAGAAATAGCTTCATCAGGACAAGATTTGTCTTTCTGTATCAGTGATACTTACATGCATTGTAACTGTCTAAAAGTATAAAAGAGGTGACAATAGGTACCAAAGATCAGAGTGAGTGTGAAGACAGGTTTAGGCTTTTTGTTAAAACTTTCCATCTCCCAAAGGATCAAAAACAGAGTGGCAGCTCAGGGTTTTTAGGGTTCTCTCCTCAAAACAACTTTTAAATATGAAAACTGAAATTAGTTACAGCGTTGTTGTTTTATGCACATTTAAAATACTTATACTTATCCTAGAAATATAAATAATTTAAGGATTTTTATCCTCTATGTTGTAATACTTTTGTGTAAACATGTTTTAAGACCTTGAATTGACATTGAACTGTGAAGATATTTAAACTCAGTTGCCTCTCAAATAAAACTGACCCATGAAGCTTCCACAGTGAGGCTTCAGCTTTTCATCATTTGTAGATAACAGATTTAAATTCGGGGAACCACAAACCCTTTCAGAGAAATATCAGTAACTTTATGTCACAGAGAGCTCATGTGTAACTTTGTTTCTGTGTAGCCGTGCTTTAACTTCTGGATGTTTCATTTTCAAAATATTCTTCAGAATGCTGCCAAGCAAGCTGCTGCTGCTGCCACGCAGACCATTGCTGCTGCTCAAAATGCTGCCGCCTCCAACAAGAACACTGCTGCTCACCAGCAGCTGGTACAGAGCTGCAAGGTGAGGATCAAAGCTTTTTTTTTTATGAAGTTTTTTATTTTTTACTCCTTTAATGTCTTATACTACTTGACAGTATTTTCCCTTTATGCCCTTATTGAGCACTTTTTTTCTTCAGCTGTTTTTTGTGTGCATCCAAAATGATCAAAGAATAGTATACCAGACATATTTTCTACCAAGGCTTTGACTTCAAATATGAAATCTCCATTTGGCCCATAAGCTTGGATGTAATTGTGTGCGTGTGTTCATGTATTTACAGGCAGTGGCAGATCACATCCCACAACTGGTGCAGGGAGTGCGTGGAAGTCAGGCCAAACCGGAGGACCTCAGCGCACAACTAGCACTGATCATTGCCAGCCAGAACTTCCTACAGGTGCAGTACTTGCACACGCACACGCACACGCACACGCACACACACACACACACACGCAAAATGAAGAAAAGATTCTACCAACTTTATGTCCCCGTGCTCCAATGGAGTAACTTCAGGCTTACATTGGGAACCAGGCTGAACAAAGTATTAATAGTGTTTCTGCCATGAGGGGATGCTTTGAAAATAGGCCTGTAACCTCTTTCTGTTGAAAGCAGGCAGTTAAGGAAGCAGTAGTGTGATGGGATTATGTGTTTAATGCCTGTGGGGCTCTTTTGGAGCAGATACAGAAATATGTGGTCCCTAAATACATCAACATAATTTAACCTTTGTTTCTTGTTGTTCCTCAGAGCAACACTTATTTTTCCGTCTTAAAGTTCAAAGGGGAAACATATATATTTGATTAAACAATTTTCCAACCTAAAGCATTTATTTTCCTCTCTGCAGCCTGGCAGTAAGATGGTGACCTCAGCCAAGTCTTCTGTTCCCACGGTGACGGATCAGGCTGCAGCCATGCAACTGGGTCAGTGTGCCAAGAACCTGGCCACCTGCCTGGCTGAGCTGAGGACGTCTGCACAGAAGGTAGAGCACACATACGCAAACTCACACATATGTGATCGTGCATTTAGGAAGTCCCTGCACTCAATATGCAAAGTACATGCAAAATCACACCTAATGTGCAAACCTCAATCCAGAGACACACTGAATTTTCTGGATCCTGTATAATAAGCTTTGTGGAAAAGACAAAATTAAAGATAATGAGAAGAATTCTTCACAATATTTTGAAAGAACATTTTGCAGAATTCAGGTTGTAGCGAAAGTTTGAGTGTGTAACTAGCAGAAGCTGCCAACTAAATTATATATTTTTTTCCGAAGTATCACTAGTCTCAAGTGAAAAACATTTTTAATGACCCCTTTAACTACAGCAGAACTTTATTTTTTAGGCTCATGAAGCCTGCGGCCCCATGGAGATCGACTCTGCGCTCACTGCCATCCAGACTCTGAGAAGCGAGCTGCAAGATGCCAAACTTGCTGCTGTTAATGCCCAACTGAAACCACTACCTGGAGAATCAGTAAGACACTTTTTACACCTGTTTGACTGGTATAAGATTTATTTGACAAGAAAAAGTAAAGATAGGGACTCCTGCATGACACTATGTCTACTGATTTTGTTTTGTGCATCATGTACTGCTGCTGTTTATTTAAACATTTCTCTCTGCTTTAGTTGGAGAAGTGTGCTCAGGATCTGGGCAGCACCTCAAAGTCAGTGGGATCTTCCATGGCTCAGCTGCTCACATGTGCCGCACAAGGAAACGAACATTACACTGGTATGCAGCTGACGCACTGATTTAAAACAATTTTCACAACTGCACAATCATTCAACCTTCTACCTGTAGAAAATCCTTAATCCCAACAGCCACCACGAGCACTGGTCCCAGTTTAAATCAAAGAACCTTGATCTTCTAATTGTTTTGGCTGAATTTGTGAAGACAGAAACACTTATCTGACTGTTAGTTAATCTTGGACATATTTTGTTCTGAAGCACTTTGTGTACACAGTGCCTTTCTGTTTTTCACATGACCCAAGTATTCCAACTTCTTGATGTGATTAAATAATCCAATTACCAAATACACAGCATCAAAACTCAATTGATATTTTTCCCTGTTCTCAATTATGCTCTAAATAGGCTGCTTTGGTGATGTTGTAGTGATGAGGCAGGTCATTTTAAGCCATGATTAAGGTTTTTTTTTAATACCAATTTGCCCATTTTGTATCCTTTTATGTGTATGTGATTTATAGGACTTTAAAGAACTTCTTTTACACCTTCTGGGAACAAATATGTGTTTTTTTTGTGTTGCCTGCTGCTAAACATTTATCAGGGCAGAGGAATCACTTTCTTTGAATTACACAATCATCCTGTACAATTGGGATTTTTGACATTTCTTTTTTGAAATTTTACAAGTTTAATAAAAAAAAGACAGCTTTTGTGTGCACATATTCACTCTTTCCTCTCTGACCCTGTGTGTAGGTATAGCAGCCAGGGAGACAGCTCAGGCTCTTAAAACACTGGCCCAGGCAGCCCGCGGTGTCGCTGCCTCCACCACAGACCCCAAAGCCGCCGCTGCCATGCTGGACTCGGCTCGTGACGTTATGGAGGGCTCAGCGCTTCTCATTCATGAAGCCAAGCAGGCACTGGTTTGCCCAGGAGACGCTGAGAGCCAGCAGAGGCTTGCACAGGTGAGACGTTCAGGGTAGCTCCGGGGTTTGAAGTCAGTTCTGCATGTCTGGCTCTCTGGTGCTGCAGGCTGGAGGATGAGCTTATCAGTCTGTCAGACTCATGCACCAGTGCCTTAAAGATAATACTGTCAAATGTCACTGCAAAGACATCCTGTGTGTCTATGAGACTTTTCATTCTTCAGTTATTCTAACCTCATCACCAACAGCTCATTTAGGGAGATTTTTTATCGTGTTTGTCTCAACATGTACAGTGTGTTTGTGTTCATCAATGTTTTAGTATTGCAGTTGCATATTTAATTCATTAGATATTTAACACAGTTTTTTCAAATGGAGGTCATGGGTGGGTCTGTTCTCCAAACAGAAAGTTTAATGATAGTTTACGCCCATGTTCATAGAAGTACGTAGAAGTAGTGTGATATTTAACGAGGGTGGAAGAGAATCTCTTTGTAGAAATCAAAACATGTAGTCACGTAAACTTAAAGGAAAATTCTGCTTTTCTGTCTTACAACCCTTCTATTAAATATTTTCTTCTGAGCCAGATGAATGTCAACATGTAATCATTAATTCATGAAAGTGAACACCTGTCATGACATGGCAGGGGACTCCATAGTAAACATGGCGGCATGTTTACAGGCCGTGTATCTTTAAATTATTGATGTCTTGTCCTCTTCATATACTCTCCACAGAATAAATAAATGAGGTTTTTTTCAATAGGGATGTAGAGAATTTAGTAATGAAACCATTGAAAGAAACAGAAGCCTTTTTGTAAAACTTGAGAATTATACTATGTCGTCTTTTGAAAATCCTGTTTAACATTAAATTCTGTTTCGAGGCCTGTGCTGCTTTTTAACTAGCTCGCTCTTGTTTGTCTTTCACCAACTCCTTCACTGAGTTCCCTTTCTTGTTATTTTCTGCTTCTGTTTTGACCTCTGTGATGTAACAGCCTAGTTTTTGATATTTAGCACAATCAGGGACATAAGGTTTGATGTTTATTAAAAACAATGGGGATACCGGTTATTCCTTCCTACTCATTATTAGCATTTCAAATGCAGATTGCTTGTTTTGCCTGGTTGCTCTAATTCAGCCTGCTGTGAACCTGCTGTGTGTTCCAGGTGGCCAAGGCGGTGTCTCACTCCCTGAATAACTGCGTCAACTGCCTGCCCGGACAGAAGGATGTGGACATGGCTCTAAAGAGCATCGGGGAGGCCAGCAAGAAGCTGCTGATTGAAACTGTGAGTTTGGTGTGACTAATCACAGCTCTGCCTGCAGAATTAGCATCCTGTGTTTTCCTTAATGCACTACAGCAAAAAAATGTAAAATATTTTAAAAGAAAGGAATGCAAGATAGAAAAATCCAGACATCAGCGGTTATCACCAGTTTAAAATAGTTTCATGTTTTGTTTTTTCATTTGATTTTGAAGAATTTAATTCACTCTCTCAACAGAACAGTTCTTTGATTTGAAACTGAGGAATTAAACAAAATATGGATTAAGAAGATGATTTTTCAGAGTTCAGGCAAAAACATTTTTATATTCCGTAGCTGCTTTGGTGAAGCTCAGATATTCAGATTTTTACATCATTATTGAAATGAACCACTGTGCTGCTGTTAGCATCATTACAGCACTGTAACACTGAGTTCTTCTGCAGTCTACAGTAAACTGGCTTTGTGCTTGTTGTCATTCCTGCTGTATACCAAACAGTTTCGATCCTCCTTACTTTCCTTTTTTTAGGTTTATTTTTGGGCTTTTATGCATTTATTTAGAGACAGGAGAGTGGATAGAGTCAAAAATCAGGGAGAGAGAGACATGTGGGAAAGGACCCAAAGGTCGTATTCGAACCCGGGCCGTCCCCTTAGAGGAACATAGCCTCAGGCAACCGGCGCCCCCTTCTCCTTCATTTCTTAATTCCAGCTAAATATCTTGGTTTTTATCATGACCTCCTCTCTGTCCTCCATTCAGATCCCTCCAGCCTCCAAGTCCTTCCAGGAGGCTCAGAGCGAGCTGAACCAAACTGCAGCAGGTTTGAATCAGTCAGCAGGTGAGGTGGTCCATGCCTCCAGAGGCTCCAGCAGCCAGCTGGCTGTGGCCTCTGGAAATTTCAGCCAAGACTTTGATGAGTTCCTGGATGCTGGTATCGAGATGGCTGGCCACACTCAGGTTGGTCTTTTATCAGAAGTTTAATTATTTAAATCTTTTTTTTTTTCAGAGATCGTTAATAAAACTAACGAGGTTTATAAATCATCACTTGATGATGCAGGTTGACTAAATACAGAATGTTTTTATAGTTGATGTATGTTTATTCATGTTGTTCTGATTTTGTGTTTCAGAAAAAGGATGATCAGGTGCAGGTGATTGGTAACCTGAAGAACATCTCCATGGCCTCCAGTAAACTGCTGCTGGCTGCTAAGAGTCTGTCCGTGGACCCGGCAGCAGCAAATGCCAAGAACCTGCTAGCTGCTGCTGCAAGGTACCCCAACTAACACATACACACCTTCTGAGATGGAATCAGTTCATACTGTATGTCCACATTATTATCAGAGCACTCTCTGTTGTCTGAATATGATCAAAGCCAAACCCTAGTAAGTTAAGGCTTTGTTTATGCAGCTATCAATCTCCCTTGTTATTCAAAAGATTGAAAGCAGATAATTCCACATTTTTCAAAGGGAAATGTAAGAAAAATCTGATGACCAATTGCTTAATCTTGCACACAGACATAAACATAAAAGCTGCCTGCACAGAACTTTTTACTATCAAAGAAAAACAGCTCAATTAAATGTGTTCAAACATATCAAAACCAACAAGTTCACAACTAAAATGTTATCAAACACTTATCAACATACAACTTCAGGAAGAAGGGTGTGACTTTATGTTCCTGTGTGTTTCTTTGTTTCAGAGCAGTGACTGACAGCATTAATCAGCTGATCACGCTGTGTACACAGCAGGCTCCAGGCCAGAAAGAGTGTGACAACGCCCTGAGAGAGCTGGAGGTAAACACAACCTTTTCACCTTTTAAAACTTTTATTTATATTTGACTTCAGAAGCAAAGCTACAAAGTGCTGTACGTATATACGTCTGATTTCCTCAGTGATCAAACAGGAACAATCAGCAGTCATATCAACAAAGGCTCTGTGGGAAGTTTAATCTAGGGTCATTTGCTATAATATGTCCTGAGTTATACTAAAGAAAATCACAAATAAGGTTTAAATGTGTTTCCTCTCATCTCAAAAATGTCTTTGCAAGTAAGACTCACTCTTCTTTCAGGCTGTCAGAGGAATGCTGGACAATCCTAACGAGCCGGTCAGTGACCTCTCATACTTCGACTGCATTGAGAGTGTGATGGAGAACTCAAAGGTACGCCCTCAAATCAAAAATCCTAGTGATAAAAACACACAGTGTGCTGCTACACACACAGAGAGCTTAGCATCCTAAGCATTCCTCTCTTTCTCCTCTCTTTGTCCTGGTCGCTTGCTCCTTTGTCTCGTCTAGGTCCTGGGAGAGTCCATGGCAGGTATTTCTCAGAACTGTAAGACTGGGGATGTGCCGGCATTTGGAGACTGTGTGGGATCAGCCTCAAAAGCCCTGTGTGGCCTCACAGAAGCTGCAGGACAGGTAGAGAATACAGCAAAACAACTCTTTTAATGCAATGCATATGCTTATGATGATGGTGTATTTTTCCCTCTGTAGGCCTCCTACCTGGTAGGTGTGTCTGATCCCAATAGTCAGGCCGGTCACCAGGGGTTAGTGGATCCTATTCAGTTTGCCAAAGCCAACCAAGCGATCCAGATGGCCTGTCAGAATCTGGTCGACCCAGACAGTAGTCCCTCCCAGGTACATGCACCTTTAACATGTTCTTTATCACAACTACTCTTAAGTGTTTTAATGATTAGTTATAAATTGAAGAATAACATTTTGTGGTAATTATTGGTTGTTTTTTTCTTTCCATGTTGTTTTTTAAATGAGTATATTAAATAATACATCCCTGAATCCTAACTAATGTTGACAGTACCATGCTGAGTTGAATGGAATAAGTTAAAGAAATAAATATTAATGAAGAATGTATTCATTTTTTAATTCCCTTTACTGGAAGAGAATACTTACTTTGCTCTGCAAAATTAAAAAAATATCAAACTCCCTGCAAACACTTCATGCAGAGGTTTCCAGCTGTGTTGCCAGATGCTTTCACAGGAGGTCTGAAACTCCATTATCGACCTCATAATCACCTTTATTTTCTCCTACAACATTCTTTGTATAATCACACAGCCTACTACAGCCCCCCACAGAGCTCACGATCATAGAAATGACAGTAATAATAAAGTCTGATGATTGGTTTTGTGTGCACTAATAAACTGTTTATTTGAGGTACAATCTCAGTTCTTAATTTAACATCTTGTCATTTGTTTCACTACAGGTTCTCTCTTCAGCCACTATAGTTGCTAAGCACACATCAGCACTGTGCAACGCCTGCCGCCTGGCTTCCTCCAAGACAACCAACCCTGTCGCCAAGCGACACTTCGTCCAGTCTGCCAAGGAGGTGGCCAACAGCACGGCCAACTTGGTCAAAACCATCAAGGTAGGGTTTCTTTGCCAGTCATGTTTAAAAGTTGGCTCTGTTGCCTATTTGGCAAACAACAGAAGAGACGAGTGGAATAAGTGTCAACAATAATGTGATTAATGTGGGCTGATGTTGAAGAATCCTCTGCGGAGTGAATTTGAAAACATTTCTGTTCCACTTCAAGTCATTGTGATTGTACAAATATTTCTATCCAACTTCTGCGTATGTTTTTTTTCTTCTTGACTCTTGGGATAAAAAACGTATTAGAAACTCTGCTTTAATCAGATTTTTTCATACACCAGGCTGTCGGTCTCTCTCACTTTCCAGGCTTTAGATGGTGATTTCTCAGAGGAGAACAGAAGCAAGTGCAGAGTCGCCACCGCTCCACTAATCGAGGCTGTGGAAAACCTGACAACATTTGCTTCCAACCCAGAGTTTGCAAGCATCCCAGCTCAAATCAGCCATGAGGTATGGCTGTAAGATCATTAGGGGTTGTATTGTTTCATAAACAGCTATTGCATGCATCATTAAAGCAATAAAAGCTTTATAAAAACAGTGGAAAGAATAAAAAATGTTTAAAATCTTGGTGAATCTGAATTCTTTTTTCTGTAGGGCTCTGCGGCACAGGAGCCCATTCTCCAATCGGCGCGGGCCATGCTCGACAGCTCCACCTACCTGCTCAAGAGTGCACGTTCATTGGTTATCAACCCTAAAGATCCGCCTACCTGGTCTGTGCTGGCTGGTCACTCTCGCACTGTGTCCGACTCCATCAAGAGTCTCATCACTGCCATCAGGTTAGTGAGCAAACATCTATTCATTGTTAACAAAAGGGTAGCTACAGCAGTTTCTTCTTAGGTTTTTCATGGTGTTAAGACTTTTTAATGTCTGAGAAAAGTGACTTCCTGAAGTCTTATAATCACTTAAATGTTACCAAGCAACCAGACAAAATGATGAAGATACCAGAACATCTTCATTTTAGTCCTCCACCCCAGTTTTGCGCTCTCACACTCCATCCCCCTGCAAAGATGTAGTAACTTCTGAACACAGAAGAGATTATGTCAGGTGAAAGTCGGGTCAGAAAACTCAGTGAAGTTTTCCCATTTATCTACGTGATTACCCTTTAAATTTCCTGGGAGGACTAACACAGCTTCTTCGGGAATGGATGCCCGAATGCCGTACCACAGCGAGACAAATGCTTGTTCTCATACATCAGCAGCCTCCAGTTTTAATCTCCTCTTTCACACCTTTTGTACCCGACCTTGATCAGAACAAAACCAATGCCTGGAGGAACTAATTCCTGGGTCAGACACGTTTGGATTTTAATGTTTCTGCTTGGTTCTGAACATCTGCGCGTTAGCATTCACAGGCAGCCAGCTGAGCATGGCGTTCAGTTGTTCTGCACTTATCCAGTCTTCCTTTGCGACTGCAAATTGGCTGCTGTGTGCTTAGGCCTTTAATAGCAGTGATACACTGCTTTGCCAAAGAACAGAGATAAGAATGGACTCCATTCTGAAAAATCATAACTTTGTCAGTGTCATCACACCAAAATGAGATTGTATTTTAGTTTTACTCTGTGTGTTTATGGAAATGGTTGTTTAACTAACCTCGTTTGGCCCGTGTGGCCGCTGCCCCAGACCACTCAAAGGCTTCAAAAGCTAATTTGGCTGCCCAGCTTGATCTCGCTGTGCAGTGACAAGGCCCCGCAGGCCACATTTGGCAGATGTGAGCAGAGCAGCAATGAGATGAGGCAGTCAGGGGAGAAAATGAGACATCCTGGAACCTGTCTGTTTTTTTAATAAGTATTCATTTTAGTTCCTCTCTTTCTGTCTTGTATTATGTCTCTCTTCTCCATTTTTGGTATCACCTTCTGTGTCCTGTTTTTCAACCCATACATCATCCTTTCCTTTCTGTTTCTGACCATTTTTATTGCTTTCTGTTTCTCCTCTTTTCCGGTTCTCATGTAATTCTCAGGGACAAGGCTCCAGGCCAGCGCGAGTGCGACTCGTCAATTGATAACATAAACAAATGTATCCGGGACATTGAGCAGGCCTCTTTGGCAGCAGTCAGCCAGAACTTACCCAGCAGGGATGACATCTCACTGGAGGTAAGCAACCATCAAAAAATAACCTGACATGTTCTGCAGACAGCTACCAGTATCTTCCTCTTTTTACCATTCTCAGTGTTTGTTTGTCTTTGTATAGTTCTTTTCCCCTGTCGTTCTCTATTTTCGGTCTCAGTGTTACTTTTAGATTATTGGTTTGTCTTTTTGTAGCCATGGTGTTTTCCTTTGTGTGACTCTGTTAAATAATGGATCTATTGTTGGTGGATGTAATTGAGCTTCTGTCCGTTCTAGGTCACAGACAGCTCATTAGACAGTACACAGTTTACCTTATAGTTCCATGTCCAGCTCACTTATTTAAATGCACCTCTATCTCCTTGTAAGACGAAAATGAATTTATTTTTATTTCCTCTCTTTAGGCGCTCCAGGAGCAGCTGACGTCCACTGTTCAGGAAATTGGCCACTTAATTGACCCTGTTTCCACGGCAGCCAGAGGCGAGGCCTCCCAACTAGGACACAAGGTATTTAGAACAGGAGGTTAATTACTTCTCTTAAAGACTGTTGCTCTGAAGCAAGAAAGTTCTACTTTTTAATGATAAGCAGTGTTAAACATTTCCTCTTGTTAGGCGTGAAGTTATTAAGACAAAAATAGATTTGTGATACTCTTAACAGAACATTATCTTCAGCCTGATTCATTCATCTAACTTGTTATTGTTTCTGCCATGTGGAAGCGTAGAGTCAATGATTTCATTCCAAGTTTGAGAGTCAAACATTTAACATTTTTTATTTTTATTGTTGACTTCCTGTAACTCTTGAAGTTGGAGAACTCTCACTGAACTCTTCCATTCTTTGTTTCAGGTGACCCAGCTCGCTGGTTACTTTGAGCCACTGATCATGGCCTCTGTTGGTGTGGCATCTAAGCTGAGGGACCACCAGCAGCAGATGACTTTCCTGGACCAAACTAAGACCATGGCTGAGTCTGCCTTGCAGATGCTCTACGCTGCCAAAGAGGGTGGAGGAAACCCAAAGGTAGAACTAGAGTTGTACTCCACTAAAGGAAGGGTTATATGGACTTTTCCTTTTATTGTACGTTTGCTTATGTCTCGGTGTCACCCTCCACAGGCGTCCCATACCCATGATGCAATATCAGAGGCTGCCCAGCTCATGAAGGAGGCGGTTGATGATATAATGGTGACACTTAATGAGGCTGCGAGTGAAGTGGGAATGGTTGGAGGAATGGTGGACTCAATTGCAGAGGCCATGGCCAAGGTGAGTGACTGCTGGGCGTTGTGTGTTTCACAGGATGTTTGATGCACAAACTGAGATTAGAATAAATGACTATTTGCTCTCAATATGTATATGGCTGCAAAAACTGTGTCTGGTTAAATCAGTTTATGACTTTCTCCAGCATACATCTCTTATCAAGAGCCCTTCCACTCGTCCAGTGGCAGTAGACGAGCAGAGGAAAGCTCTAGGATGAGGATCCATTTTCACTTTTCAACATACCCATTTTTAATTGCAGTATAAACAAAGTTGTTGCTGCCACACAACACATTTATTTATTTATTACACTCTTAATGAGTTGGCAAAATTGTGGGGTTGAAACATTTTGATCTGGCAAGAAACACAAAACAGAGAACCAAAATAGTGCTAAGAAAACAAGTGGAATAAATTGGTAAGAAGGAAATCTGGCAGGGAAGCAGATGTTTGTTAACATTTTAAGGATGTTCCAGGAATACCAAAAACAGTCATCCTCTTCAAATCGAAATATTCTGACTCATTTTCTTTTACCTTTGTTTTTCTGTCCCTGTGTACACCATCTTGATTACAACCTCCTAAGTGTTCTCCAGGCACCTTGGAAATCATTTATTAGCATATTAATACAAATTATTGTCTGAGCAGACAAAAAATAACTTTCAAAACAGCTGCTCTCAGCCGGTGCACAGCCTTTTAGACCATCTCTCCAATTAACAGTCACACTTTTGGCAAACGCATATGGTGTGAAGCCGAGAACAAGCTTCTTTATTAACTCTGGCACAGACAGAAAAGCATCAACTAATTAGCTCCTTCCTCGGCTTCCTGACTGAGACTCACTGCAGGGTTGAAAAAGAGCCTCAGGTGTGGGTCAGCAGAAGGGAACAACATCTCAGCTTCAACTTTGTGCAGCACGTCATGAATAATGAATGAAAGCAGTTCAGTTTGGGTCTGCATGATGAGCCAACGTGTGTGAATGTGTGTGTGCTTGTCAGCAGGTGATGAAAAGGAGATAATCCTCTTAGATAATCCATCAACATAATGGTCACCTGGCTGTGGTTTTAGCAGAGGTGATTTGAAATGCTTTAAGTCACTGACAGATTCTAAGGTGTCATTTCCCTCAGTGGGTTAAGATTTAGTGAATTCATTAAATCACGAGCGTGAACACACACACGTGCATACCGTCGTCTCTCATGTCTCCGCAGCTTCCACACTACAAAAATAATCTATGCACTGCTGGCTGATAACGAAAAGCTCCTGTACCTGATTCTATTTTAAAACTCTTAATTACAGAGTGGAACTAGTCTATAAAGTATAATGTGTTTCTAATTCAGTTTCTCATTCAGTGTTTATTTGAATATAAAATTGCATTAACACCGGTTCATAGATGATGTTTATCTGGTTGGAAGATAATTCTGCACACCTGGCAGAATCATTTTAATTAAAAAGGGAGATCAGGTTATCGTGTCCCTGCAACTAAAGAGCTGAATGATTGATTGTCGTCATGTTTGAAGATGTTTGTATATTTAGTGAGGGACAAATTAATTATGCCTGAAATGAACACTGCAGTGCTGTGATAACTGTGTGTGTATGTGTGTCTTTGTGTGTCTGTGTGTGTGTGTGTGTGTGTGTGTGTGTGTGTGTGTGTGTGTGTGTGTGTTTCCTCAGCTGGATGAAGGTACACCACCTGAACCTGAGGGCTCATTTGTGGATTATCAGACCAGTATGGTGAAATACTCCAAGGCGATCGCTGTCACAGCTCAGGAAATGGTAAGCATACAAAATAGTTGTTTACAGTGTTGTGGAAATGTGACAGTGACTTTGGTATACATTCATGTTGATTGGTTTAAAAAAAAACCTTTGATAGAGTTTTTTTTATGAGGCTTTGCTTGTTAAATAAACTTTAAATTAATAAATAAAATCATGAATGTTTAAATTTTCTTAGTCATTTACATGATACTGTGAGGGACATTTGCCTGCAGACCCTGGGGGGTTTTATGGAGTGGCATTCTTCGGGAAGAATATTTACAGGAATAGTACAGCATTGGATACATCATTTATACCGATATTTAACTTTTGACCAATATTTGAAGTAAACAAAAACAGGGGAGATCTAGGTCTATATACTGTTATAAAACAACAAGAAATGAAAATGAAGACCACTTTTTTATTCATTACAACTATTTGTGTGTTGAAAGATTTCTTCGTTCATTTTCTTATTTATTCTGAATACAAAGACCACATACACTTTTCTCTAATGAAGCACATGCTTCTTATTTCACAGACATCCCATTTGTGTAAGGTTGGTTAACAGTGAGCTCATGTTTGGATTGACAGTCAGTGTGTGTCTCTCCCTCAGATGACCAAATCGGTGACATGTCCAGATGATCTGGGAGCCCTCGCCTCTCAGGTGACTGTGGACTACAGCCAGCTGGCCGTTCAGGGACGCCTGGCCGCTCACACAGCTGAGCCAGAAGAGGTGAGGATGACCCTGGGTTTCCTCCAGAGACAGAAAGTCTTACCAAAAGAGTACTTCTCTAAAACATGAGTGGAAGCACATACAGCTGCATTGTTTAAATTTTAAGGGCTGTGAATTGTCATTTTCTAAGGAAATCAAGGGGAATCTGAATAATGTAATTGTGTAAACATTCATGGAACAACAAATGACTTTAGAAACCAATATAAAGAGTCCTTATTTTGCACAAGAATAATTCATTAGTAAGATTCTGTTTTAAATGGGCTCTCTGATCACCAGATTGGCTTCCATATCAAGAATCGGGTGCAGGATCTCGGACATGGATGCATCTTCCTGGTGCAGAAGGCGGGAGCGCTGCAGATCATTCCCTCTGACAGCTTCACCAAACGAGAGCTCATCGAATGTGCGCGTACAGTCACAGAGAAGGTATTATCCTCTCATTTCAAGATCTGTTTTAGGATATTTTTGTGTAGTTTTAAGAAATCTAAGTTAATTTTCCTTCTAGTGTTAATTTATTTATTTGAAACCACATGTCTCAAGAATTGTCTGTTCAGAATAGTAAGGCATGAGCAACAGTGTTTAAAAAAAAAAGTGTTTTTGTGCTATAATTTATTTGATCCTATGCCTCCTGAATTTGATCATTTCAGAGGAAACCATTCACCTAAGGCAGTCTTATGCTTCAAAGGCTGACTGTTTAATTCATAGGCCTTGACAAAATACATTACTCTGCTGCAGACTGTTTTAATGAATCACAGTGAATCATTGCACAGATCACATCCAAGCAGTACAGCAGCATTGTATAGATATCCTGAGAATGCAAACAAATTCTTCTACAGATTCATTATCCATCCACAGTACTTATGAAGTCTCCTCTGCATCCTTATTGAATGAAAAAGCAGGTTTCATGCTTGTCCTGTTTGGTTCTCATTTCTTTTCCACAGCTATTATTTCTGTAATAGAAGAATTCAAGTGTTGAGCATCCAGGAACATGGAGTTAATGTATTTCTGCGCTCTCTCAGGCATCAGTACAGAAAATGAATGGAGTCTAAAGCAGTTTGACATGTGCTCATTTCCACGAGTGAGTGATGTTGCACGTCCCTCTGCGCCAGCATTGTATTGTGCTGACGCAGCAAAACATTTGAATCCTTCTGCGACTGGTATTGTTGGCTTCTCAGTTGAATTAATTATTTAGATCCGGAGAGATACATGTCACAAACAATGCAAGATTGAAGTGTTGATCGGGAGTTATAGCCATGTCTAATATATTTTTGCTCTGTTTTGAACAGTAAAGGTTTGTTTAATACCATTCCAAATAAATACAAGACAATAATATTTCTCTCCAGTAAGAAACTGTCTGTCTGTGTGTGTGTGTGTGTGTCCCCTCAGGTGTCCTTGGTGCTCTCAGCCCTCCAGGCAGGAAACAAGGGCACTCAGGCGTGCATCACAGCAGCCAGCGCCGTGTCTGGAATCATCGCTGATCTGGACACAACCATCATGTTTGCCTCTGCCGGCACTCTCAATGCAGAGAACGATGAGTCCTTTGCTGACCACAGGTTTGTGATGGAAATGTGCCCCTGACTATGTCTGTGTTCACATACATGTGTAAAAACATCTCTAAGTTTTACAAGTGCAAGTAGTGCCTGGAATCTAAAAATCTTCCCTCTGGTTATCTCTCTTCCGAAAACTGACAGAATGACATATTATCTGGTTAACAGGCAGGAGGAAATCTTTTAAGTTGGAAACTACAAATTACCCTCAGGGTTTGAAAGATGGAAGGAACTGTCAAAATTCTCACTTTTCATGTGCTTAGACTAAATGCTCCCTTTTGAAACATGGTTAAAGGATTTCCGTTGTAATAGAAAAAAAGAGAATGATTTCAAGGATTTTGGTGATTCTGGTTTTATTCTAACAAATACTTCAAATGTTTCAGAAATGTTCTCAATCTGGTGTTGGACTTGTAGTCAACCTTCTTGGTTTAGTTATACTGACATGACTGGTGTTCAAGCCGGGGAAGGATGAAAGACACGAGAGACTCTTTTTAGTTAATCAATAAAGAAACTTTCACATCATTTCTCATTTGAGAAGAATTACTAACTGAACAGGTTACGTGAGCTTGTGTTTGCATCAGCTTTGATGAATAAATGGCTGTGATGTGAAAAGACATTTGTGCAAGTGTGAAGTACACATAAATGTTCACACCGTTGCTTCAGTTCAACACTTATTCTTCCTTATGTCTTGGCTTCTTTATCGCCTCCCTCAGAGAAAACATTTTGAAGACAGCCAAAGCTCTGGTGGAGGACACAAAGATGCTGGTGTCCGGAGCGGCTTCCGGTCAGGACAAGCTGTCGCAGGCTGCCCAGTCTTCTGCCAAAACCATCACCCAGCTCACAGATGTGGTCAAACTGGGAGCTGCGAGTATTGGCTCAGACGACCCTGAGACGCAGGTAAGCCAGCCTTGTTTTCCTCTTCTCTCAGTTCCTGTTCTGTCCTTAAATCATTGTGACTGTTTTCATTATTATGAGCTGTGAATGGGGATAACCTTTCAGAGCTTTCTCTCTTTTTTCCCATTCTGAGCTGTGACAAATTGGTGACTGTCCGTGCGTCCTTTCTCTAGGTGGTTCTGATAAATGCTGTCAAAGATGTGGCCAAGGCGCTGGCTGAGCTCATTAGTGCGACCAAGTGTGCTGCTGGCAAGGCAGCAGATGATCCATCCATGTACCAGCTGAAGAGCGCTGCCAAGGTGAGGGGATTGTAGGAGTATAGAAGTTGGATTGATTACTGAAGTGTTAAAGTGTTTATTTGTATTTTGTTCTGTTATTGTTAATTTTTGATTACATTTTTTTGAATACAAAAATAGTTTCCATTCTTGCTGAAATGAAAATTGACTATAAAAGTAACACATTACACATAGCAGAGCAGACATCCTCTTGTTTCCTCAGGCTGGGGCCATTAATCAGTTGAAGCACCCCTCCTGTCACCATGAAACCTGTTCACACGAGTTGAACTCTGAAGGCTCTGTCTGTGTAATGTAAATAACAGACAATTTATGTTCAGGGTGAGGGGAAACTGGACTATTGGATCCAGGATAAATCAGCTGAATCCTTGGCTTCAACACGTATGCCGTGTCATTTCTTGAACCAGATTTCACAATCAGAAGATTACACCTTCAGCTGCTCATTATCACTCTGAGCTGTGCAGTTTATGAAAAAGAAAAACATCACCTTCAAACTCTGTGATGAAGTGTTTTAGAGTCTCACAGGTGATAAAAAACATGCCTCACAGGTTATTTTAAGACATGAAGTGTAAAAAGAACTTGGAAAGCATTTTGTAGGATTTCTGGTTCAAGTGGTGTGCTAGTCTTAATGGGTGATAAGCGCCCCCTGTCTTTGAGAGTGATGTAGTGCGCTCTCACTGTGCTGTGTAATCCTCACATCATAATACAAGACAAGAGGGGCTTTTAACCATGATCAAGTGAGTGTGTGTGTTAGTGTAGGGGGTCTTATTGGTTACTTAAAAACTACTGTGGGAACCATGACTGCATGTAGCAATACTGCATGTAGGTATCTCTTAGTTTTTTCTCATATTATGTTTTTGTTTTCTTTTTTCTATATCCTTTGATTTTCTTTGGGTGATGTTGACTGTTTTATGTTTTTTTTTTTTGTCATCTCATGACTTTTTTTTTATTGTGTGTGTAATCTCTTCTGACTTTCTTTTAGGTGATGGTGACTAACGTGACGTCCTTGCTGAAGACTGTGAAGGCTGTGGAGGATGAAGCCACTCGGGGCACCAGAGCGCTGGAGGCAACAATCGAGTGCATCAAACAAGAAATGGCGGTGAGGAATGGTTCGAGGGAATATGTATGAATTCATAATGGACAAGCAGTAATGTCAAATCACCAATATGTTACTGAAGGATGCATTTAAGATCTAACGTTTCAACCAATCTGATCAGAACAAGATGTCATGGGGCTGACAGGGATTAGTTCTGTTCAACTGGAGACACTTTTAGTCACATCTGTTTAGTACTTTAGTACTAATGACTGCCACGCACCTATTTCGTCCCTAGCTATTCCAATCCAGAGATGCTCCCAACAAGACAACCACACCCGAGGAGTTCATCCGCATGACTAAGGGCATCACCATGGCAACCGCTAAAGCAGTGGCTGCAGGGAACTCTGCCCGGCAGGAGGACATCATCCACACAGCCAACCTCAGCCGCAAGGCCATTTCAGACATGCTCACCACCTGCAAGGTTCATTATTTACCTTAACTACAGGAAAGAATCATACATGATAATATCATGAAGTTGTTCAATCATGTGTCACAAACAAGCTTTGTATGCATCCAACATCCCTGTTGAGTGATGTGAATATGCGTGTCTCTCCAGCAAGCAGCTTACCATCCAGAGGTGAGTGAAGAGGTGAAGAACAGAGCGCTGATGTTCGGATCAGAGTGTACGACTGGATACATTGACCTCCTGGAACAAGTACTGCTGGTGGGTTGAACATTAATGTTTTAATATAAATGTTTATCATATATGCTCTGTTTGTTTGCACTCAAAAGTAAAACGATATAAGTTAATGTCATTCTACCCTGTAAGATACGTAGACGTAGGCTCAGTGACATCACTCATTGGTTTCTGAAGATGCATTTGAAGCTAAACAATGGTGGTCATCATATTAGAAATGCTGACTCCAGCAAGAGGTGAAGTTGAGGAAGGTCTTTAGCTTCCTGTCATACAGCAACAATGTGCCCAGTCAAATCAGCCGTGTCCCTAAATAGGCGAATAAATAAAAAAATCTTAGCCTTCATGTAATCCTTGGATTTTATAGCCAGCCAAGAGGACAATTGAGGAACTGCAGGTTTTTGCATTTCAGCTTCATTTTTAACACTTGAGGCTGCCTTATGCTTAGCTTTTGCTGAAAAAAATATCACTCTGATTTCTTGTTTCAGATAAAAACCTGAGGGATTGGATTAATTGTGTGTCATGCATCTGATGTTCCTAAGCACCTTTGAAAGCGTATGATGCCCTCTTGAAATATTAGAAACCCAAGATGCCACATGTGTGTCTGTAGCATTCTACATTTAGCTAATGATTAATTATTATCTCAGTGTTGTTTGGTCGGACATATTTGATGTGTTGGTCAGACTCAGAATTGTTTATAAACCTTTCTGCAATGCTATTGCAGTACAACCCACATTTATCATAATAGGGTGTTTTTCAATGTGTGCATGTGTGTGTTTACGTGTGTGCAGGTCCTGCAGAAGCCCACTGCAGAGCAGAAGCAGCAGCTGGCGGCATGCTCCAAACGAGTGGCTGGAGCCGTCACAGAGCTCATCCAGACCGCTGAGGCCATGAAAGGTAATCATAAGCAAATACACAACAACATACACACACAGACCCCATCACCACACCCCACACTTGGACTTCTTCTTCAGTGTTAAAAATGATGAACTCTGTCTGCATCAGTAAGTGATAACCTCTTATCCCTCACAAAAGATCTGTCTAACAAAGTCCATGTCCATGTAGGAGGCTTCTTCATTTGAAACAGAAATCCTTTTTACTGTAACAAACAAGTAAAAGAAAAATGCTCCTTTTAAGGAACCTTTAGTAATATTCCTGTCCTCCTTCTCTTGCTACAGATGGAGGTAAGTTGGTGTTGTTTTGTGTACTGTGACTCATTTCACCAGAGTTGAGCTGTTGAACACGTTTTATTTTTAAGCGCTAACATCGATTCATTTCATCTCGTTGTGAAATCAAGCCGCTCGCAGTGTCAGCTACATCCCTCACGCTTTGATTTACGTGCCGTCAAGTCAAACAAATCAATCTTTTTTATTTTATTTTAGTGAATGGCGGTTTGTGTGTGTGGTCGCTCAGCTCTGCATGGGGTTCAGGGTTTTATGTTGCAAGGCATGACCTTTTGACACACAGTTTTGTGACCAATGTTTTGAAATCCAATGTTTCAAATAAAGTCTTAATCCTAATTACATGAATGCATGCTCCGCTCAGGTTCAGAGTGGGTTGACCCAGAGGATCCGACAGTGATTGCAGAAACAGAGCTCCTGGGAGCAGCGGCGTCCATCGAGGCAGCAGCTAAGAAGCTAGAGCAGCTCAAACCCCGAGCTAAGCCCAAGGTGGGTGACTGCAAGACTGATTACTCACTGAGACTATGAAACCCTGTACCCTGTATCCAATGAGGGTATAACTCGTAAAATGCTATAATGTTTAATAGAAATGTATAGATTGTAGGCAATAGTGGTGGAAGTTTATAGATCCTTTGGATCTCAATGTAAAACTCAACTGCCTGTAAACATTTTGAGTTCAAAGTTCCCCAAAGTGAAATAATGAAAGGATTATTAGCAACATATCTAGACATGAAGTCTGTAGGGGGTTTTTGGAAATTGGCTACATATGAAGATGTGTTTAATGGTATGATTTCCCCGAAGTATCTAAGTAAAATGACAAACGCAACAATAGAGAGATGCTTCATTTCATGTAGTAGTCCGGCATTCAAGAGTAACCTGAAGCTGCTGTTTTTAACTGATTATAAAATACACTTAAATAAGTCTGATCGCTCTGTACGACTTATAAAAGCAAATGAGACCATCAGCCACAAGATGAACTATATATTAAGAAAATGAGCAGGATGGGATTTTTTGTCAGAACGTCCACATGTACACGACAGGATCAGCTAAGAGATAAAGGTACTGCCTTTTCCACAGGGCTCGCCAAGATCAACACAAAATCAAAGTTCCTCAGTAGCTTTAAGTAAAAGTCCCAAAATGATTAAAGTTGCGGCAGGTGGCAGGCTCACTGGATGACTGCAGTGGTTTGGAAAACTTTTTAGGAGAAAGTGACGAGATTTTGAAGTCATGCTGCACAAATTAGTGCTTTTCATTTAGTATTTTTGTAGGTTTATCTTTTTTTTTCTTTTTATTTAACTTTTATCATAACAAAAACTACAATAAATACAGCTGTCAATAAGTTAAGTTGGATTGTAAATACAGTATTTACCATTGAAATGTTGTGGAATAGTGATACAAAGTTACATTAATTTAAATAAAAAAATGAATACAATTTCTCGGTTTCTTATGTTGAAAGGTTTCCATGCTGCTCCTGTAGGACTCTGTGTCGTTAACTGACAGCTTCTTGTATCAGAATTTCCAGATGAAACGGTCTCTTAGATATACAGTACAAAGTGTCATTATATAATCTCAAGCTATCAGTCAATAAAATACCAAATATTGGATATATTGACCACCAGTAGTGCAGTCTTTGGACTCTACAGTGAATATTAGACACATGTGCTTTTGTAGCGATGTGTTGAAGCTTTATAGCCTGATTCAATGTCCTGAGCTTATCTGTAAACAACTCAGTGTTTATATTACGTGTCAGTGGTATTGTTGGGAGATGTCACCGTAACAAAATGACACATTTTGTTTTGTTTCTCACAAAGGCTGCTCTGTGTCTTGTGCTTTCCTCCCCCCGATTACATTATCCCATCAAATTTTCTTTGACTTTAATTTTAGTTCCCAACTTAACCAAGAAGTCCCATAACAACCACAGATACTCGTGTTTGAACCAGTTCATCGGATCCATACCCATTTTTCAATGACTGATACTTCTCCACATTCTCCATAATATACCCCCTTCAGTCATATCCCCTTCTTCCATTCAAAACATCTGCCATGTTTCCCCCCCCCTTCTTCCTCAAATCCACCCATCTACCCATCTATTCACCCATCCATCCTTCCATCCACCCACCCACCCATCCATCCATCCATCCATCTGTATTAGATGTAGCTAAAGCCTGTCCTCTGGCTCCCAGTTAACCCCTCCCCTCCCTCCCTGCCTGTCCCCACCAGTGGAGGCCTTCTCTGCAGGGCTCTGTCTGATATGTTTGATATATTAGGTTGTTATTCAGTCCCAACTATATATCAAACATATTCCTACAGTGTCCCGCTCTGTCTACAAACTTGTGGTGTGTATGTGTTTGTAGTGTGTGTGAGATTTTACAAATGACAGACTAGAGTATGAGTGGAGATGTGTCGTACTGACAGATAACCTTTGTGCAGAGTCTTGTGTTTGCTCTTAATCGTCACCCAGCTTCCTATCTATCAGCTGTTGCAGTTATAAGAATGCTTTTTATCTGGCTGTGGGAACTTTTTGAGAGTTGTTACGTCTTGGTTAAAAAATGTGTCGGTATCGATGAGAAGATGGTTGATATGTTGTAACGAAGTGCAATAGAAAAAAGGGGAAAGTACCCTGAAATACACTGAAATACAATTCACGTTGACTCATATATCAAAAGTTTATGTGGATCTGGTCACAGTGAAACTTGTAGAAGTATTGTTTTAAAGGAAAGATACTTCAGCCCTGTGCAGGAGTCATCCTGTCTTACTCACTGGTGTCCTTCCCCCTCAGCAGGCAGATGAGACTTTGAATTTCGAGGAGCAGATCTTGGAGGCAGCTAAGTCCATCGCTGCAGCCACCAGTGCGTTGGTCAAATCTGCATCTGCTGCCCAAAGAGAGCTGGTGGCTCAGGGCAAAGTGGGCCTCATCCCTGCCAACGCAGTGGACGACGGACAGTGGTCCCAGGGACTCATTTCTGCTGTAAGTGTTCACTTCGCTGCAGTTAATAATCAGAGCTACATTTTTGCAGAGTTGCATTTTGCTAATTGATTTTTCTCTTTGTGCCAGGCGCGTATGGTTGCAGCAGCAACCAGCAACCTGTGTGAGGCAGCCAATGCCTCAGTGCAAGGCCATGCAAGTGAGGAGAAGCTCATCTCTTCAGCCAAACAGGTGGCGGCCTCCACTGCCCAGCTGCTGGTGGCCTGTAAGGTGAAGGCTGACCAGGACTCTGAAGCCATGAGGAGACTACAGGTACAGACCAGACACATATCACACCACAAAGATAATTTGGTCAATCGATTCAGTTCAGTCGTTGTTTACCCCTACACTTTAGTAGGCTTCATATTTAACAGCATGATCGTGATTAATTAAATTCAACTAACTGATCTCTTCCTGTGATAGATTGCGGGAAATGCCGTTAAGAAGGCTTCGGACAACTTGGTGCGGGCAGCTCAGAAGGCGGCGTTTGACAAAGCAGACGATGACAACGTGGTGGTCAAGACAAAGTTTGTGGGTGGAATAGCACAGGTGAGAATGTTGAGCAGCACTCGATGCTATGAGAAGCTGCTATTGCTGAAGAGGAAGTTGGCGCTTCTTTGTTTTCAGGCATATTTTCAGGTCAACCTGCAATCTTAACCATCTACACTTTTGCCTGATGTGACTATTTTCCCTTTTTTGTTAACACCAAGTTATAAATGACCAATTTAAAAAAAAATGATTTTGATTTAAATACCCTCTGTTCTCACTTAAGTATTATGCTAAAATAGACCTTACTTTCTGATTCATACTTCCTGTTGTCTTCACATTCTCAGTAAAAATACTTTTTCCTTCCTTGTTTAAATACTTGCAGTATGCAAATGCAGCATTTAAATACGCAAGAACATGTGGGCAATGGAGCATAGCACTTTTTGAATGCACACACAAACACAATGAACCTGGTACAGTAGATTAACTCAAAGAAATGAACAGACACAGCGGACATAGAGGAAGCCTTAAGAAAAGATTAACAGCATGTGGCCTTTGAGCTAAAAGCAGTTTTGGAAAACCTCACATATCAAGTTGTTCCATAATAAAATGAAATCGTTATTAAATAATTTAAATTATAAAGTTATTGAAAATTGATGTGATTGTGTTCATTAGATCATTGCAGCTCAGGAGGAGATGTTGAGGAAGGAGCGAGAGCTGGAAGAAGCGAGGAAGAAACTGGCTCAGATCAGGCAGCAGCAGTACAAGTTCCTGCCCAGCGAGCTACGAGAGGACGGCAACTAATTATTCAAAATCTCCATCGCTGCTGATGCATACATTTAAAGCAGCAAGAGGAGCACGCCTGTGTCTGTCTTGTGTGTGTTTTTTTGCGTCCTTTTTTAAAGGCACTCTTGAATGAACAGGTACGTGTCCTACAGAGACTTCAGATATGTTCAACACACCAGTTATGCCCAAGTCTGCAGTGACCAGAGTCAACGTCACATGGAGAGATCTTAAAGTCAACTATAGCATGTCTGAAGTACTACTGTGTGGAACTGGCTACTTCCTGAAAACAGAGTAACAGTGATCGACTGAAGAACTGTTTGTTTTTTTTGTCCTCAATGTTTAGCACAACTACTTTGACTGAAATCATCTGAACCAGAATGTGACATGCTTTAGGACAAACAGTTCAGCTCATACGCTCTCATGTTTGCCCGTAAGCTACAGCTTCTCTTTCGTTTTGTTTGACAGATTGCAGCTCTAGCTCATATAAGATGAAGAATTGATTGTATCACTGTTTATTTGATAAAGCCATTTAACTGCAGCCTCACTCACAGAGCAAATGATTTCTGCTCTGATGTTGTATGAATGTTGGCCTTCACTCTCTCTTCTGGCACATCTAATATCTGTGATATCAAGTGTTGGTCATTAACACTAATATGAAGGACTTAATATATTGGTGTTTCAATACTGTACATTTCCATAATGAAACACTGTTTTTTGGCAATCATCCTTTAAAGTAGACAGCTGTACAAGCCTCTGTACTTATCATGTTGTTTTTTATTGCAGAAAAGGATAGTCTCTACACAATGTCTTTTTTAACATGCAGCAAATTCAACATGCTTGTCTTTGCCTTTAAATATAGGTATTAATGTAGAAGGAATATTTATTACTCCTGGTTATTTTTTAGTAGAGAGGAGTCTCTCTGGAGTAGAAATAGTCTTTAACATCACGAGCCGAGCCAGACGTTGTCCCCAATACTTTCAACCTTTTTTCTATCTTTTAGTATTTCAGGTGTTGGGAACTTCATACAGTGAAAGTAGAATTTGATCATGATGCAATAACATGGATGGTGCTTTAGGGGGCAGTATTGGTTTCCCTTACAGCATGCAAACTCAAAGGGATAATATAACAGATGAGATTGTAGAGACTATATTGGCTTTTACATCATGCAAACTGAGAATACATGTAAATACCTCAAGCATTAGTGCCGCTGCTGTGCTTTGTCCAATGGTGTCGGCTGCCTGTAGATTCACTTTGGCCCTTCCCTCTATGATTTTTGTACCTGCTGTTGGAGAGCGAATACAGTCTTTTTTCCAGCAATACTCAGTCACTGCCAGGGAACCAATTTAACCACCCTCCTACTTTGTAAGTTCAGGAGGGAGCAAAACAAGAAATCTGAAACCCATTTGGAGGCAATAACTGAATTAAAAGGAATATAAATTGTTAGAATTGATGTTAAAATCAGTGAAGTGACTGCAACACTAATCACTGCAGTTCATCTCCTTCAGTCTCTGAATTTAAGGGTGCTCTGTGAGACTTTACTGGATATACAGTTTTCTACAATAGAGGAGCCTTTTTTGTTAACCAAGTTTGATTGTAGTGTGTTTGGTTCCTTTCGTCTTACTCTATGGGCTGTGTTTCAATATTAAACTACATTATATTGTAAGGTTAGGTCCTGCTGTGAACATGCATGGCTTTGTGATTCAGATGCATCTCGTTTATACGGCAACAGAGTTCAAGTTTAAGGAATGCACTGAGTGATCCTGACCTCCACATACAGACAGTATATAGACAACAAGTGAAGCCACACAATCACTTTTCTTTTTTAACAGTTAGGTCTGAAATCAGAGGTGTTTTTTTGGCATTGTATTTGTACTGATTTATTGGAGAGAGGGGTAAGGGTCGACGCGGGCAGAGGGGTGGGGGTCCACTGCTCATCATTCAAGTTTGTAGTGTCATTATTAGTGCCTTAGTCCGTAGCCCATACAGTGTCTGGTCTGCTTGAGTGACAGTTTCACCTCATCGGTTAGGAAGGTACTGGAACAAACTGTTTTGGTGGGAATGTAGGATCATGTTTGTGTTTCTTTTTTAATTTGATTTGTTGTCCCACTTGTTCACATGAAGTTCCTCTAAGTGCTGAAACAACAACTCTTACTCTCTCTAAAAGGCCTTTTAAGGATCACAGAAGAACTGTCCACCAGTCAAAAAATGTGTTGCTGTGTACCATCAGTACATAAACATATACTGCACATTTTGTACTGCATTCCATGGCCATGTACCACAGTGCTTCTAAACTACGACGGACTGACGATTGAACTCTGTCAAGTGCTTTAATGTACGTTTATGAAGTCACTTTAATTTTATGGACAGGCTTTCTTTCCTGTGCTTTGAAGCCTCTGAAAGATTTAGATGTGATCAAACATTTCAATATATCTGTCACCATTAAGATGTTGTGGCGCATTTCAATGATGTGGAGTATTTGAAGTGTTCAGTACGTTCTCCCTCCCTTAACAGAAATAAAGTGAAGATAAGTGATAAGATAGTGTAAAAGATATTTATCTGGCCTCAATAAAACTATTTTTTGTATTCATGATAAATAAAGCATTTCAATGTAACTCTGCATGTTCTTTTGTTGAACAAAGACATTTACATTTGACATCACAACCTCTGTCCAGAAACACTTCATCAACTACATTTCCATAATGTTCATTAGGACTCTCTCATCCAGGTACCTTCTCCTCAGGTCACCTTCCATTCTGAAGCTTGTGATCAAAAAGCAATATCATTTAAAATGGTCAAATGATTGTTTTTGACAGCAAAATTTCAAAGAAATGGCACAAACACTTCAAAACAAAATTCTTCCCCATCATAAAAAAGAACGGATGGATGCCCATTTGTGATCTAACCAACAAATCCAAAACCTTACTTCTCATTCTAAACCCAAGAGCAGTTTTTTGGCAGATTTGGACACTTAAGGGAAGAAAGAAAACTTCCCAGACTTAGTTTGAATTCAAAGTTATTTGTGCCACACAGCCAAATGTATATCTCTCAGGAGCTTAAATGTCAGTAATAGTCAGGGCCTATTATTGAGGACACTGAGGTAAGGTCCTCTGTATTTTCTGTTCAAATGTGTTGGGTAGAACAAACTGAAGGGAGTCCAATTTAAGTTGATTCTTAAAGTTCATTCAACAGGCTGATTTGAGAAGATTCATAAAAAAGAAGACATACTTTATGAATCAGTGAGGGGAAATTATTTTTTATTGAACATGGTACACATACTTGGCCCAAGAATACACACACATGCTCAAACTGGATCCTATGCACTGATGGATGTCAGAGTGAAGGGACGGCACACGAACAAGCGACCTGAGAAATTGGGGATTTAGAGCCTTGCTCAAGGGCACCTTGCCAGTGACTGGGAAGTTAATCCACACCCCTCCAGCAATCCCTCCCAATTTCCATACTATGGGCTGCACTGGAACTTTAACCGCAGACCCTTCAGTTCCCAACCAACTTTCCTACAGACGGACCTTCTGCCGTCCCAAAAGCCACTGCAGTCCCAGATTCTATGTAATTCAAAATTAGAAAACTTTTATGCAACATTTAACTTTAGGGAATACAAACTCTTAAATGTATCCAAGATGCTGTCCCTTTTGTGTCATATAATAGAGTACATCAGTTTACTTAGTTCAGCAGTTTTAAAGGATAAGACGTCCCTAAACCCACTTCTGGGAATACAGCATGATAAAGTGGACAGTGCTAGGAACCATCGTAACATAAAATAATCCTTTATTTATCCCACAACGGGGACATTTACAGTGTTACAGCAGCAAAGAACAAAGATTGCAAACAAAAGTGAACAAAGTGCACAATTTAAATTAAAAATTAAAATTAAAAATTTACAAAAAATAGATACCACAATATAGATTAAAAAAATAGATCAGCTGAGAGCTGCAGTTTGACAAAAATGTAGTCAGAATATTCAGTGTGTGTTACACTGAATATTCTGAATTCATTTTTGTCAAACTGCAGCTCTCAGCTAACTATTATTTTTTTTAATGAACATTAAATAAGAAAGTTTGACATTTGACAGTCTAAATTCCTCCATTCAAAACACCAACTTTGGTTGGTTATACAGAAAGTACTAATGTTCAGACTGAGGACAAAGGACTAAGTTCCCTGCTCCTTGTCATGACAGTGTGCTTACGGTTTATATGAAACATCCAGTTCAGTGTCTCTGCAGCACTGGCAGGCTGCAGAAGTTATTCAGCCTCTGAACAACACAGAGGTGATTTCTGGCAATGGGACAATGTAAGTGTTTGTGTCAGTTTAGTGTCAGGACAAGATGGTATTTCTGAGTCAGCACTAAACTTGAAGCTATATTGGTTCCAATGCTATGAACTAAGACCTGTTCTAAATTTGTCTGGCACTAAATTTTGAGGCGACAATGTCATATACATGAGTCACAGCTGCTCCTGTGCCGCTGCTTTTAAAAAGTTACCGACGACGGCACAGAAAGGTTAGAAGTTCAAAGAAGCACTTGTATTCAATCTGAGATGACCTGCCCTGACTTGTGGGCACAAACACTTTCTGAATTCTTTCTTCTATTTAGCTGTCTCTGTTTTCTTCATTGTCTTTTATATACATATAAAGATCATTGTCACATCAGGTTGTTCCTCCTCTGGTGGAATATGACACACCAATGTCATGCTGGAACAAGCACTGTACTCATCATCTCACTCATCATCACTGATATTTATACCTGACCTCACACATGACATCTGCATGTGCAACGTGTTGGAGATAAGTGATGAAACAAAAGAGATAAAGATTGATTGAGAAAGACGGACACTCTGGTGAATCACATGTATTTTTTTATTATTAAGAAGACAATGAGAAGGTTCGGTCTATAAATGTGAAATTGTATCATTATACATCTACTTTTGTCTGGGAGCAAATCACTGAGCTGCCCAAATACATTTACAATGAACATTTCAAACTGCTTTGTGCTACCTTTGTGCTTTTACAGTTTTACAGAAATGCTGATTTCTCTAAAACAGTAGTTCCAAAAAGTTGGGGTCCCGAAATGACTTCCTTTTTTTTTTTTAGAATTTAAATTGTATATTTGACCAATTTCTTTAAAAATAGATACAAACAAGTGGTTCAATTTTATATAAACCCAATTCATTAAGTGAGATGTAAAGAAAATTGTGTAAAAATACTTCAAATGAAAGTATGCACATGACAGAAACAACAGGCGAAAAATGTCAACTTTTCTCTAACAAATAATGTAAACTTACAAAAATATGGTGGCGCCCTTTAATAACCCGATTTTAACTGCAGGTATGAATACCACAAAGTAACTGAGTTAAATGAATAAGACCTCTGTGTGCTCTTCAGCACTCTGTAGTTTGAAGAGTCATTCACAGAACCCTAAATCAAATCACAAGTCCTTCATCTGAGTAAATCATTACGCTTTGGACAGGTACAATGTGGTGATGTTCGTCTCTCCATCTATCCAGGGTGATAGGGTGACAAGGATTGCTCCCTGAGCCTCTCTGATCTCTGTATATGACTGGCATGCCTGGCTGGCAGCTAAACAGTCCACAAAACACATGGCAGGATGACAACACAGGGACAGCTGACTGCCTTAAAAAAAGCTGCACAGGACGGATATCAGGCGGACCACCAGAGAGATGAAACAAAGGACAATAAAACACAGATGATCAGGGACAAACAATTTGATGCCAAAGTCAAGATATTCAAAAGTCAAAAGACAAGGCAGTATTCAGCCAAAATCAACTTTCCTCTGCAAGTGATTCTTCCCTAGCTGTTCAAACCACAAATAATTTAAATCCTATCCTAGGATTAGTCAAGACGCATGAATGGAGAAATAGTGAAGGGCTTTTACTACCAATGCCTTTTGTTTTTGCCTTTTTCACCAAAACGGTGAATGATCTGTTTTTGGAAGGTAAGATCTCCCTTTTCTAAAATTCGAGGCACTTTAAGGGTGGGAGTGGAAAAAGGGGCCTTGGACAGAGTCAAACAGGTGCTTCTCCAAGATCCAAAAATAGACCTATACATTTAACAAAACACTTACAGAGAAGCTTCTCTTAAGAAAAGAAAAGAAAGAGGAGATGCTGAAGTCTAATTAAAGAGAGATAGGGCAACTGAAACATAAACAAGAGGGACTCTCAGTGTGGCTGTGTGGACAAGAGGGCTGTTCTTACCGTATAGTATTACATAACATTAGTGTGTGTGTGTGTGTGTGTGTGTGTGGGGGGGGGGGGGGGGGTGTATGTATATAACCTTTCCCTACAAATCATCTTCACTTCACTCATTAACATATATTTAACAATATTTGGTCGTCAATATATTCATCCCAAGGTCCAATTTCCCTATCACGCTGAAAAATGAATTACTGTAGTCGACAGTAAACTATTATTACTCAACCCTCCAGCAATCCTGACTACAGGTTGTGTGTGACAGCTGCGGCTTCCCTGTGAACCGTCACAGAGGCTCTGTGAGGGGGGGTGCTGAAATGCCAAATGCTCCTGTATCTTTTTCACTATATCCACTGTGGCCCATTTGTGATCCAACTCTCAGGCATGTTTTAGCTGTGAGGAGAGCTGGACAAGCTTGATGATATACTTCTATGGAGAGCCAAGCCTATCTGATTTCTGCTCGGATGTTGAGCTATGCAGAGGGGGAGCTGCTGAAATGATCCCTGGAAGACAAACAAGCCGTTCTGGCTAATATGACACCCCACAAAGGCTGAAGAACTTCCACAGGGGCTTATCCAATCACATATATTTGTTTTGTATGAATAGCTTGGACTGCAGTTACAATTCATTGTGGTACCAGCCTCTGTCTCAGGGATTACAAGTGCTGAGAGTGCATGTTTCAGTAAGTGTCATAAACCTTCATTAAGATACAGTTGGATCAAATAAATATACATAAAATATATGAAGACAGTTGTTAAAATGACTTTATATTTTTCCTTTCTGTCCTGAGGAGGGTTTTTTGGGTGAAACATGAAGATAATAATGTCCTATATGACACAGGAAGACATTTCAGAAACTGCATGACATTCTGAAATGTCTTCCTGTGTCGTATAGGACATTATTATCTTCATGTTTCACCCAAAAAAAAACCTCCTCAGGAGAGCTACAACCTCTGAGTCTTGACACTTCACTTCCTCCTGCCTGTCACTTAGAGGGGTGTTAGAAACACGAGTGGACGTCTTGGTGTGAGGGGGCAGAGCCTCTCTGACGTCCACACCACATGTATAGACATAGAAGTGGTCAAATGACATTGAAGAGCGAATCACAGTGGAGATCTAGAAGAAAAGACAGGTCTCGCGTTGGTAAACAGCTGCAGTTGTTTCCAAAAAAGTATTGGGTGTCCAATAGCTGCCCATCAAAAGTACACATTTGACTCACTGCTACCAAGGCGAGCTCGCACTCCAGCTTGGCGATCAGCGTGGTTCAGACGCTCCGATCCTTTCTTTCAGTTTCTATTGTTTTTGGTCTGCGCGGACAGCCACCGACAATAAGCAGCCATGGAAGCCATCAAGAAGAAGATGCAGATGCTCAAGCTCGACAAGGAGAATGCCATGGACAGGGCCGAGCAGGCCGAGTCAGACAAGAAGGCAGCTGAGGACAGGAGCAAACAGGTCGGCATGAAGTGTGAAACCCGCCCGTGCGCTTTTACGCACCGGTGCCAGTGACACGGTGCGCCTCGTGATGAATGCCCAGTGTCTTGTGACAAAGGATTCGTATATTTGTGACTTCAATTAAGTTTAACAATCTCATTTGTATAATATACACCTTTAAAAAAAATCCCATTTAAGATACATGAATTTTGCAATAGGATAATTGTCACATTAAGGTTCCTTTGATATTCCTTTTGATTTATGTTATCTAGGCAATAAGCCGCTTCAACTATAGCTTAGATCAATTGTATTTGTAGGTTTTTTATACAAAATATTATGTAAATAAGATGTATGTTTTTCATATGAGAGACATTTCAAGACATGAAGTGTCCTTTACAGTGTTTTGATTGTGTCTGAGAATCTAAGATATCTGTCGTCTGCATGTGAGTAAATGTGTCCTTGTCTTTCTGTGCCCCAGCTTGAGGATGACCTGGTAGCATTGCAGAAGAAGCTGAAGTCAACTGAGGATGAGTTGGACAAGTACTCTGAAGCCCTGAAGGATGCCCAAGAAAAACTGGAGCTGGCTGAGAAGAAAGCCACAGACGTGAGTTTGGGCTAATTGGTGGGAAGGCCTCATTGAGGCACCCACTGCCAAATAGTTGACTACCCAAGGGATGCCCTTGGGAAACTAAGATTACAAGCAACCATACAGATCTAATTTAATGATTAAATTATGAAGGCATCGATTTAGAGATTTAAGGGCTGTGTTGGGATAAAGAAAAATGGATAGTTAAATTTAGCTCGTGTGCTGTATAAGATAAGGTCAAATGGCTTACCAGTACATTCCACAGCCATTTGGACAAATCTGAGGATCAGTGTAGAGTTTCAGTGGGGCATTTTACAAGCATATTTGGCCTGTATAGATTTGTAGCTGCTTCAATTGACACTCTGCACTTACATCCAGTTCTGATCAAACTACCAATGAATGTTACCTATTACACTTTATTAAAGTCACAGTCAGCAACATTGCATCAACAACAATACAAACAACAACAATGAAAACATTTATTTTCAATGACATAAAAGACAAACTCAATTTGTTCCAAAAAGGGACTTTATTGATTGACTTAATTTGCAGGTAAACAACAGAGAAGCCTACTGAATAGAACTACTGAACATTTTGAGATACCTCTACAATATGCATCATGAACAGTTACAAAAGAGATATTTGATAGTTCTGTCTAAAATCACAATAAATCACAAAAAAAAAAAATCACATCATTAAGTTGCAGAAAAAAATCCCCCACAACAAATAAGTCAGCTAAAGGAATATTCCTTAAAGCAAGTTGGTGGTAAAGTGTACAATGAACCATGAAATAAAGTTTTTGCACTTTGAGTTCAAATCAGGGCAAATAGGGTTAACAACACCAATACTGTTAATGTCAGTTAATCAATTATGTGAACAGGATTACTTTAGTTGTCTAAACTGCTTTAGCTCCTAACTGAATCAGTGTCTGGTGTCTGGAGCTGTGATTTGTAGGACCAGCTCAATTTGCCAGTAGGGGAAGCCCTCAAAACAGCGCATGAACACAATAGTTTTACAACTTATAATAACCATAACACATTATATTAAAATAATTTCAATAACAATGAATACAAGCACAATTCATAAAGATATTGTTATTATATGAAAAATAAAAAAAACTTGCGTGGAAGATCGGGTACTTCCGGGTTTGATGGCACGTCCCGTCCCAATCCTCATCAGCGGTTGATTGAGGGCGGTGGGGGCAGGGATCAAACGAGCCGCATCTCCAAGTGTGTGTGTGTGTATGTGTGTGTGTGTGTGTGTGTGACTGCAGCGCACAGAGCAGAGGGGAAACTAGCTTAGCTGAAACAGAAAAAGAGCTAAACATGGCTGGTGGGAGCTCCCTGGAAGCTGTGAAGAAGAAAATCAAGTCGTTGCAGGAGCAGGCCGATGTGGCGGAGGACCGGGCGGCGTCCGTGCAGCGGGAACTGAACCAGGAGAGGAGCGCGAGGGAAGCTGTAAGCCGCTGCTAATTATTTAAGGCAATTAGTGCCCAGACTGTCGACGGCATTAGGCGTAAATCTGGTCAAAAAGCGTGGCTGCTAGGCCCAGACAGGGATGGTTTATGCTTAAATACAGTCAGGTAGCAGGTAGACATGTCTGGAATCAGCCCACAGTGGGGTGTGAGTAAGGATGGCTGGTGAATGGATGAAAGGACATCACCCGGCACGTCCTAAATAAACAGACAGCGCTGGAACAATTAGAGAAACGCTGCTGCAGCACCACATGATGTGTGTAAAACTCCTGCAGGGCATGCTAGTTTAAACACAAAATAATCAATCGAGGTTGTAAAAAGTTGCCTTGTTATATCTAATATATGAATGGTGCAAGATAATACGTCACTGACAGGAAATTGCAGGATAGGCTGCAAACATGAAAGGAGGGGTAGACCAATTTGTGTTGCCTTTTCTTTAAATGGACCGCTAATGTGTGTTAGGTTTCAAATGTATGTTACAAGGAATATGAACGCCTCCTCCCTTCAGCATGTGTATGAAATGTGCACATCGGAGCCTGCATCCCTCCCTTGGGCGTGTTCCTGACCCATCCCAGTCTTTCTTTGCAGAGCATGGGCTGGCTTCAGATGTTGGAAGCACTGCAAAGCCAACTTGAACAATATCATCGATTCTTTCGTTTTGTTTTGCCTCCCCTAGGCCGAGGGCGATGTAGCGTCCCTGAACAGACGTATCCAGCTGGTTGAGGAGGAGTTGGACCGTGCTCAGGAGCGTCTGGCCACAGCTCTTACCAAGCTGGAGGAGGCCGAAAAGGCTGCTGATGAGAGCGAGAGGTGGGTATGCTGCACATGGGACGCAGCTCCCACTTGGTCAACACAACCCAATCAGAAGCCTGCTTGGCTGAAATCTTTATGCCAAAGACTCTCGTGGAAGGGTCAAGAGAATGATTAGATTTTGAAAACAATCAGTCAGGAAAAGTGTTGCATCCTGTTGTTACGTTCTTAACATCACATGGGTTTTGCTGTCACAGGATGCCTTTAGACAAGTGGAAAAATATACACTTAACTGCTAGTAGCAGTGGACACCTTTATCATTTAGAAGAAACTGTAAAAGGCATCTTCATGAAATATACAGTCACTCCCCTCACTTCTATGTTATGCCTGATGTTCTTTATAGGTGTTGTTTATACATTTACACTGACACAAAAACATCATCATCAACATCCCACCTAATCTGCACAGACCAGTCTATCCATCTATTCTGTCCAGATAGTAATCAAACTATTTCAAAGTCTACATATTCCAGTGTGAATTTAAGACTGATCTCATCTTAGTGGCGCAAGAGGACGTGATTAAATCATTGTCTGTGGTGCCTATGACTTACCTATCCACCACACCATCATCTGTCCCGCAGAGGCATGAAGGTTATTGAGAACAGAGCGATGAAAGACGAGGAAAAGATGGAGCTGCAGGAGATCCAGTTGAAGGAGGCCAAACACATTGCAGAGGAGGCTGACCGCAAATACGAGGAGGCAAGTTTCTCAGCTGTTCACTGCACTCTGAACTTTAAGCTGAGAATTGTCTGCATTCTTTTGCTTTATTGGCGATAGCTGCCCACCTCCTGTCTGCCAGTGGGACTAAACTTGTGTGTTGTGACGTCAGGTGGCCCGTAAACTGGTCATCATTGAGAGCGACTTGGAACGTACAGAGGAGCGCGCTGAGCTGTCTGAGAGGTAAGAGCTTCTTTTTCTTCAGCTTCAAACTTTACCCCAAGTCACCACTTCAAACAACATCTCTTACAAATTATTTTTGTGATTTTTTTTTTTTTTTTTTTTTGTCTTCGTCTGCTGCGTCTTTCTGCCTTTCCAACCAAACGTGAATCAACAGCAAATGCTCTGAGCTGGACGAGGAGCTGAAAACGGTGCAGAACAACCTGAAGTCTCTGGAGGCTCAGGCAGAGAAGGTAAGATGACCGACCGAAAAGGCTCACGGTGAATAATCCACAATATACGCCCATGAAATATGTTTAAAATGGCCTCTTGTTTGTCTTGTATATTTGCCTAACTCTGGCCTTTGTATGCAACCACAGTACTCACAAAAGGAGGACAAGTACGAGGAGGAGATCAAGGTTCTCACAGACAAGTTGAAGGAGGTGAGTTTACCAAAATCAGCATGAATCTCAAATGAGTCGGTTTGGTAAACTTCAGTTTGTCCATCCTGTATTTTGTATGTGCTGTTAAATGGGTATATGCTCATTACCATCTGGAATTCATTTTGCTGACTATTATGTATTTCTTGATAAGTAGTGATGCTCAGTTTTCTTTCACAGCACTTAAGGGCTCTTAAGTGTCCCACAGGGCCGCGACTAGTAATGTAAACCTTTTTAATGTGTCTCGCTAATGTTTGACTGTGTTCCTCCCTTCAGGCTGAGACTCGTGCTGAGTTCGCAGAGAGATCAGTCGCCAAGCTGGAGAAGACCATCGATGACCTTGAGGGTATGAATCTTTCCCACTTGATTTTGACACAGTTGTATATATTTGTTTTTTTCCACAAAACCTAGGGCTGTGTTTCAAGTGCAAGACTGCTTAACCAGTAGACACAAAGAGGAAGCTTTTCTTCTTCCGATGTCATAAAATAGACAAAGTTAGCCTAATATGTCATAGTGACACTCATATGAGACAAAATGCTGCTCCTTTTGCAAAAATAAATGCAGTGTGTGTATGTGAGGTTATTTATTTGTCATCAAGGTGATAGTCCCTCAGGACGAATATGCACCGTCAGTTGTCTATAGGTGGGAAAAAATAAATCCATGATCAGAGGCTGGGGTGACATTATTCATGTCGGCAGCAACATCTCTCACCACAGTGGCGCTTGGCATTCTATTGTAGTGACTGTTCAAGGCCGGCTAGTCCCAAGCAGTCGTCGTAGGGTCACGGAACATGTGAGATAGTTTCTCAGTGACTCCTCAGGAATCTAACACAGCATCAGCAGCTGTTCCCTGTGCATCAACTATTTCTGTCCTGCCCTTTTTTTTTTCTTTTTTTTTTTTCCAGTTTCTCTGTTTCACTTCTGTTTTCTGACCCTGTCATTTTTCTGTTGTCTTATTTTATTGCACATCCTTCTCTGCCACTTCATGATAATTACCACACAATAGATGAGCTGTATGCCCAGAAACTGAAGTACAAGGCCATCAGCGAGGAGCTGGACCACGCCCTCAACGACATGACCTCCATGTAATTCAGCACATTCTTGTTTCTGAACCTCTGCCTTAGAGCTCACCTCCTCTAACTATTGTGACAGCACACAGTAGCTCCCTCTAGTGGCATGTTGGAGTGCAGTGAATTTCTTTCTAATAAATTGTGGATTGCTTTTTTTTGTAATTAGCTTATCTAACATTGAGTTGTGTGTGATCTATAGGATCTTGTAGAAGTTTGAAAAGTTGACTTCATAACAACTAACAATAATAAGTAATAGTGTTTGTTTCCCCTTAAAGAATCCAAAATCCCATTTCTCAACGGGCTATAGGTGGGAAAAAACCTATTACTTCATTAAGATTTTCTTTAACTCTTCCTGTTCCGTTCTGTATCCCCCTTACCTTTTATTGTTTCTGCATATCATTCATCTTCCATTCTTCTGTTTGTATCTCCCAACACTTTTGTTCTTTTTCCCCCCCCACAGCTAAATCTTTTCACTCTTCATCCCAGAAGCTGGTTAAGCAGCATCACCATCTCTCTCCTCTGCAGCGCAGCTCCACTTTCTGTCTCTGTATTTCTTTACTTCTCCACATTGGGCCGTGGCTGCTGCCATCCATTTGTTCATCCCTTATCCAGACCGTTGAGCCGTTTCCCTTTCTGTAAAATAAACATTCTCCCATCTATGATAGCACCGTCCCCCTTTTCTCCTGCAATGTTGCTTTATTTCCATTTGTCCCATCTTCTTTTTCTTTGTGTCTTTTATGAGTTTATTTTGTTTTGTTGAGTAGCTTTTGAAATAAAATCTGAGCTTCTCTTTTCTTCACTCTTTCTTTTTGTATCTGAGAGGACAGCTTGTTGGTACGATGGCATTATTTTTAATTTATTTATTTTAGTCATGGAAAAAATAGCGTTCTACGTTTTGTGGGTTCCTGAGGGACATCTGATGTTTCTGCTTTCATAGATAGTTTATTCCGACATTTTTACTGTTGTTTCCAAACGGTTATATCTCGAATAAACTGTGATGACCAAAAGAATCAATTTGATAACTAAGACATGTAAGTATTTACTAAAACATTCTAACAGTGGTTACAAGTGTCTCCATTTCTGTTTAAAGGAAGATAAGTGTGCCTCTCAATATCCTCAAGAAAAACTTAATTTCTCTGTACAAAACACAAAAAAGTAGTAAAACAAATATCTGTGTTTCTAGCCCAGAGGTCAACAGATTCAATACTTTAAATGTGCCTTTGATTTGTTCACAGGGTTTTTCAGAGGCTTGAGTACAAACTAAGAGTTGTGGGATTATCTTTCAGGCATTACTAACTCTTTGTAATTCTTTGTTTTATACTAACATGCCTTCTGTCTCTTTACCTTTTTTCTCTTGCCTGCTTTCTGACTGTCAAGACCATCTATACAAGCAGCTTGAGAAAAACCGACTTCTCACCAATGAACTGAGAGTTGCCTTAAATGAGGCTTAAACTGGGAGGGCTTCTCGTACGCTTTCTTCCTTCTCAAACTCCAACAGTCAGGCAGATTGTCTAATGCTGTGCTATATAAGAGTGTAGACAACTATGTCTTTGACACAAAAGTTCAACCAAGAAATGCTTCCAGCAAGCAGGAGTACTTGAGTAAGGTTTTCACATTATGCATGATCACAGTCTGAGGTAGGAGGTCACACAACCTTATGTTAACAAACCTTGCTAAATGAACGTGATATATTTCCTCGGTTATCCACGGGGCTGTAGCACACGAGATCAGGAGAAGTCTGCTTGGTGTTGTTGATAAAGAGATAGAGGTTGGTACTGGTGCTAGTGCCCCCCCTCCCCCCTTCTGTAAAGATAAAAGGTTAAACAGAAATAATTAAGTTTTGACTTAAATGCACACGAAGCAACGTTTTCAGGAACTACTTTTATCAGTAAAGCTTTAGCTTTTAGCACAGCTACGCGATTGAACTTGTTTTTTTATTTTGATGCTTGGGTTTTGAGTCTAGTCCTGTTCCAGGGCTAATGAGCACGAGTACATTCAACAGACTAGAGACCACGATCTCTGAGTTTAAAAGAGTATGAACACTTGTAACAAAAGAAGACCTTCCTCTGGAAGAGGGAGTGTCCTTTGGTGTGTAGCAGCAGGGATGCAGTACTGATCATTGGTACATAAGAGAACTGGCAACATATCTATATAGCCCGAGTAGCAGTTAAAAGAATGTCAAACAGGCCTATTAAACAACAGAACTGCCCATGTGAACCACTGCAATGCTACATTTTATGGAAAACTGTCAGTCGGTGCAGCATTTGTGAAAAATTAAATGGAGCTTTTGTGTTAAATTCAAACAAAGGGTCGATTTTAAAAGGGCATGTATGTGTTACTAATAAAAAAAATAATTGCCGTCTTAAGGTTTTATTTTTTATTTTATTTTTTGTATGTCCAGAAATCGCTTGGAGAGGTTGCTCAGACTTGATACTGTATGATGACATGAGCTTCATTTCAATCTATTGATGAACCACAGAGGGGAAAACAGCCACTACACTGTCTTAAACCCAGCTCCTGCAGCCGTGACCACAGCCCTGTTGATAGCTTGGGTGTTATTTCCAGAGAATACACACAGAGTTTTGAAGTTGAGGAAATGTATTTGCTTAATGAATACTTATTTCGATAGAAGATGTAAGGGGTCAAATGTCTCTGACTCAGAAGGTGGATAACAATATGTAGCACATGTCTGACGCTGTTTGTTATCTCAAGCCACAGCTTTGTCTGTTTCTATTTCTGTTTGTGTTTTACATTTTTAACCAATGCAATGCTATATTAACAGATAAACTGACACGCACTAAAGAAGAGGGCCTGAGCGTAAAGCAGATGGATCGGACTCTAATGGAGATAGTTAACCTTTGACCTGCTCTGTCCCCCTCCCCACATTGCCTACTCAGCTCTGAATATGGCTGACTCTCTCATAAGGCTGCTGAAGTGATGTTAGGACATACCTTTAGGTGTGTCGTCTGATCTTGTCATCCTGAAGAAACAAGCTGATACAAACTGCTTCAGTGAGCTGAGGTTACACCACAGTCTGTCACACACTGTTATTAAAGATGTACAAAACATTTAACTGACAATAAGTTTACATTTACATCAATTTGCAAATTTTTTGGGGGTGCACATAATCAGCGTGAACAAAGCCATTTGCTAAGCCAATGTTATATAAAAGGGACTTTTGTTACGTGCTTTTGTAAAGTTGCTTGTATGTCTTTGTTCTTTCTGCATTGTAAGCATTTATTCTTTGCCTGTGATGTAAACGTTCAGCTAAACAAGGAGGGACTTGTTCATGCATTTGCTTTAACGTGCGGTTTTGTTCAGTCAAGTGAAAAATGTTTGTGCACTGTACTAACTTCTCTGTTCATCATGGGGAACTGATTTCTTGTCTGTTTTTGTGTTTCTTATTTTATATTGGAAATGTAAAGATAATGAATAAATGGTTGGATCAATGGATTTAATGGAATTCTGGCTTTATTACAAACATGTAAATGGTGTGATTGGTTTTGGGAGACATCAACATAATTTACTGGCTGTGGCTGTTATATATTATAGATATATTACACAAGATTAATTCTTATGAGACCTGATTACATTTGAGCAATTCAAATTAGTGCACATTTAAAGAGTTGCTTTTATATTTCATAATACCAAAACACAACTGTATGTAGTACTGTGGGAAACATTGGCTATTACTTCTCAGTGGTTGTTTTTTACAGATCACCACTGCTGCAGTGACTATTATTATTATTATTATAATACATTGGATCCAAACCCTTTTATTGTCTGTAACACCCTAAATGAAGGATGTCATATTTTGACTCCTATTAGTGGTTGTGATCTCAGTATGGACATGAATTGGTTGCACTTCAACCCAGAGTTTTTTCTTGTAGAAGTTTATTTGAAAGCACAGCGGGGTGACAAAGGGGAAACATAAAGGTGGAAATATACATTTTAACCTTCCAAGTAATTTATTTCCTGTCCAACTATCAATCTCAAACAAAACATTAATATATTATATTAAAAAAAATATCAGGACCTAAAGGCCAGTAAACAATAGCATGGAGATCGATGAACTGCCACAGCTCCTCCACGCCGCAGGGGGCGGCATGTCCCCCTCCGGACACCTCCTCCTCCTCCGCAGCGCTAGAAGAAGAGCAGAGGTGAAAGTTCGTAGCTGAGAAGCCGTGCTGGAGAACTCACGACTTGAGGCAGAAATATGGATGAAAACGAAGAGTTTGCCTTTTCTTTACAAGACAGCAAGGCAGCATACGTACTCAGCAATGTCGCAGAAGTTGTTGAGCGAATTCTGACCTTCGTACCAACCAGGTCGCTTCTCCGCATCGCGAGGTAACCAAGCATGTTTGTATGCTAAATTATCAGCCTAGCTTACGTACATTTCTGTGTTACCATAATGCAAGTGAAAGTGATTTTCAGAGACATGCATGAAAGTTGCAGAGCTAGTGTAGCAGTTTTTTTTTTTTTGACAAACCTATAGAGCTAGCTTACTGTTTTACTAAGTTGTCACCCAAGTTAGCAGGTAAAGTTGAGTGTGTTTGTGTGTTTGTGCTCAGTGTGTGCAGGCTGTGGAGAAACTGTGCCCGCAGAGTGCTCAGGACTCAGCAGCAGCTCACCTGGGTGTCTGCATGTGGACCTTCAGACGCAGAGGTCCATGCTCTCTGCGGGATCCTGGCTGAGGAGGTGGAGGTAAAACAAATACTGTATAAACCCAAATACCATCGTGCAATGTTGTACAGCCATTTATGTGTAAAAAGAAACACTTAACCCATGTTTAAATACCAGCATGTGTACTTTGTGTCTATTTTCAGAAAGTGTATCTGCTGCCTAAAACAGTTCTGGCAATGGTAGACTGTGAGGCCTTCAAAGGACAAGCCTATTGCTACAGACAGAATAAAGGTTAGTGTTGAATAATGTTAACCCCCCCACGCTTGATTGATCAAGATGTATTTGAAAAGACTTGCCCTAATGTACCCTACAAAATAGCCCAGGGGTGTCCAAAGTGCAGCCCGAGGGCCATTTGCGGCCCTTGAGGGGATTTTTTGCGGCCCGTGACTTCAAATGAAGAATCAGAAGATTTAGATTGGCACATTATCTTCTTTTTCTTTTTCATGTTAACAAGGGCTGAACAATATTCCTAAAATAGAAAATGTTCAGTAACATGTATGTTGTTGTTTTTTTTTTAATCTACAGCTTTTACTATTTTTTTTGTAAACTATGAAAAAAAACTTATGCAAAGTCTTTGCAAACAAGCCGACTGATGCAGAAAGCTTTTCCAAATAAATGAACCACGTTACAGGCTTGATTCTGAGAAAAAAACAAATAAAGTAGAACGAAGAAATCAAAATATTTGATTTCCTTTTATTAAAGGGTTTCTTTAGCGAGCCTTTTGATTCTGATCTACAAAGCCTTACTATTTTTTCAACTATATTTAAAAAAACAAAACCTGTGGCCTGCAAGCGATTCTAACACGACAATTTTGGCCCGCAAGAAAAAAAGTTTGGGCACCACTGAAATAGCCTAACACTGCTTTTGTCTTAGTGGTATTCCTCAGTGCCTCTCTCAACCCCTTTTCTAAAAAAGTTAGGACATTGTGTAAAATGTTTATAGAAACCAAATGTGTGGATTTAGCAAAACATTGGAAACAGCACTAAGACAACATATGAAACGTTGAAAATAGTAAATTTGATTGTTTTTGCCCATATCAAATGTTCTGCCGCCCGACAACACGTTTCAGAAAAAGTTGGGTCAGTACAGCAAAATACTGTTATTGTGAAATGCTTACATTTTTGTCATATCTTAAAGTTTATGAGGTCGACTTTCAACAGGTTAGTAACATGATTGGGAATAAAGTGAGCATTCCAGAGAGGCTGAGTCTTTTTGAAGTCAGAATAGGGAGGGGTGGAAGACTTTGCTGGCAGATAGTGGAACAGTTTAAGAATAATGTTTTAACATAAAATAGAAAAGAATCTGGAGGTTTCATTGTCAGCAGTACATAATGTCATTCAAGGATTAAGATAATCTGAAGAAATCTCTGGTTAAAGGACACAAGGCCAAAAAACAAAAGGAAAAGCGTGATTCTGCAGGGGACATCAAATCATGGGCTCAGGAACACATCCAAAAACTATTGTTTGTAAACACAGCTCATCGCTGAATTCACAAATTCTACCATGCAAATAGGAAATCATATATAAACCAGATCCAGAGATGCTTCCGCCTTCTCTGGGTTCAGGTTCATTTAAAATCGACTTGAGACGAAGTGGAAAACTGTCCTGAAATCTTGACGAGTCAAAATTAGACTTTCTGTTTGGAAATCATCCATGGTGTGTTCTCTGGGTTATAAAGGAGAGGGAGCAGCCAGCGTGTTAACAGTGCACAGTTCAAAAGCTAGCACCCTTGATGGCATGGAGGTGCATTAGTGCACATGGCATGGGTTACCTGCCTTAACTTTGTATGTCTCTTCTCTGTTGACTGCTCAAGACAATGGCAAATCACACTCTGTATATTAGAGGTGGGAATCACCAGAGTCCCCACGATACGATATTATCACGATACTTGAGTCACGATTTTATATTATTGCGGTTTTAAACATTTTACGATATGCTGAGAATTGCAATACAATATATTGTGATTTAACTTTTTTTACTGCATATTATCCACAAAATTAAACTAAATCAAGAACTGTTTTGTCAAATAAGAAAATTCTCATTCTCTTCATCTCACTTCAGTCTTTTGATTTCTCCACGATGGGAGTCAAGACCACAGACTGACCAACACTGTGATAAAAGTCAAACCCTGTCAAAGGCGGCGTGAACCTCACAAGCTGAACTGTTGGTATTTCAGTCGAGTCCAACTTGAACATGAATTCTTAACAATGCAACTTGTTCAAAATGAATTGTGCAACCCTTGCAAAATTAGAAAAGCATATTGGCTATCAGTATAATAAAAATATCGATACTTGGCGGCCATTAATTGATACAATATTGCCACACAAACTATCACGATACTATGCTGTATTGATTTTTTCCCCCACCTCTTTGCATGGTTCCTTAGTTAAAGACTAAGGGCGATAAACCAAAAGCGATGACATTTCTCAGTTTCAATATTTAAAATGTCTTTGTGCTAGTTTCAATTTCACATGAAGTTTCAATGGTTTGAAAATCATCAATAGCGTCATTAATATGTATTTGTAGCAGTATAATACATCACCATGGATACAACATGAATGGGAACCTTGTTCTGTACTTTTGTACACAAATGTTAAATATTTACAGGTGGATAAAATTATGACCAAGTTAGCTTTAAATTCTTAAACAGCTTCCTATCAGTCATGTTTCATTGACTGAAATGTAAACTTTGCATAAAAAAGTCACTATTGAACACTTGTAGTGAATTTATGTCAGTTGGTAACTTAATCACAGATCACTTAATAACTCTGCAGTAGAGATAAGTCACATTACAACACAGGATTGTTAGCATCATCTTCACTAAATAAAATTAGAAAAATTAAAGGTGAACATTATTACCCCCCTTTTACATTTTTTTTCTCTCAACTTATCTGAAGCAAAGAAGAGTCGACAGAGTGTGGAAACGGTTGACGAACTGACCATGGTCTTCCCAAAAGGATGTGAAATCATGGGCATTGCTTCACCAGGCATCGTCTGTAAGTGTTCCTCTTCTCTGAAATATTTCATCATTCATTTGACTGAAAATAATATCACCATCTTACTTCCAGAAATAAAACAGTGTATCCACATTTAACCATCCATTTCATTCAGTGACATAAAAATGTGGTAGTCAAAGCTTTGATGGATCATATTTGTTGCGGCAGCATGTCCATACACTACAATTCTCTAAAAACAATGAAAGTTAACCAGGTGTCATGTGAAGAGGAATGGTTCACCTTTGAGCAGAGAGGTCTACACATTAATTCCCACTGCTGCTGCCTGGTTGGAAAGCAGCAATGGTGGCTGGTTGAAAGATGGGCCAGTCTGCCTGCTGCTGTGCTCTCCATTTCTCCGTATAATCACAAGCCCACAGAGAAGTGACTCTCCATCAGTCACGTTCTTTTTCCGCTAGATGATGGCTTATCAGGCTCATATCGTCTATCAGCTTTAATGGTCGCCTCAGCTGTTTGTGATAACTCTCATTTTGTGATATTGCTGCCGAGGGTCACCACAGGGTCAGCATGCACATCTAATTCAAATGAATGAAGTCTTTGATTAGATAAGGATGGATCTATGGATTACTTGTAAGTAAGTCTTTCCATACAGCTCGGAGTGAGTCTATTTATTCATGAGCTTTAGTAGTTGGGCTACACAGTATTAAAAAGATGAATTGTGATACATGTACACATTGTATTCTTGCATAACAGATTAGTGTATGGGGCTGGATTAGATACTAATGCATACTATTTGTTCACTTTTAACACTATGAATGGTGTTCTGTAATGTACAAATTCAGTTGCACAAATGCACACTAGGGAACAAGCTCAGTAAAAATGTAATCATTAAAACCAAAAGATATACTGGAGTGGAAAATTAGGTGACCTGTCTTATAATAATGTGAATTCATGACTGTACAGCTTGATGTTTTGTCATTAGCGTGGTAGCTCATCAATCTGCTTAACTCTCTAACTGGTCTTGATTAAAAGTGTATTTCAATATACCGTTGTTTAAGTTTAAAATCCTGCCTGGCGTGTTAATGGTCATTGATATCATCATAAGTGTTTTTTAGCCTGTATTATAATTCTCCAGAAGATTATTCCTAGCCCACCAAGCAACAATGGATTGTGTTGCAGTTTCCTCTAATGGCCACTAGATGCTGCCAACATAAATCTGCCTGTACCAAAATCAAGAGTAATAATCCTCCTCCCACTGGCATCTACTAATAGTTTTCAATGAAGGAGATTTTTTTAAGGCTGTCAGAGAACTCTTTACACCATTTTTCTATCAGACATTTGGACTGTTCACAGTTCAACATCCACAGGTGAACGTTGCCTCCATAAGTATCTAATAAAGCCATGAACCAGCACACACCAGGCCAAAGGTGGATGCAGCTGAATTGAATTCTTAAACTTTATACATGCCTTTCCTCATTTGACTTGAAGGTTGGACTTAAACCATCTGTAATGAAAATGCATCTACAGAGCAGCAACTAGTGGATCTTGGTCATCTATCAGGATTCAGCAGGTTTCAAATGAGCTATAAAAGCTGATGTCTGCCTAAGAAGAGGAACTCATCTGGGAAATAAAACGACTTAATTTTTGGTTGTAATGAGAAGTCATGGGCCTCCATCACGATTTGAGTGTAGGATATATACGTGAAAATCCCAAAGTACATGCATGCTCCTCTCTGCAGTGACTCCCAGTGGCCCTTCCTCCGGCCCTCCTCAGGAGTACCAGGAGGGGGAGGCAGGCTTTGCAGTTATGTTCCCCAGCATGGAAGGTGTCAAAATCAAGCCCTTTCATTTTTGCAAGAAGTCAATCACCCCAACCTCCCTGCAAGAAGCTGGTGAGTGCAGGCTCACAGCCATTATTGCATTATCTAAAGTGAGAAGAGCTGAACTTGTGTTTCCATCATTGTTTTATAAATACATTATTCTGTCTTTCCAGGACTAGTTGACAACCCAGACCTTCGGGTTGTACTGATGTTTGTCTATGAGGCCTATAAACCTGGAGGAGCACGCTTCCTCAGCCAGATACTGGAGCCGCTGGCCAAGAGCAAAGCTCTAATTGCTGGAGGGCTTGTAGACAGTGTTTTCTCTCCTACCAGACAATGGTGAGTAAATGCCCTTCCCTTAGATTATGTTTTTCTTTCTAATTTTGTAAATACAATGTGTTAGTACAAAATTTAAAATTGCTGGTGATTTCTTTCAAAGTCCTGAAGCTCAGATTCTCTGAGGTTTCAGACATGAAAGTCTTCCCACCTTAATTTGAAATGCAATTTATTTAATTTTCTATTAAGTTCGCCTTGTATGGATTTGCCAAAAGGATTGGATGGCATTTTTAGGCTTTCTAAATAAATAAATGTATCTTTTTCAAAGTCACACTTTCTCTCTTCCCATCATCTCTCAATCTGTAGCTGTAGCGAGGGTGCATACGGGGTGATGGGCCTGGCTCTGAGTGGCCCTAAGGTGCAGGGTGCATCTGTGCTCTTGGACCAAGACATCACCAACCCGAAGGAAGCTGAAGCCACAATTCGGAGGCTAAAGGCAGCCAAAATCCCCGAAAGAAACACCATAGGGTTCATGTTTGCCTGCGTCGGCAGAGGCCAGAATTACTACAACAACCAGGCAAATGTAGAAGCTGACGCCTTCCACAAGGTGTTCCCCAACACCCCACTCTTCGGCCTGTTCGGCAACGGCGAGATCGGCTGTGACCGGATCGTCAAAGACGACTACACACTGTGCGACACTGACACGGACTGTCTGCAGCACGAGTACACTACTGTCATGACCCTGGTGCATCTGGGCTGAGTGATGGAAGCTCCTGTTTGTAAAGACAGGCGGGAACAAGAAGCATTCTGTAAAGCGTGTTAAACACGTTGCGACTCCGAGGAAAATAATCCCTTTAGCCATCTGTGTAATGGCATCATTTGGGAAATGATGTCCCTCAGAGACTGTGTGTAAACAAAGCTTTGTGTCAAACTATCGGGTTTCACAAAGTTCAGATTTAAAAAAGAGAACTGATCATCTCTTTTTACATTCAAAAGTGATGGGGCACTCTTATCAAATATATGTGTTTATATTTACCCTAAACTTCGCACACATTCAAGGCATATCTTACCCTCTGACATCACCCTCATGGTGTGTTTGCTTTTCAGGTGAGTGAGTTATGTACACTTGTGAGACCCACAAGCTATTGTTCTAGTTATTGATTATACGGAGGCACTTTTTATTTATGTAAATAAGACAAATATGGTTCATCTTCCACAAAATCAAGGTGGTCTTGATTTAAATGCTCTTCCTTGTCATGTAGCTTTTACACTTAAGATTTTTACACTTTGTCTTACAAACGGGGGAAAAAAGTATTAGCCTATGAATAAGTACAATTTTTAAAGGTATCTATTTACCTTGGTTCCACTGGGCACAGGGACATCAGTCTGAACCCAACAGTGCCTCTTTTTGGACCACATGTCAGGCCATTTCTCCTGCTTCCTCGTTCCAGTAGATATTGCTTGGGCTTGGTGGTTCCTTCATCCTCCCAAGTTATTAAAATTTGTTAGAAAAATTCATCTGAAAACAGAAGAGGAAACAGGGTGGCTGCCCCTGATGGCCCTGATGGTTGAGTGATGCCTAATAGGAGAAAATCTCAACTTCACCTTAACTTACAGTTCACTGTAGTTTGTCTTTAACTTTAGGAAACGGTTTGAAAATTGAAGATATCCTGACCAAGGTCAGAAAAGTTTTATTTGGCATTCATCTCTGGAAAAAAAGGTACCTTTTCTTTTTGAAATCTTGATAGCATAGCCTGAAACTACCTAGTTACTTGTAAAAAAAAAAAAAAAAAAAAAGAGAAATTGTGCAGACAGTACTTTAAAGCAGAATACAAGTCTCTGTAAATATCCATTACTGTATCGGTTTTCCAAAATGCTGTCATTGATTTTTTTTTCCTTTTTTAAGGAGAATATGCTGATGACCTGAAGGTGCAATTTCCAGTTTAAATATATATTGGTCAAAGAGTTTTTGGTGTTCAGCTTCTCTATGTATTGCAACACTTACTGTTTTTAAAAATTGAATTACACATCATTAACATTTTCCTTTGTATTTTTTGAAAAAAAGAATTAAAGCGTATTTTAAGTTAGTGCTTACAGCAAATTGAACAAAACGTTTTGGTGTTTATGCACTTTTCTACATGTGCCAAATCATATCTGTTCTGCTCATTTCCTCAATAAATTACAAACATCCAATATGTCAAATATGCAGCTTGTACTGTTTTCTCCCTCTATCATAGCCTTCCCAGCAGCCAGCATCTGAAGAGCCAGTCCTGGAAGCTGGAGCGCGCTGGGCGTTACGCATCCCTCCTCTGTTGTAACTACAGGCCTACTACAGCTTATTCAGATCAGCGCTCTTCCTCATTTGCGCACTCCCTGAAATGTGAGCCTCAGCCTATAACATCTTGAGCAGCCCACGTCCAGGCGTGTTTAAATAAAGGAAGAGACGCTTCAGAGTGATTGATGTGCGCTTTAACCATCGACTGGCTAATCCCGATGAATGACAAACGGTTAAGCCAATTGCTGCGGAGGCAATTTATATTCCCATAGTATCTTTATTTTGGGAAACCATAAAAAAAGACGCTCATGACACGGAGAGGGACGACCTACCAGGCGTAAAGCTAATAAAATCATCTGTGGCGATAATCCGCTCTTAAACTGGCCTCAATCGGGAGCTGAGAAAATCTACACACTGGATTTCTTCCTCTCTTTCACACACACATTGACACACACATACACGGCCAACATTTTTTAGACTGCTATGTCGTGACCGGAGCGATGCAAATGTCACACGATTCATTGGCTACTGTCAGTCTCCGGTACGAAAACGTCAATGTTTTGATGGCGTTTGGGTAAAAAAAAAATTTGCCCTGCTGCTGCTGTGGAAGGAAGAGGGGAGATCGGGGGAGAGCAGAAGATAGTCTGGCTCATTTCAGCACCTGGACAGCTCCGCTCGCAGGGATCCCCGCTGCGCTCGCCGGGGAAACCCTCCTCTACTGAGGAGCGGGATCTAGAGCATCGGTATATAGCAGGAAAATATATTTTTATCACTATTCTGAGGGACGCTTTCACCTAAAATGATCTTCCCGAGCGACGATGCTTCTTGCGTTTGAGCTTCAGCCCTTCTCTGGTTTTGCACTAAAATCCAGGCAGCGCAAGTGGGAGCAGCGGACGCAGCAGCAGCAGCAGCAGCGGTGGTGTTGGTGTTGGTGTTGGTGTTGGTGTTGGTGGTGCTCATCCAATGCAAAAGTGCTAAGGATAGCTGCAGCCTACACACTGCGAGCCTGCTGCTGTTCCACTCACTCTGATCACCACCGAGGGAGACATCACTATCAGCAAGGGGGCAGCGGGAGGCACGATTACCCATCAACAATGTAAATCTCACACAGGTAGGTCTGAATTAATAATTGATGTGTAGCGAGGAGCTCTCAGTAGCAGTTCAGTACACAACTCTAATTTATAGTTTCTGCTTTCTGGACTAATAGCAGCAGCTAAATCCATTTGTACAAGGCATTGATGAAACATCTGACATGCACCCACCTCTGTTCGTAGGAATGCTGAACGTTTGGTCTCAGCTAGCAGAGCAATGCTTTAGGACTGATTCAAAGTTAACAACAATCAAAGTCCATTCATGTTTGGGCTTAAAAGTATTTTTGTTTAAAGTTCTAGAGTCAATCTTCTGTTGACTTGGTTTTACATTTTCTGTCAATCAAACTGTACCTTAGTTTGATATTCACCACTGTCACAAATGCTCTCTCCAAGGCTTTCTTCTCAAGCATGTGATGAAAGCAACTAGTTCCACCAACTTGTGTTAGCTAATAAACCATCCAAAGGAAATACTTTACATTGTTAAACAATTTTCATTACGATTTTGTTGAATGTCCCTGAAATCAGAAGTTGGGCTTAAAGTGATTTTTTTTGGACCTGATTTGTCAGACACCCATAAATTGAAGGAGTCCTGTCCTGTACCTATTTAAAATAAGAGAACTTTCCTTTGCTTGCAGTAAGGACCATATTCTCGCCTCTCAGATTCATCATGACAACATCTATCAGGTGAAAAGGATAAGAGCAGCAAAATCAACGTGAACTGAGCAGAACCTTTGCTACGACAACCCCCACATCTCTCCCCTCCCAGTCAACCAGCATCATGGCAAATGCTGAGTGAGTACAACTGATCGCTTATCTTTGTTTTTCTGCATTCCTGTTTATTTTCCAACATTTGAAGGGGAAAAAAACACATCATGTATTTAGGACAATTGTTCCATACAGCTCTCAACTTTCTCTCTTGAATCTCCTCTACACTGGTTCAAAGCTTTCTGCGCTTTTGTTTCTACAATGTTGATCTGTGTTCACACGGACATTGCTGCTGTTGAGAAGTCTCTGAACGTCGTCTCTCCGAATGCAAAACAGACGCACACTGACACGCAGAAAGACACCTGCACAATGCTGACTATACAGAGTGTTGAATCTGCAGCCATTAACACACGAGGTCACTATGTTAATGCCCCCAGTGGAACAACACACTTGATTGTTTCTGATTACCCATAAACGTTACAAATTCTTCCAACAAACCTCTCCAGCTCCCAGCTTTCCATTTTTAATCTGTGCTCACCATGTGTGCACAGAGAGCATCTGATGCCTAACACGCTGAAGCCTGTGTGTGTGTGTGTGTGTTTGATTGTGTGTGTAGATAAAAGTAAAAGGTAAGGGGGAATACAGAAAATCATTATTCTGTTAACTCACGATTCTGCTGGCGTAGCATGACTCTGTAATTTGTCTCGTCTTAACTAGCTGCATTAATTCTCTTGACCTACATGAATAGCCCCACATCATCGCTCCATTTGTGCTTTTAAAGAGAACCAGTTCTGCTGGTGGTCCCACTCAGGGCTCAGCTCAGTGGGTTCTCAGTTGCAATGTCACATCATGCTGTGGTTAAGGTGAACGGAATCCTGAAACGTAACACTTTAGCTCACAGGAAATAGCTTTCGCTCTTGATCATGTCATGACAATACAATATAAATAATAACATTAGTTAATTTATGCCCTCATTCCCTCCTTTACCTTCAATGTTCAGCATTAAAACTAATCAGTTGGTTGTCTGTCATTCTAAGTGGTGGGAGAAGTTTTTTGGATCCTTTATTGAAGTTAACGTACCCTTACCTTATTAAAGTAATCAGAAGAGTACAGATCAACACTGGCTACTGTGTTATCATTTTCATGGTATTGTTTTATTTACAAGTGTCTAAAATAATAAGCAGCATTTAACTATTGCAGCTGATTAACTCTTATTTGAACTGTTTGTTTATTCTGGTGGTGTGAGCAAACGAAGGTCATAGATTAAGTCAGAGGTTTTATGAAAGGATAAAATGGGGTTGAAAAACATAAGCAACTCAAATGTGTAAGAAATATTTGGACCTTTCTGTCATCTTTGCTGTCGTGTTAAATATTGCCAATTTACCTCTTCAATGATGAATAATAATAAATTTACTTTATCCTGGAAGACAAAGTGTCTATTTTCACATATCTGGTCTTGAGACTTATACTTAATGGTTTGTATGTACGATGCATTTTAGGGTGTACTTTTTCTTTAAAATCCAGCATGGTCTTTGTCCCTGCAGGTTGGGACCATTCGTCTTTCTGTACAAGCTGCTGATTAGCTTGTGGTTTATTGGGGGGTTGGAAAGGTTGGATGGCTTTGCCCTTTTTGTTCAGTGGGTGGGAGTTGATGAGCACATGATGTCTCTCTGTCTTCTGAGAGAAACTCTGTGTACAAAAAAAGCTGGAAATAACCCCAGTTGGCTCTGGCATAATGTACACAGTTTATTAGAAATGGATGAAAACAAGTATAGGCAAGAGAATCTCCACGAGAATGAGCGCTGCCCCGTTTTTCAAAACGGTATTTCCTAATTTCCAAATTTCATATTAACTCCACTGATCTTACATGTTACTTTCATTTAACATTTTACTCTGGCAACTACTCAGGCTAAAAACAAACATTTTTTCCCATAAGTTTGTTGTTGTTGAAGGAGCTTCCAAACTACAACAAAAAGTAATAGTAGTACAGTCAACCCTAAGGAATTGGGATTTTGTATCTTTTTACAGTTTTTAAGTAACTTTGATTGAACACTGATTTAAAAAATGGAGTGGCTTTGTGCACATACAGTAGGTTTTCTAGATTATCCCCTTTTTTCACATTTTAACACAGTACGCTTTTCCCCATAAAAAATTTAATTATAAGATTTTTCTTTTCAAGCTTACCAGTCTTAGCTGTTCAAAAGTCTCCTTACAGTAAGTGCCAATTTAAACAATTATTTCATACTCTTTATTACATTAAACTTTCACTGTTTGATAAGATTACAGCTGTTGCTATACAAATTAAGCAAAATGCTCTAGATGCAACAGGCTGCACACATTAAAAATAGACTTAGAGATTTGAATGTGTGTCTCTATATGTAAACTATTGCAGAAGAAACAAAACAGTCACTGTTATTAGAAGTCTAACAGAACTCAGTCTTTTCGGTCATGAACGCTTTCAACACCCATCTTCCCTGATGTGTCTGTAGAAATTAAAATAATCTATTATTGGAAACTGACAGTGTAAAAAAGGTCCACAGACCTCTCCATTATGAAGAAGGCTTACGTACATCTGCTGTCTCAGGCGTGCCCCGCGAGGGTCTCTGTGTCTCCTGCGTCTTCTTCAGCTTGTATCTGTAAAGGTCAGATAAGAGACTGGTCACAGCAGGGCCAGAACAGCCCATTGTGCAGTCCACCAATTCATCATAGTTTAATCTGTAATATTATTAATGAGCTAATGTGCCTGGCAGACTTCATTAATATCTACTAGTGTGAAATGACCAAAGTTTCTCTGGAAGTTGAATTGTTCTAAGAAATTACCCAGAGCAATTTGTGAAATCTGCAGAAGTGACAGATGAGTTATTACAACAGAAACATGGTGTTTAACATAGAACTACATTTTTCTAGTTATTGCCTAGTTAGACTGTAATGAAATCGATTAAGGTTAAAAATGACCATAATTCAAGACGTCTTGGTGCCCCTGTTTCAGTAAGGTTAGTCTGTATACCAATGAAGTTCCCTCAGGTAAAAGATGGACATCCTTCTTATGCCACTTCTGCATCTTTTGAAGCAAAATCCATATTAAGTTGTGTGTTTGTCTGCAGCAAAGACAACCATCACTCACTATAGAGCTGTTAAACAATATAAACTAATCACCATTATGTTATGAGCCCGACTGTATGTAAGAAGCATTACAGAAGTTTGCAGTGTTTGCATGTTGCATCATCAACAGTGGACAAAATGTGCATGAGTTTTTAACACTGATACACAATGAAGTCCAACTTCTCCAAAGTTCTCCACAGCAGCTGGTGGGAGCAGGGAACATCTGCTTCGTGCCTCCTTGTTCTAGCCAAGTTTTGGGTGTGTTTTAGACCCTCAGGTGTTCTGCTCAGACAGCGTAATCTAGCATGTGTGTGCTGGCCTTGTAGTCCAAGGACTGTGAGATTGTGGATCAGTATAAAATGGACCTGGACGGATGTACATGTATTGTCTTTACTCCCTGCAAAGTGTGTTTTCCAAGCTAGTATCAGGCTTTATAAGAGGAGGTGATGACACATGTGGCTTGCTTTCAGTTTCCATGTTTAATTTCATTTACTGATGTACATATATATACTTTATTAGAGCATGAAAGTAGACCATGTCATAATTTAGTAACTACACCATTTTCCACTAGAAATTATACCACCTGACATATGCTCACTCTACCCAATAGCTAATGTACCCAAACATGTATGTGCTGATAAAAGTATTACTTTGGAGTGGATCTTATTGAGAGGATAGTGGATCTTATTTCCATCATGCAGAGTGAAAGTAGAAATTAGAATTTTGGAACACTGTCAAATGAAAATTTAAACAGGATATGAACTTGGTGAGTTCACTTTACAGCACTTTAAGTCAATTAGATTAAAAAAAGAAATCTGGATGTCAATGCAGTTCTTGTCAGTACAATGTAGAAGGGACAAAGATTTTCACTGTCTTTTATTTCAGACAAGCCAGCGGCTCTCGTAAAGCTCTATAGGAGCTAAAGGCAAACTTCAGAATGTTTTTATGCCTCACCATGATAATCCCAAAATGCTCATATTAAGTAAGTGTAATACATCTTTAGGAGGTATTTAGATGGTTAGTAGGTATAATATTTCAATGTTTTTTCTTGAAAATGTCTGTCACGTCTGTGGTCAACGACTTTCAGTCAGGTTACTGGTCAATGTTAATACTCGCTAATTAATTTCAATTCAATTATATTGTATAGCACATTTCATACAAACGTAAACTCAATGCGCTGTACAGAAGAAAAACAATTTAAAATAATAAACAAAAACAAAACAATAAACATGAAAAAAACAAAATAAAATAATAATAATAAATGAACAAGTGGATTCAAGAGCTCACGTTAAACCAAAACATATATTTGTAAAAGGAGCATGCCCCATCCCGTACAACACAGAGTGCTCACAGGGACCATGCACCAACCATATGTACACACACACACACACACACACACACACACACACACACACAAAGAAAAACTAGCAACCAAAGGCACGAGAGAAAAGCAATGTTTTAAGACCACTCTTAAAAGAACTTAAAGTTTCTACAGACCTCAGGTCAGCGGATAGTTTATTCTATAAAACTGCACCATGGTGACTAAATGCACCTTCGCCAGATTTAGTCTTGACTTTTGGTAAGTTCAGCAGACCCATACCTGCTGATCTTATTGGGCTGTAGTCAGTGAGTAGGTCAGAAAGATGATGTTTTGTAACATTTAGTGTGTAAAGACACAAAAATTGCTCAGGACCAAACAATGCCAAAGTCTTCCTTTTCTTTTCCCTGAGGCTGCCTGCACGTCAGTCTCATAGCAAAGGATCTAAGAGGGTATGAGCGAGGCACTCCAGTAGTCGGGTGAAGAAAATTCTTTAGTGCCACTGGCTCCCAGTTACTTTCATGACCTTCTGTTTCGGCCCTGAATTCCCTTGAGCAACTTTTGTCACATAATGACCTTTCCTACCTGGCCCACAACTCCACAGTCCAATATGTAATTTTATCTGCCGCCCCCCAGGGAATCCTGCTCCCCTGAATATCACTTCTTTCCTCTGGGTGCTTTTCTGCAGATGCAGTCTTTTGAGTCTGTTTTTGAGAATTTTGCAATTGCCATTTTCAGTTAGGTAACAACATTCAGGGTACTCAGAAAGGTCAGGATTTATGTTCAGGATTGCAAAAATACCTTTGGATAGATACAGAAGTGGGTTTGTTTCTGGGTTTTTTTTTCATCTGCATTAGTTGGAGTTTTGTGCACAAAAGTTATTTTCAAATATACAGTTATACGTTAAAAAAGTATATTTACAACACTTGTTTGCAGAACAATTTAAGGTGCTCTTGAGTAGTCTTTATCCTTCACATGCTCATGTTTATTTCTTTTCTTTATTGCATTTAAAGTTTTACACAATAAAAAGGCTATTGAAAATATTCCATATAACCATTTCAACATTTTTCTGTGCACCTTAAAGTAACATTTACCAATATAAACATGGTATAGCGCTTAAAGGATTACCTTGCCGAAGCAAGCCCAACAAATGTTACTTTAATATCAAACATATCTCAAAATTGCACAACTTAGCCCAAGAACTTTACTGACATTGTAAAAATCTGTGTTTCCCTGATATCTCAACTGGCAGCCCAGCATCTCACCAGGTACATTACTGTAAGCTGTGAGCTGGTGGGGCTCTGGACAGCTTGTGTCTGTCATGAGTAGTTATGTGTGCGATCCTGATTGTTTGGGAAGAGAGCCAAACCTGCTGCTGTGCTGTAGATGAGAGGTGGTATGGATGAGATGCTGCGTGTAGGAGAGGTGTGGAGAAAACAACATCTATCAGGCCAACCCACTGTGGCATAATGCTGTGTATCCACAGTCTCAGGGCGGGAATTAATCCTTTGCCAAGTAAAATAAGTGTGGAGGTATTTGTCATCAAGGCACATAAACAACTTCCACAGTACAACAATGTACCAGTCCATCTTACCATCTGTTTACTGCAGTGGGACACATTGCATCACTTTAGTCAGTTTGGCCATCTTTTTTGGGCAAGCACTGGTCCCAGATCAGAGTTGTTTTTAGTGATGCTGTGTTACACTTGAACCTACGGAATGAAGGTTTAATTTCACGAGACTGGTAGGTTTCAAGGATGTGATTTATTAAAATGTTGCACCTTTTTAAAAAAGCGGTTGGGATCTTTTCTTCCAGATAAGTGAGACAAGGTCGCTGAAAGCTTTGATTCAAATCCTCTGTGTTTATTTTCCATCCTTTTAAGTCATCACTCGACACGCAACAATCACACAAAAACACTTGGAATCAAACAACATGATGGAACACAAAATACTGAAATCACTCGACTTACAGAAACAAGTTTTCTAACTCTGGCAGGGAATAGTAAATGCAATGCATAATACACAACGGGATCATTTAGTAATAAGGTTTTCAAGGCCTTTAAATGGAAAATAAGGAGTACAGAATGGGTGAATGCTTTCTTTTATCTTGAGTTTGTGATTAAAAGCAAATAGATATAACTGATTCTACCCAAACCTATAAAGCCTCTGCATTTTTCTAATAAGCTCCACGACCAGAAATGTGGTAAAACTAGAATAAATATTGGAGAAGCTTTGGAAAAATGGAGAAAGGTTAGAACGCAGAATGGTTTCAAGACAGACGTGCTAAGCACTGAAGCTTCAGTGTCCGCGACCTGGAAACCGGCGTGACTTGACTCTAGGGAGGAGGGGGCGGGGGGGGGGGAAGCTCAATTTAATGTTATGGATTTCGACTGCAGTACCCATTCTAAACACTGTGTGTTAGAGTTACATATTGCTCCTTTAAACATGTTACGCCAAAGTAGTGTGTATTATGTTAAACTATGAAGACATATGTGTGCATGATGGGACTAGTTAAACGCCTAGCTGCCTACTGCTGTGTCACGTTTTGCTGCTCTGATTAGTTCTAGCATCTAGGAACATTTTGGTCCGAGCCATTGAGTGTGTTTCTTTCAAATGGAAAATGAACAGAGAGGTTCCAGAATAATTTGCATATGCATATAGTGTAATGAAATAAATAACTGAAATCAATACATTTTCTGAATAGACAGAGGCAGCAGCCTACAGAGAAATGTAATATTCTGTCTTTATCCTTTGCATCCATGTTCTTCACTCATATAACACATATTGCACTGTCCATGAGTCAACAGCGTCACATCCTCCGGTGTCTATCTTTTTTGACTGTATAGAGTATGTGTCTTCAAAGAAATGTAAGGCCGGCTTACCGAGGGAAATAATCCCATCAAATTGGGATGAGGGCAGCAGCTCTTGAGACTAGACAGCAATAACACTTCTGCCTGAGACCAAAGGGTTTTTATTAATGAAAAACAAAAATGAAGAAATGCTGCTGCCGTGTTCTATACAAGCAGAAATGATAGACTACTCCTTGGAACCTAAACTTTTAGAAGTGCTCTCAGCCTTAACTTGTATATTTATATTATTATAGAGTGTCAGTCTGCAGGTGAAGCATTTCAGAAGTTATTTTGTAATTGAGTGTTGTCTTTTACCTTTCTGCCAGGTTTGTCTCAACTTGCTTTAACCAACCTGTTCTTTCGTTTACACCGCCTGGTACAATATCAGCTCTACTCTGCCGTAGTTGATTGACGTTAATCAAACTGACATAATGAAAGGAATGCAGAGGAAATGTTGTCCATGTCATCATACTCATTTATGCAAGAACTGAGAAAAAAATGTTCTGTGTTGAGGTACAGGTGATCACAACTTTGTCAACAACAAAAAGACACACGTGCTTAAAAGTTGTGAATAAATGTTTTCTTCTGCACATATTCAATCTTGTAGTACTTCGGCCTGCGCCTTGAATTTAAAATTAGGACAGAAGTCATGTTTAATGTTTCTTCTCACACCTTCTTATAGTGATTAGTATTTTGTTGGTTACTGTGTTATGTTCTTCAGAGGTTAAGGTCACAGAGTCAGAGTTTAGATCAGATCAGCCTTGGTGGGTTTGTTTGTCATCATGGTTCTTATAACAGGCTGCCCTACAGTCACTTTCAGAGAATAGGATGACCTCCAACAGCTCAGGTCACTCTAGATTGCATCAAAGGTCCGTCGGCGTTGACTATATCTGTGTGTATTTTAATAAACTGCTGTGTGTGTGTGTGTGTGTGTGTGTGTGTGTGTGTGTGTGTGTGTGTGTGTGTGTGTGTGTGTGTGTGTGTGTGTGTGTGTGTGTGTGTGTGTGTGTGTGTGTGTGTGTGTGTGTGTGTGTGTGTGTGTGTGTGTGTGTGTGTGTGTGTGTGTGTGTGTGTGTGTGTGTGTGTGTGTGTGTGTGTGTGTGTGTGTGTGTGTGTGTGTGTGTGTGTGTGTGTGTGGTGGTTATCTGTTTTCTGCCTGCATATCATCTGTCCTGTTCACCTGTGTCTGTCCTTTCCTTAAGGTATGCCTCTCTGTCAGATTGCATGTCTCTCCTCTGATTGTTTCAGGTCACTCTGTGCTTTCTGTCACGGCATTTTGAGGAGGAAAAATTCAGTCTAAAGAAAATGGCTGTTGGGAAAACCCTCTTAGAATTTGTATTATCTTTGCATAAAACCCTTTTCCTTAAATCACACCGGTCATTCCTCGTGTGTAAGTCCACTTAAGAGGTAAAATAGAGAATACCATGGCAGCTAAGCATGAGTTTCTAATTGTTACTGTCTCCTTAATGGATTCTTCTTAGAATTAGATAATTCTCTCTGAAAGGAATGGCATCTACTTTTTTTTAAACCTTGTTTCCTCTTTCTCATTGTCTCATCACCTCTACACTTTTACTTTATTTTCTTTTAGCCCTATCTGTTGGCAGCCTTTTGTCCTCTTCTTACCTCCCTTATCCTTATCTCTCTCTTTTCTTCTTCTTTCTCTACTTCCACTTCTCACTTCTAGTCCTCCCCCTGAACCTTTGTGCCTGTCTTTTCCCCCTCCTCTCCTTTCCGTGCACTTCTCTCCGCTTTAAGCTCAGTCACTCTCTCCGTTCACTTTTTTAATCTGTCTTCTTTTATTGTTTGTATCTTATTTCCTTTGTCACCCTCCCCTGTCCTCCCTTATTCACCCACTCCTCTAGTTTACCCTCCTCATTCACCTTTTTTCTCGACTTCCTTTGACGTTTGAAGGAGAGTGGGGATCCGCTCAGCTGACAAAGGGAGAGGCGATGACGTGATATGATACACCACACCAGCATCTGCTCTGGTCTAAAAATACACACCACAGGGCACACACACTCAGTCTGCAGCTGCACTCAGCATTTGTGTTCCACCTCCATGCTTTACTGAGATGGCCCAGCTTTTTACTAGGGCTTATGGGAAATGCTGCGTTACTTTCTGCTGTCCCACAACTGAGCTTCCTTCATGTGTGAGGTTATTTGGGGACAAAGTTTCTAGGTGGATGAAGGGGGTCAGGCAGAGGCTGGGTACTAAGATTAGAGGGCATGGGATAGGTTTTAGTCTAACAGCCAACATGCCATTTATGAATGAATTCAATCATTCATAGAGTAGTAAGGTTAAAAAGCTCTTTGCCTTCATGGTAAATTAAGTCCACTAAATGGAAATCATTGATTAAAAGTGAGGTGTAAACCTGATTTGACACAGATTTAAGAAATGTCTAAAATTAGTAACTGTAATAATTTATTTAACTTGACAAAATATTTCAATATTTCATTCTCCATATAAAAGTGTTTATTTTATATCCCCTTTGACTTTTAAAAATTGCCTCTTATTTTTATAAAATGTATACACATTCTTTAAGAGTGCAAAAATGTCCCTTTTTTTAATGAAATCAACCCTCTGTATAAGAAGTAATAATCCTAGCTAACATTAACTGGCTAGCTGTTTGTGGATGAGCTTTTGGTTTTGTTTGCGGTGTTTTTTTTGTTGTTTTTAAATTCTGCATGTTTGCTATTTGACGACTGTGGCTCAAATGTAGTGTGAATCAAACTGTTGAATCAGGAAGCACTCTGCCCCCCTGTCATTGAGCAAGGCAGCGTGTACCTGCAGCTCCTCTGGTCCTGCACAGTGGAGGATGGTAAGAGTGCTCAGCAGCGCTCTGGTGCTGAGTGGGTGTTTGTGTGTAACCCTCTCTGACCCTGCGCTCACTCCCTGAGGCCATCTCTGTAAATAAGAATGTGTTCTTAGTGAAGTTGCTGGGCTGAATAATTAAAGTACTTTTCATCTGCACTGCTTTTGTGCTCATATATACCTCCTTCAGCAAATACATTTCTGTTCTTTTCTCTCTGCTCTGTTATCTATGCTGAATCTGCTTCTTTCATGATGATTGGTGCCGTGGTTTTGATATTTAAGCTATTTAAATGCTTACCTGAATATAACATTTTTCTTCCTGAAAGTAAGGCTTTTGAATCTACTCCTTTATTTTTTCCAGAATAGCATCAATTCTAAATGTGTGTTTCTTGTTTAAATATATATATATTTTTTTAATGTATGTCTTTCTCTTTTCTCTCTCCTCTCTGTGCCTGCGCGTGTCCTTTGTCTGTGTGTTGCTGCTGTTGGCTTGTAACTAGGGAAGTGGAGCAGGCAGGTCTGTCAGATTTGGAGATCATCTCGCAGCCGGTGGAGGATGAGCACCAGTGCTTGGCTCCTCCGGTCCAGCTGGTGAGTTTTGGCTACAGAGATCTGCCCCTCGCTGCCCTGGACCTTTCATTGGCTGGCTCGCAGCTCCTCTCCAACGCAGATGAAGATGAAAACAGGGAAGGGTGAGTGAAACTAGGAGTATTTGTTTGTTTTTTTATATTGTCAGCCTCTTTGGAGTGACACACCTGTGATCACTTATTTGTTTCAAAGTGCTTTTTCTGTGTACTAAGACTACAGGGAGGTGTGACTGACACACTGGTGGTATTTTAACATACTGCAGATGACTTTCATGAAGTCTTTTGGAAGCTGAACAGACGCTGAAACTGTCCTCCAAATGGATTTAATACTTTTACCGTTGTTGGAATCACACAGAGTTGAAAGAGAAAAGATTCTACTAAAATGATGCTGCATAACTGTGTGCACAGAAAACAGACCTACGAATCATCACTTTTACCACAGATTATTTGCTTGTGCTCTCCTACCAATGACTACTATGTCTCCTTCATGATGGAGTCCTGAGCAAACAGAAAGTGTGGGAAAGCTGCCACTTCCAGGAGTGACTTCACTGTTACAAAGCGTGGCCTGTTCTTACCTCTCCACCTGGGTGTTCTTTGTGACGTTAGCAGACCTCAGTATTGCTCTTAATTAGTAACAAATTCATTTCTTTCTAATTCCAGAAAGATTCATTGGTGGTCTTGACCAGCCTTGATTTAAAGTCCGTAGTCCGAGACCGAGACAAGACCGAGTAAAAATGATTGTCTCGAGAACCGGTCTGGAGACCAAGACAGATTTCGAGTACTACAACACTCATCTGAGAGACAGAGACATTTTCCAAGCAGGGGTGGCAACCTGATGACAAAGAGATGTCATTAAGTTGTATTATAGGAAATACAGGATCCACAGTTTATGAAGATTGATTTATGCCACGGATAAAAAGTCAAGACATCTCTGTCTCCAGAGCTTCTACTGTGTTGAGTTATTTTACAATCTGTCTATTGTCAGTCACAAACATTTTTACTGTGTGTAACTACATTGTTTTACAGTTCAGCTTTTTTTCACTTTTTTTGCTCTTTGACTACACTACACAAAACATGCTTTACAAACCTCTTTTTTTTAAGTACTTTCACAAATGAACTTTCAAACTAAATAGCATCCACAACGCTCTTTTTTGTGACACAAAATAGTTCAGTGTTGCAGGATACAGTACATATATCTTAGGGGAAATATGCAAAATGTGCCTCACACATAATAGTTTCTCTGTTAATAAGAACTTGATAGTTTCAGTTGTCATCCAAAATATTTTATTACGATTTTATCAAAAAGCATCTAACACATAGTCACACACACACACACACACACATGCACATGTCAATGCCTCATCACACTTGAATAAATGCCACATAGTAATACAAGATTATCATCCATCATGTGTTTAGTATCCAGCCTCAGTCCTTGTCATGCTGTCCCTGTTACTCAGGATGGCTCCCATTTATCATTAAGTGACAACCTCTGGGTTACCCAGCATCCATAAGTTAAGTCAGATCTATTCATCATTCTAGACTATGTAATACCCCCCCACCCCCCATCCCCTAACCCTGCCTGCTTACAGTAGGAGCGATTGTTATGAGAAAAACCGAAAACATTGCACTCTACATTTCTTGCCAGTCATTTGCCCTGTTTAACTAAACATACTATCATATTTCATTATTTTATTGGGTCTCACATAAGTGTTCAAAAGCAGGCTGCTTCATGTTGTATTCTAACTCACATACCCTTGTTTGGTGACTTTACTAAAATATTGTTAAAAGTTCTGATAATGTAGAACCTTTGTTCTTTTTCCAGGCCGCTCTTTCTTCTACATCAGCCTTAAATGTATCATGCAATAATGAGCCTTAAGGCTTAATCATATAGGTTGCATACAATTCAAGTTCATGATATCAGAAAGCAGCTTAATACAAACCAAAAGTGATGAGTAATACAGACATCAAAATCAATGCAAAATCGACCAAAAAAGCCTGCATTGCATCTGTTTGTTTTTCTGTTTGTCCTGATTGTGTGAGATCCTGGTATGGCATATGGATATGAGGTCACATCACAGCTATCCATTTGATTAGTCACAACATTAACAGATTTTTCCCCCCTCTTTTAAAACCTGCCCACTGTCCCGTCTTTCCATTTTGTCCCGTAACTGTGACTCAAACCTGGCTCTTAACACACCCTCTCACCATGATGCACATAAACACACACACAACAAATCCATACACCCTTCTTCATCCAAATACTCTGTTTGACACCATATCAGGTCTCACTCCATTGGTTCCCTGCAGTTAGCCAGTGACGGCCAGAAACAGATGGATTTCACAGACGCACTGTCAACAGTGGGCGGTGCCGACACTCATACTGTGACTGTATCACAACCCTCACGTGTCCCATTTCATATCAGTGTCAGTTATAGCAAGTATTTCCATCTCCATGCATAATGGATAGATGTGTGTGTGTGTGTGTGTTTACCGAAAACATTTGGTGTACAGTGATTAATTATGCATACAGCATTTTCTACTGTGGCTCAACCTGTGAAATACCTTTAAGTTTCGGCTAATAACTGGGTCACAGGCCTGCTGTTGTTGTTGGGTAATCAAAATATGAAACTACCAATAAGTTCAAATGAGCTTTGGTCCGAGGGCGAGATGCAAAATTTCTCCTCCTGGTCCTGAGCCCCTGCTGAAAGAAGCTCCTACAACCAATTTACAAGTCACCGCGGTGAAGGTTATTTTACCAGTGAGCTCAATTTACTCAAACTGTGCTCGGTGCGATGGGGTCACTATTTCATATTCAAGTCATTAGTGCAAAATGTCGGCCTGTACAAATGCTGCCAGTGGGAGTTGTAAAACTCATCATTCTTTCTTTTGCTTAATGAAATTCCATTTAGAACCACCAGGCATGAGCTCCAGTAATGTGCATGTTACATCTCCACTATACCTTAAACGCTGCACTAATCCCTCTCATTAATCACTATTAGCAAGCCTTGTGTCTGCCATTATATTGGGAACTTGCATCGGAGGTTCCTATACCTCTTTCTTTCTTTCTCTCTGTGATAATAGAGGTGAAATATCAAGAACACCTGCTGTTTGCGGCTCTCGCATCACATCAGGTGTAAGTGCTAACCTGTGAGATTTCTAGACAGAGTTTCGATTACTGACCAGAAGCAAGGATCCGCATCGAGAGAGAAAGCTGAGGACATGCAAAGAGGCGTCCTCTGACATTAAGAACTAGTCGCCAGAAACAGCAAGATAGCAAGACAGAGTCTCACTGATTGTGTCAGTCAGCCGGCTCCCCCCCCCCACCCACAAAGGAACTGATTCTTTATATTCTGTGGATTTCAGCACCGCTGGGGCCTACGGTGATTACGCCTGTGCCTCCATCTCCTCATTACCGTATCGATCTTCCTCCTAGACAGTGGTCATTAGTCTGCTTTAATGACATCCATGATCACGATGCCTGTGCACCATCATCATGTTTTACAACGATTTCCTGCGGCAGTTGGGGGCTTTGACACCAGCTACCCCTTAGTTGACTTTGTTGACTGTCATTACAGAATGTAAGCAACTTCAGGCCCATTTCTGTATTTGCTTTCAGGATGCAAAATGGAAAACGCTTGAGTCCATCTAGCAGGGAGACTGACTGTAAAACTCACCTTTAGGGAAATGGGGCAGAGGAAATGAACACTTTTATGGGCGTGTGGAACTATGAAGTGAAGTTGAGACAGCAGAAGTGGGATAGCCATTAAAATGAAAGTATATGTGAAAGAGGAATCTGTTGGCCGCTCTACTGACTCTACCTGGGAAAGTGGATTGCCCCCGCCCCCCCCCTCCCAACTAAACCCCCAGGCTGCATTAACTGGATCATTGGCTTTCTGACACATTAAAGGAGCGTCATGAAGGAAGCTGCACATGGGAAATGTTGAGGCAAGCTCAGCAATGATGTTTGGCAAAATGAGAGCGCGTGATGCTGACAGTGAGAATGTCACAACCACGGTGAAGGTGTTTCATCAACATGGTGCTGCCTCATTGGGTGGGGAGTTATTTTCACTGGAAGTTTAGGAATGTCTCATAGTCAGTGAAACTTTTCTCACCTTTTCATTCCAGATAGAAAATTAATGGAAGTAAAAAATATACTAAATAAAAATGTATATTTTGTGGATGAGTTGAAAGTTTAACTTCAAATTCAATTAACCAGCTTGTAGTGTTTCAAAATGATTGAACTCATCAGTTTTGTTAACTTTTCCTTGAAAACAAAGTTTGTTTTTAAATGTTCTCTACATTTCTAAGAATAGATACTAAACCTGTAGAGCTTTGTGTATAATGGTGTGTGTACACTGTAATGTTGCAACGTATTTCATAGCAGGAAGCAGGCAGAAGGGATTAATCAAGAGAAAAGGCTCCTGTGTCAAACTGCCACCTTGTGATGAAGCACCTACTGTCAGCCATGTTTGCATATCACAGCCCGAAGCATCGTGAAGGTGGAGCTGACCTTACTGCTATCTTTCCTATAATGTGCTGCCCTCACTTCACATGACGGAGAAGCAATGACTCGCACACATCCCCTCCTCGATCGTACACACACACTCACGCGCGCACACACGCACATCCATATATTTATACATGCATGATGAACAGTGACACAACACTCAGAGTATTTATACACAGAGAGAGGTAGAACAAGGGCAGGCCTTAAAACTCTTCCTCACTGCACTGGATGTTAATCGTATCCTCTGTAATCATGGTTCACTTCTTATTCCTGTTTATACTGGGCTGTCACATCTGATTAGGAACAATAGTGTTCCTTCATTGATGCTTCTGTACGTTAGGAAGGGCTATTTTTCCTACTTTTCACCACCTTCCTACATATTTTTAAATTTTCCCTGATTTTCTTTTTTTTTTTCTTACTTCTTCCATTTTTTTCTCTTGAAATCTCATCTTTGAATACCCATTTTGGGCCGTAATTTCATAAAAGGTATGCCTGTCCAATGCTGTAAACCAACCTGCACTGAAGCTTATCTAAATGCTAAGAGTGTACCACACACTTGTAAACATATCAAACTGATCAAAACTACCAGAGGCTCCTTTACAAACCTCCAAGAGCCTCTAGGTTCACAGTCCTGCATTGTAGGTGAAGAAAGGTGGACACGTTGAAGATTTCCAGCACCCGTTACTGTGTTGTTGCCTAACACAGTGTTGCTATCAGGAGAGACGTGGGCGACTTTGTGGGAGGTGGTTGTTCTAGCTAGCATCAGGGGGCAGTTGCAGTGTTAGCAGTTTTGGCGTCATGGTAAGTGGAGTGTGGTTATTAATAGAGTTGGGCCCATCCATCTTCCTGTCTAGGAAAAATGCTGGGAGGACCAAGGTGGCGTGGGCTTGTGTTCAGCACTTTCATGGCCACCCACTCTCCTCCTAGTCATCAATCTGCTTTTGTTTGTTTGCTCACTTTTTTTTTTTTTGGGTTGTAGGGTTCTATTGGTGCGTTTCAGTCTGTATTTGTGTAGGATGATACTGGTGGGGGAAAAAAAGGCAGCGATGGAGATTTGATGGGTCTGAACTCACCTAAAGCTTTCATTGATTGTTTTAACTGGCGACTTAATAGTCACTGGTGACAAACGTGAGTGTCTAACAACAAATTAAAAAACCTAAGTTTAATAAAATTAAAAAAAATAATAAATAAATATGTTTGGCTTGTATGATTGGTTCAGACAAGAAATGAGTTTTGAAAATTAATATTGAGTTACAAATTAAAACATATAAACCCTTGGCGTGTACAAATGCACTGAACTGGAACATTTCATGAAATGGACTAAATCCTGTAGGCAACAGCAGCCACATCATGTTAGACTGGCAGTAAGTTATGTGACAATGACAGGTTAACATGGAAATATTTGGTTATACTTTTTAAATTTGTAGCTGTCCAAATGAAAAATCAAACGCAGAGTATAATTTAGCTCTGGATGTAAACGTGACCTTAAGCCATGTCATGAAACAACTGCTTTTCAGGAAGCTTCACAAAACTTAAACTTCACAAGCAGCTACAATTCCTGCTAAGTGGAATAAAAATATCTGCCTACAAACAACTACGATACATATTAGAAGGTCAAGTCAACTTTATTTATATAGCACATTTATAACAGCCGAGGCAGACCAAAGTGCTGTACAGTAAATCAGGCAATCAGGTAAAATACATTACATCCAAAACATCATAAAAACACGTAAAAGCAAAAATTAAAAGTGAATTAAAACACAAAACAATAGTAAAAGTTCTAATAGACACTGCTGCTGGGATAAAACACTCAACTAGAGGTAAAAGCCAAGGAAAAGAAATGGGTTTTTAAAAGTGACTTAAACTGCTCAGTTGTGGCAGCAGATCTTATTTTAAATGGTAATCTGTTCCAAAGTGTCGGAGCTGCAACAGAAAAGGCTCGATCGCCCCTAGTTTTGAGCCTTGTTTTGGGCACGTACAGGAGCAGCTGGAGGACCTTAGTGCTCTGGATGGAGCATGAACATGTAGTAGTTCACTTAGGTAGTGAGGTGTTGAGCCATTTAATGATTTAAAAGCCAGAAGTAAAATTTTAAAATCAATCCTGTAGCGAACAGGAAGCCAGTGGAGAGAAGGTACGTAAAAGGTCAGAGTATGGAGAGAGATGCTAGTGTAAGAAGGGATAAGTGTACTTATCTGGACTGAAATAGTCTGAACTCATGGTATAAGACCCGAATAAAAGCATGCAGCGTGGAAAGATCTTAAAATTTAAATGGCTGAATGGATCGAACCCCATCCCCCACAACCATGACAAGTGCACACCTGAGCAGTACAATGATGTCACCTCCCATCCCAGTGATGGCTGTGTGGTTGCCAGACGTGGAGACAGAAGCATATGTTGCTGATACGGCTGTTCCAAATGTGTAAGGAGTCCAGGGTTAGAAACATGCACCAGATGGTTCATCTAAATTTGTAGAGAGCAAAGAGGGGAAAGAGGAAAAAAAAACAAGTGCCACCTACTGGCTTCAATCCAAGGGTCCAAATGTTCCATTTTGGAAAAAAACAACCACTGGCCTCCTTGCAATTTTAAGGAAGAGTTTATCGTCAAAAAAGCTTTAACATTTTTTACAACTTAAATGTATAGCATTGGATGATAACATGACAGGGCAAGAAAATCTAACTTGTTCTATTAGACACCATGCCTTTTAACTTAAATTCATTGTATTTGTGCACATTGAATTGTTTCTTCAGTGTTCGTGTCCTCCTGCTTATTAAATGTAAAAGCACAATTTGGTAAGATTCTCTATTTCTACATGACGTTTGTTAATAAACAATATCATTAGAAGGACATAAGGAACCCCTCCTAACATCAGGGAGTTAGTTTGAACACTACTTCTTTAATACAAGGATTTTTTTTAAACCATTGACTTTGGGCCCTTAGCAGCATTTTTACTCCACTCACTACAACTTTGTTAGAGGTTGGGGAGGGAAAAAAGTCGAATGTTAAACTCTTGCTTTCTGAAATAATACATTCTCTGTAGGCTCTCACCTGATCGAGCCAATTTGGCCTGATTTAATTAGAGAGCACAGGAAGTAGTCTGAGACAGCAACCTGGGAGTAACTGGCCTCCCTGTTATCTTCCAGGCTTCTTAATTCCTCTGCCACAGGGAGAAGCTAAGTGTTCATCGTTTGTCAAATCGTTTTCTGTCTGTCTTGAGGACAAATGGACAAGTCAAACCTTTCACATGAGAGATTCCAAAAATAGTTGCATTTATTTTTTTAATTAATGGTATTTCTTAATTTTGAAATTGTGCAAAACTTTGCCCTTGTATCACACTGCTTCTCTTTCAATGAACAAACCAGTGTCTACATATCCCATTAGACCTAAAACTACAACACTACATGAAAGATGTTTGATTGAAGTAGGGTTTACCTTCATTCATCATTGCTCTAGACAGTAAAAATTAGATAATATTTGCAAAATCAAAAACAAATATCAGCTGTAGTTTACTCGACTATTCACAAACAATATGTGCACTGTTAATACAGACCTATACAAGCATATATCACTGCACTATTATCTTATTTAGTCTTGTGCATATTAGTCTTTGCTTATTTTGTTTATTGTTGGTATTTAATCTTGTACATTTGTACACAGAGAGCACAGTTCAACGAAATAAAATTCCTTGTGTCTAAGCATACCTGGCCAATAAATCTGATTCTGATTCTAGCATCTTATAAGAAATAATAGATGTTTCAATTGTGCTTTTATTAACACTTATATAGAGTTATTTGTGTTAATAAGAATCTAATAAGGTCGTATAAGTGTCTTATTACCAATTAATGTTTATTACAAGCACCTTAATATAAAGTGTGACCCATTTGGTTTGTGCATCTTAAATGAGCTTCATCTGTGACATCATCTGTGTGCTATAACTAAGTGCACTCAACTGGCTCTAACATATGAATGCACATGTATACATAGGATAAAGAATACACTTATTCACACTCACTTACACACACACACACACACACACACACACACACACACACACACACACACACACACACACACACACACACACACACACACACACACACACACACACACACACAGTGACCTTCCAGTCCCCTTATAGCATACAAATGAGTCTTTCCCCAGCGTTCCCACAGGACTGTGAGGAAAAGCTGAACACCAGTTGCCCTTGTTGTGTAAGAGGAAGTGCCCATGGTAAACTTCAACTCTTCATGTATAGCTGCAGGTTAGATACAATCTATATTATGACCTGTAGTAAGAGACACTAGTAGCTCTTCTCTTGCTTTCCAATGCTACAAAACTGTTGTTATAAAAAGGTACATAATGTATAATATATAAAACAGTCTATTCCTAAGCATTTATAGGGACATAGAGATGTATATTTTGACTCCAGGATCAGTCATGTATTCCTCTGGTTGTGTTTCCACTAGAAGCTGCTGCTGCAGGAGTTATGGGCTCGCCTCTTCCCTGCTGATGTGTTGTGATCAATGGTGCACAGGCAATGGTAATGGGGAACCTTTCAAATGTAAAATTAATTACCTGCAATCTGACAGCATCAGGGAAACTCAGCATGTATTTTATGCTTAGTTGGTACTCCATCCTTTTCCACGCTTGCTTTAGCAGGAGGCATTGTGTGTTTGTGAGTGTGTGTGCGTTGGTTGTTGAAATGTGGAGCCTGCTGTAGACTCATTTGTTTCAGTGGGGGGATAGGATGCTGCATGTTTGGTAGCTTATTTGTGGTGTGTGTGTGCCATCAGAAAACTGATTTTGCTTGAAAAGGGACACACTCATGATCCCTTCATCAGGAAGAAGACGGTCACTTGTGCACCTGTGCCCTCCCAAAAAACTCATTCATACACACTGAAAACCTTTTTGAATGTGGGCTGTCTAGCTGTACATGCACATCACATGCACACACAAAAAACAGTGAAAAGCTTAAATACATCAAATTAGGATAATACATGAATAAGAATTCTAAATGCATTTATTAAGGCAATATTTTCAGTAAATTTAATACAACAAGTGGTAAGACTATGCTTGATGTAAATCTTCAGAAAACTACCCGATTCTTCCAGTTCAATTGTTTGGTAGAAAATCAACGGCAATGTTTCCATTAAAGCTCTCTTAATGGGTGTAAGAACTCTGATTCAGTCGACCAAATCAATGTTTCTAGCTTCTGGTTTGTAATATTTGTTCATCAGACGACTGGAATCCCTTAACAACTATTTAATTGATTGCTATAAATCAACCACATTCCCCATATAATTTCCAGAGTATAAATCGACTGACTTGAGTGAACCAACAATAAACAACATTACCATTGGTATGAGGTGCCAATTAGCAAGAGCTATGAAACCTTTAAAAACCCACTGTGCTGAAGAACGACCTCACAGTGCTGCTGAGGTGGCACTGAACTCTTGTTGAACTACACTTTCCAAACGCTGAAACCTGACCATGAATGCTTAACTTAACTAACCCTTCAAACAGAAAGTTGAATCTTTACAGATTTCTTTCTCTTTCTCTTTCTCAGTCTGGGTCTCTGTTAGTTTCATCCACTGGGGTCACATTTCTTGCACAGTAACGCAACATTAAAAGTGTTGCGATGTTCTCACTGAACTTCTAAATTCAAATTCACAACTCACGTTACAGAAATAGTTGTGTCTCACCAGTTTCAAAGCACTCCTGGTGATTAGCCAATAATAGAACTCATGTGAAAGAAAACTCACAAGTTGCAAAAATTAAAATTTGTGATTGACACAGTAAAAAAAAAACCTTGTCTACTCCCTCTGCTTGTTGTTATTGGAAACAGACTGCAGCAACACAAGTTATACAGTGTGCTTCTTCCTATTCATGTTTTCAAAACAACACTTTTTTTATTTTCTTTATTGCACTTTACTTGAATAGTTGATTAGGAATAATTATAATAACCATGTGGGGCGTGTTGGCCTAGGGGTTAGGTCACTAGGAGACTACAAGCGGGCAGTCCGGGTTTGAGTCTGACTCTTGGTATCTTTCCTGCATGCTATCCCTCTCTCTTTCCCTCCTATTTCCTTTTCTATCCACTGTTCTATCATGTAAAGGCATACAATCCCATAAATTAAATCCTAAATACTAATGACCATGTTTAAGAATCCACTGGCTGGCATGTATTTATCCCTGTGAGGCATAAAAGTTCTACAGTGTGAGTTTGTGTCTTGTCCAGGAGCATCACTGTATCAGGGGTCTGAAAGAGAGCGACTGAGAATTTTCACTCTTTAGGGAGAAACCATTTGATAAATCGTATTCACAAGTTTCAGTTTTTGACACATTTTATTTGATTATATTTTCCCTTAATACCAAGTATTTCTCTGCACTTATCTTGGGAGCAGCTGTTGATGTTTAATGTGATGAGAAGAGAAGGAGGATTCAATCATTGAGAAATTAAAAAGTGTCTTGGAGTTGAAATGAACAAACACCTGTTTAACAAAAGGAAGCTCTGATGGCCCACAATCGAATTATCTCTAAAGAAAATACACATAACCCCCCAAAAATCAATAATGTAAGAGGCACTTAGTAAAGAGTTAAAAATAGAAAACGCTTGTATTTGTATAATTTTGAAATATTTTATGTTTATAGATGAATCAAATATACTGGCCTGAATAAAAAGTAATTATTTCCTTTAAGTTGCTATAACAAAAATGGCAAAAAAGACAAAGCAGTGCACTTGAAATCACAGAATCACATTTTTTTCCCAATAAGGGACTCTAATTTATCAATTAGAATATATCTTCCTGATTTAAAAATGTTATGCATATGAACATATACAAATAAAATGTATTCACTGGTGTCGACTGTGGATAAGTTAATTTTAAGCAATATTACTCCCTCTCCTTCAGTGGAGTACTTTATCTGTAGAGACCATCGGGGGGCTGTGAGTCTGAAAGTCCCAGTGTTCGGAGGCTCTCTCGACATGCTGGTATCGATTACCTCCCCTGATTTAATCTCGCTCCTCTGTTTCCCTGTCCAGCTCCACTCAATCTCTCCGACAGTGGAAGGCAGTGACGGCTATATCAACCTGCTTGAACACACACTGGCAGCAGGAAGGATGTAAAGGAAGAGTGAATGGACAGAGAAAGAAAGCAGGAGAGATAAAGACAGAAAGAGAGGGCTGAACTAGACATTTCACTCGTGTTTCTCTCCCAATAGAAGTGTCATTGGACCAATATTAAAATAAAAATATGACTTTGGTTTGTAAATTAATACAGAACAAGGTTGTGAAAAATGTCAAAACCATGGAGTTTAAGGGGTGACCTTGTCTGCTGTTTGTGCTTGTCTGCTAGTGACTTGGGCCAGGTGGTTGTGTCAGACCGTCAGGGCTGAGCGGGTCAGAGAAACAACATTTGCTCCTGTTCAGTCTTTAATAAGACTCATTAATATACTGCATGTGTTACCGACAGCATCTGACTGCATCCCCTCTGGGCTGGACTAGTTTTGGCGTGACATGAAGTAAGGACACACACATTCACTGAATTCAGCCTATTTGTCTAACGTATAATAGCTGACTGTTTCGCACTGCCTGTGAACTCTCATCTCTAATTCATATGTAACTCTGTGTGTGTGTGCGTGTGTGTGTGTGTGTGTTTGTGAGAGAGAGATGTATGAGCTTCTGGGGTATAGCTTTTAAAAACATGGCGCATACTATAAATGCTAAGCAGATTGTAGCTTACAGGTTTATTTCTTTGTTGAATCATTTTAGCTTCTTGAAGTGTTAGATTTGATCATAGCTAGAATGCCGCCTTTCCATGAAATGTGAACAAGTGAGGCCCAGATTATTAGAAGTAAGTCTGTAAGGATTTCAAGTACATGCTGTTTGTTTAGTTAAACTCTACTACTGGAAGTTTATTGGATGCAGCCACTCATCAGTCTGGGAAAAAAACACCTATACCAATCTGAAGGGAAAGTTGGATACTGTAAATGTTCACTTTCTTTCAGAGAATAAGGAGTGAAGATTTAAAACAATCTCATGTCTTTTAGCTAAATATAGAGCGATACCCTATAACCCTAGGGTGTGGATACCCAATGAACTATTAGCTAAGCCTATAATAAAGACAGGGAGAAGGTAGCCTTACTCTGCCATAAGGTAAAGAATAAAAAGTCCAGTTTTTACTTTTTTGTTATAGAATTGTGATATTATAATGTGGTTTACTTTTTTCAGTTGATTTTGTAACTGTTTGTATAAAATGGACCTTTGTGAACATTTGATGTCAGTCACATGAATTCAATCAAAACAAAATGTGGCAGGATTTGTCCAATCAGCATATAGAGAGTCAAAGAATTGTTCAAATATTGCATTGAGAGAACTTGTGATTTACGCCCCAACCAACCCTCTAAAACTATTTTATAAACATACGCCAGGAGCAGACACTTCCCGAAGTGTTTTACAGTGCTGTTGCTAGGCAACCAACAGAGATGACATGAAGTCACCGCTTCCGCCCAAAAAATAGTCTGACTACACACTCCAACAACACCACTCCCCATCCCGGGCCTCAGTGATTTTTACACATAAGAAGACAGGCTAGCTGTTTGCAGGCTTTTCTTTTCTACTTTAAGCTTTCTGGCCACGAGTAATGCAATATATTTAACATGTATGAGAGTGGTTTGATTTTCTCAACAAAGTGACAACAAGGAAGGGGACAAGTATTTTTAAACTTAGTGACTGGATTACTGGGTGCAATGAGGGAGCTTAGACTCTAGACCTCAGAGTGTCTGAAATCTGGCTTGCTGTTCTATTTTACGGACTTGAAGGAAGAAGTACAATTAAGACTAAAGCATACTTTCCCTTTAAGTACCATATTCTTAGGCTCTCATTGGGGCTGTCTGCAATATTTTAGGATTCTTAGTGCCATTACAGCCCAGAGAAGGATACTCCCTTATAAAGTAAATGAAAAGAGTATTTCACTTTTACCACTTCCCTTCCCTACTCCCACTCAAGGAGTTTTATTGTTCTGGTGATTATTCTTATTTTTTTTGCTTGCCTGCAGCAGCTGAGTGAAGCGTGAAATCATTTGATTCAAGATGCACTTTGATGGACTATCTAATCACATGGTGGAAGTTTGCAAAAACCATAACCTCTGGAAATAGAGGTTGTTTGAGGCAATGAAACATTTCAATGGCTGAAATGCACTGATTTTCTTTACTCCTATTTTTTCTTCAACCGTGGTGAAGAGAAATAAATGATATTATTTCACTGCCTGCAGTCTTATTTGCGCTAACATGACGCAAAAGGAGAAATAGCATTGTTGTGAGTCAACTTTAGAAAACATTCTTACTACGAGGATCTGATAAAAAAAACAGTTTGGTTTGATGAGACTCTACTGTATGTTGTGAGCTGTTGTGTGGAGCCACAAATCCATAAAGGTTGGAGAAGGTTATTAGTGGAGGTTGACTGGTGCAAATCCCCAGAGTGTGCTTGAAAATTGAGGAGTAGAGGATGAATGAATGACTCCACATACCTTCAGCTACTGTCAAGGTGGCCTTCAGCAGGGCAACAAATCTAAACTGGTCTGGTGGAACAAATCAACAGCAGTCAGTTAATATTTGCATTGTAGCTCAGTGAGAACATTAACTCAGTTCCTGTTTGAGTGAAGAAACTATAAGTCAAGTTTAATGATCACATCAACAAAGTTATGTTTTCAGTTTTTGAGTACTGGTTAATAGATATGCATTCTAGTTCTCAGTGACTGTTGTTTTAAAAGTCTTATTTTTTCAACAATAATTTAAATATATATTTTAATATGTTGGCTTAACATTGGAAATCAAATTCAGCTGCTTGTGTTTGCTCTATTTTTTTTCTTTGGGAAACATATGCGGCTGGCACGTTTGAGAAAATAGCTTTTGTGTTTATGTCTACAAAGACCCCATGAGCCTACAAGCTGCATCACCGTTAAGCTTGCCTGCAAAAGTCAAAATTGTTCTCAACTAGAGTTTACGTGTTTATTTTTCAGCATAGAGCATCACACCAAACTCACGTCCATTACCAAATTGAAATCCAGTTTAAGTAAAATATTAACAGAATAAAAAAATAAAGAACTCCCTGTGTTTAATGTAGGCCTGGTTTTCTGTATGGCACAATACCTGCCATACGCAATCTCGCCAAGACTCTGGTGGAGCAGATTCTGCACCATCTGGAGCTTGTGCATTTACACCACCCCGCCCTCAGCCAAGAAGATGATTGCTATCAGCATGATTACGCCTTTATTAGATTAGCTTTGCATTGTTTACAGGATTGTGGCTCTGCCCGTGCCAGTCTTGGATGAATAATGTCTTCTGTTAGCCAGTGGAAAGGTGGAGTGATGGACTCAACAGCTGTTGGAAATATTACCCATATCCAGAGAAAAATGTGTTACGGTGGGAGAAAATCATGAGGAGACTTTAAAAGCGTCTACTGTTTATTACTCAGCCATTACTGTATATGCTCACATCACATTTGTGGTCACACTAGTTGTTTGGTATCAGGGCCTTGCATTTAATGATCCAATGCTAAAATCATAATATTTGTTTGTATTAACTTTTTTTAGTAACTTATTTACTGACCTCAATAAAGCATTTGTGCATAAGAAATGAGGAAGTTAGATGCACATAAAAAGTATCTCCCTGGAAGAATGATTGCTTCATCATTAAATCAGCTGCAGTCAAGGCTCTTGGTCTGTTTTGGAGTCGTATTCATCTTATGCCTATACTGTAAAGTTTGGTCTCCCATTAGTAAACAGCCTTAATTAAACATAACTCAAGGATACAACTATTAAAATGAAAACTTAATAAAAACAGAACAAATATAACAGACGCTTTCTGTTTTTTAAAGCACATAAAGAACTCGAGCCATCTTGCCACTGTTGCAGGTCATTTCAGCACCACGCTACAGAATGAAGACGTGATCAGAGGAGAGAAATGCTCTGCCAACGTCTGTCTTCTGCATGCCAGGGCATGGGGAGAAGGGAAAGGTAGTGGGCAGAGCCAACTTTCCACTCCAGCTGGAGAGCTGGTGAGAGGCATTGTTTCTCTCATCTCCTACTGTCAGCCTCGTAGTAGCTGCTCTGCAAGGCTCACCACTATTTTTAAATAATATTGAGTCATCTCGCCAGACGCTGTAGTGGCCTAAAATGCTGTACTGTTACAGTACCTGGAAAAACAGAGCTTTTTTTTTTTTTTTTTACATCTCTGGAGCACGTTCCCTGAGTTAAAGGCTGAATATTCTATCATTAGATAGGGAGTTCTCACATGTGTTATGATAGTTCAGTGAAAGTACTGATTCTATAGATGGACAAAGAAAAGTCATAAATCTATGTGTTGATTTAATTTGTTTTTTGTATGTCACACTTTGACCTGTTTCTTGGGGCACTGGTTTTGCCCATATCCTGCCAGGCAGCATCCTCTACAGTGACTCTGTTCATTACCGTGTTAAAAGGAGTCCATCAATATTCCGCTCACACAGACGGCTGATGGTCAAGTCACCAGATCACAGAGCTTCACTGTCCCTCCTCTGTCAATGCTGCCTCTGACCACACTTTGCTCTTTCAACAGACATCACCTTACCTAAGCGTAATATATCGCCCTCTGTTGGTCGTATCAGGAAGTTCAAATAACAAATCAGTATTGCACTTAGACTGGGAATCAATACCTGTATAGATTCATCCGTAAACAATGTCAGTTAAACATGCTTTGCAGGAAAATAATTAATTATACACATTTCAGTCTGTCAGTCAATCAATACTTGCACCAGTTATCTTTTCTTTAGCAGCCGTATTGACCTCAAATAATTGAATTTATTGCTATTGAAGATGAATGATTTGCTCCTTTTGATTAAGCTGTGCTTTAAATTGCAAAATCAATTGTTTTGGCTCACCTTACTGTTATTACAAGTAAAATGTTATTTTATTCATCTGCTTCCCTTTTTGATTACATAGACTAATACAAATCTATTATATACGGTTCAAAACACAATATTATGTTTGTTGTTTTCTCTTTTCAGCTCAAACTGGCTGAAGCCGTGCTGCGGTCGTCGTGTGGCCCTGTGGCAGGTCTGTCTGCTCAGCGCTGGCTTCAACTGTATCCTGGTGGCCTGTGTCATCCTGGTGGTGCTTTTCCTGTCTTTGGAGCTGCTCATAGACACCAAACTCTTACAATGTAAATATATTGCTGATTTATTTTTCTTATTTTAATCTTTATTTCATCACAGGGAGAATTGCTGAGAGTGCATATTCATTTCCAGCAATGCACTATGTGACGTTCACTAAACAAACACCTCAACAAACAACAACTGTATCTATAAATGTGATTAAGAATCAAGTGTGTGTGTGTGTGTGGGGGGGCTCTGGTGGTGCATTAGTTTGCACGCGCGCCCCATGTATGGAGGCTATAGCCCTCCAAGCGGGTGGCCCAGGCTCAAATCCCACCTGTGGCTTCTTTCCCGCATGTCATTCCCCTCTCTCTCACTACCTGATTTCTGACTCTATCCACTGTCCTATCTCTCTAATAAAGGCAGAAAAAGCCCAAAAATAAATCTAAAAAGAAAAAAATAATACATTTTTATTCAGAACCTTTTGATGCTTTAGTAAAGTTTTGTTTTTTAATGGAGTGTTTTAACATTCGGCAGTTTTTCTTTATTGACACATCTGAGTTTTTCAGGATTTGTAAAAGTCGGTAGATAAGAGACATTTAATATACACCAATATGGCACTTGTAAATGAATGATTACTGTAAAAGTAACTGGCTAATATAATATAACATATAATATAGACTACTACAAGTGTGACCTTGAATTTGTGGCCCTCTTTTTATTTGACTAAATAGCTTAGGTGTTTATTAATTAATCCCTCATACGTACATTTAGTGTCTCCTCTCTCTATCACTGCTGAGTGTGATGTCCCGGCAGTCACAGAGGAGCTGGTGGTGTTTGTTGGTAAATGACTGTGATGGAGAGTGATGGAGAGGGTTGATAATAAACAGGGACTCTTGTCAATGGCAGCAGTCACACGTCCCCATCGATTACTGGCTAGCATCCAGCACTGATGATACCTGAGTCTGAGTGTGGGCACCGCTGGACTTCAGATCTACTGTAATGTAGTGCTTTAGCTGCTGACAGTCCAGAGAGACAAATAGAGGCGTGGGCAATAAGGTGGCAACAGGATAGAGATTTCAAAAAGGGATTAGTGGCCAAGAACATGGGTGGATACAGGTTGAATTCATTTATGCACTCACCTTATACATGTAAAGATAGAAACAACATGTTTTACCTCTATCGTTTCTAGTGTCCTCTTCTCCTTTGTCACGTTTCTTCTCTCTCAACAGTTTCCAATGCTTTCCAATTTGCCAGCATTATCCATTGGATCAGCCTTATCATCCTTTCACTCTTCTTCTCAGAGGTAAGTCATGTCTATTGCTGTCCATAAAACCTTATTACAATCTCTGATTGCTCTCTTCATCTTAGATTTCTTCCTCCATGCTCTTTGATTAATGTTCAATGGTCACAATACCTAAGGGAACAAAATCCTGATGTTTTAAGTGACACATTAGATTTGTCTTTATTTCTTCTTATTACACAATTGAATTAAATATATCCATACTGTATTTCACTGTAGATGACATCCTATCTGTTGAAATGCAAACCTAGAACATGCCTGATGCAACTACAATAAGTCGTTGCCATGATACTTACAGAATAGTCTGTTATCAAGCATTCTCTTGTCAGGGTGAAACTTAAGCTCAAGACTTGAAGGCTTGATGGGTAGTAAAATGTCTATTATTGAAACCTCAAGTTTAATAGGTTTAAATTTAATTTTTGGTCATTGTTTGATAAAATATTGTCTTATCACCGCTGTGAAATTGTAAAAAACAAAATGGAAAGGGGAGAGTTTGGCCCACAGGCCTCCACTCCTGTGCAAACTAATTACCCTGACAGCCTCAGCCCAAACGCCCTAAACCTAACATTAATTACCAGCGAGCCAGCCGGAGCAATAATTAAAGCCCAGCTTAATGAGCAGTGGGGATGAGGTTACAGTGATCCGATCCATCCAAACACCTCGCCCACTGACATCACAGAGGAACTGTCATCTGGGGACGGTGTTAGATAGAGGAAACATATCACCAGCCGCTCCCTCTGCACCAATCAGAGAGCAGGATTCTAACATGTGGGCTGAGTCCCCCGCACCCCTCACGACATGTCCAATAGTGTTCAACATGGATTCAACATGATGGATTAGCAGGACCGGTCACACATGACACCACATGCTAATTGGAGTGTGAATCAATGATGCAGCTCAACAAAGGATCTAACAACAACATCTACGGAGCACAATGTGCATTGTGACAGGTGATCAAATTACAGGTGTTTTGTTTCCTTTTTGTTGTCAAAGATCAAGGAGCATATTTGCCACAAAAAAATAAAGAGCATGGGAGGGCTGTCTACTTTCTTCTCTGTGATGTCTTTGTGATTAATCAAAAGCTCATCATATTATTTTTCTTCTCTAACCGTCACTGTATTTACTTAATTTTTTTACTGAAACATATTTTTTGCTTATCAAATCTTTTTATTTCAGCTATTTTTAGAATGTCAAGCTTTACTTTTAGCATTTTAACGTAGTAAACATTTGGACCGTAGAAGAAGCATTTAAGGAGCGAACTGTGCCTCACAAGTCTTTCTCAGTTTTTTTAGTCTATGTTCACACGCCTCGACGAAGGTTGTTGGAAGTGATGAGAACCCAAGAGACTGAGAATAGCACAAGAGATTTTTTAATGTAACAGAAGACTTTTACCTGTCTATTTGAATGCTTATCTCTGTATGTTTCAGACTGTGTTCAGGATTGTAGTGCTCGGGATCTGGGACTACATTGAGAACAAAGTAGAGGTCAGTGCTGGTGTTGTGTCTTTTATTGACAGATAGTGATGAACAAGTTTCAGAGAGTATTTTTAGATTGTCCACCTCTTAAAGTATTGTTTATCTAATGTTTCTCTCCCATGTAATATTAGTAGAATATCTTCATGCATTTTGTTACCTTTGGCTCTGTCCAAGGAGAATACAAACTCCATACAGGACCCAGGCGACCAGGGTTGGGCTCCTTTAAAACCAAATATCAAAATTAGTTTTAACTTTAACATATCTATTATTCATGAATTGTACAGCAGTGGGAGTGGTATGCATTTTTGAATGCAACAAAAACGCATTGGCAATTAAGACAATTTCCATTTTTACCAACAACTTTCTTTGCATGCACACTTGGCCTTAATCACAACCATGGAGCTGCATTTTTTTAATTCAAGGTAGAGACAGAGGATCTAATGTAAACAGCAACATATACACATGATTGTTTTTTGTATTTGCTTGCGTGTGTGACTCCCTCAGGTGTTTGATGGCGCTGTCATCGTGCTGTCCCTGGCCCCCATGGTGGCCTCCACAGTGGCCAACGGGCCCAGCAGCCCATGGGATGCCATCAGCCTCATCATCACTCTTCGCATCTGGAGGGTCAAGAGGATCATTGATGGTGAGGCAGGGAAAAGAAAACATTGTGTAGTCTACTCTGTTTGCGTTGTATGAATGGCCTGTATATAAGGATGATTCATTGTGAGGAGCTTCTCAAGAAAACACCCAATCTTTCTCAAAGGAGGAGCACTCATGCATACAAATCAGCTGGTCTTGAAAGACGTAAACGATCCCATTATTTCCATGATTATACAAATTATTTACTTTTCAGACCACAGAGCCATTGATCACATCTACTAGTAAATTGCTGCCACGCTGCTACTTTAACTTGTATTGATTGTAGGGTCTAGTTGAGTAGATTCAGAGGGGCCATAATGAATTAAGTGGTTATTCGTCTCTATGCTAATGCTAGCTGGTTCGATATCTGTTCAGAGGTCACCTTCATGACTGGCCTTTGGCTGCATACAGGATCAGCTGCAGTGAGACAGGGGACTTACTTAAAGGTTTGATGTTTTAGGAAATGTGTTCATTTTCTGTTAGGAGAAGTTTGCTGAGGCTACTGCCAGCAACTTGTTTGCTGAGTTAAGGGCAGTACAAACTGTGAAAAGGTTTAAAAAGCTATCTTAGCTCTGTCCAAATGTGACTAAGTCTGCCCACCAGCGCTTCTAAAGCTCCCAAATTAGTAAATCATATCTTGTTTGTTGAAGCGACACATGAAGTGTAAATAAGCAGTTTATGCTGCACTATTTGAGCTCAGCTAACCTATTTCCCAAAATCTATATTCAACAATTACCTGCTGTCCTGTTGCCCATTTCCAACCTCCAACAGGTTCTGCTTTTATTATTTCATTATGCATATCCTATTTATATAATCAGATGTATACCTTATGCTGTGTTTTTGTAAAAGAAAATATCCTCAAAAGAAACCCTTTCTCAGTCATTCTCAAGACATTTTAGACCAGGCTCAAAAATAGATACAATGTTTTTGTGGATAAAATTACAATGACCCAAAAGTGACACATCATACTGACATGATTGATACTTTGAGGAATAAAGACAATACACCTTTCTGCATGATAGAGAGACTCTGGTCCCTAACAGGAGCAGTGTGTTTCCTGCTTGTTAACATGCAGCTGTGGTGTTGGTTTGCAGGGAGTGAACTCGTGATTGCCCTGCCACACACCTCGACCTGTTGGGTTTGATATCTGTGAGTGATTGAGTTTCCTTGTTAGGCAGTCAGCAACACACCTCAGAGGGAAAAAAAAATCACTCTCAAACCAATAAAGGTACAGCTGACAGACCAACTGGGTTATCATTGAGGATTGAGTCTCTCACTGAATTATCTTGATTTACAGCTGAACAGTGGTGATGTTTGTGTCGGTGCAGTGGGAATAGAAATACAGAGTAGGAGACTGCAGCAGATTCCTTAACAGAGAAAATCAATTGAAGTAGAATTAAATATCAACCTCACAAACTAGCTGTAGTAAAGGCCGTGCTTCATATAACCATTTCTTAAGTCCCTTTACTTTTCAATTCAGGTGAACAGGGTTTTGTAGGTCTGTGTATAAAGCAGGTATGTGTGTGTGCAGTTAAGCACATGACTCCATTTGAGAGGTGAGCATGGTCTTGTGTTAGCCTCAGTGAAGTTCAGGTGTGAATTACAGTGATGTGGATGCAGCTGTCAGAGAGTCTTTAACACACACGCACGCACACACACATTGTGTGTGTGTGTGTGTGTGTGTGTGTGTGTGTGTGTGTGTGTGTGTGCGTGCCAACCTGACTATAAATAGGAACAAGGAGCATGCGGTGATGGCTGCTGTGCCCTGCCACCCTCAGTATCACAAAGACTGTTCCATTCTCCTCTCAGTGTTTCGACAAAACCAGCAGTTTGGTCTCATAATAGTTCAAACACATTGCAAAAGCAGTAGTAGAAATATAATCACTTACTACTGCATGTTTCATCTCTATGTGTTGCCCATAGCAACATGTCCTATCAGGATACACAGTAATGCCATGTTTTATATCATGTGGCTGGCCTACAAATGTGATCACAGAGATGTGTGAGGCAGTGATCGCCTGCCACCTGAGAGGACAACAGGGATCCGCAGTTACTCACACTGTGCTGGTTTTGGTCCCATTCTCCAAGAAGTGTGTCAGGTGTAAATGGAAACTATTGTCTGATTGGAAGAGGTGGAATAACTGATTGACAAAGATGTAAGCTTTGTGTTATAAAATAGATTGGGGAGTGACAATTGAGAGACACACAGGAAGGAAGCAAGATCTATTCAAAGAGGTCAAAGTCTGACGGTAATGTTCAACAAAACACGTTAGTAGGAAAAGAGTGATGTCAGAAAGAGTCAGTAAAGGATCTATCAGTTATAGGTAGAGACCGGGCCATGTGGCAACAAGAAGATGAAGCTCAGGAGGCCATGTGATCAGCAGGCCTTACATTGTTCCAAACAGAGTAGTGTTATTTGAATACATTTTAAAGTAATTAAAGGTCAATGCTAACCAGGGGATACTTTTGCCCACAGTCTATAACACTTTTAAAAAAAAATATTTCACAACATTTTTTTAAACGAGCAGTACGCGCATCATTACTACATTTTACAATGACTTCTCCAATCAGACATCATTTCCCTTTTCATGTGAATAAGCATTGCAGCATCAAGGAGAGAAGGAAAAACAGAAATCGATCTGCTTATTGTCCATGAGTCCCTTAAAGAAACTAAAAGAAAGAAAGAGTTCAGCTCCCGGCCTCAACGTGTTGATCCATGTCTACCCCACTCTCCCTCCCTGCGTTTCCTGTCTTTATTCAGTTGTCCTATCAAAAAGGTAAAAGGCCCCCCAAAACAGGGTGTATTCACTGCAATATGAAGTTTCGATGTCTGATTTTTAGTAATCAATCGATCGATTTGTATTTTTATCCCAAAGAAACAAGATCCATGCGGAACAACTTCAGCACCTCGCTAACCTCACAGGTTTAGGGTTACAAGTAACCAGTAAATGAGGTCTGCATGTGTGGTGAAATACATATATGGAGCAAAGGACAAGTGGCCCACCAACGCTGACCTCTGTCCCTGGTTTGCTTGATGAATTTGACCATAAGTGGTTTTAATAGCTTAAAAACTTTCTCTCTTGTTAAGTCTTGAAGCCCCCTGAAATATTACAATTGTTTCTTTTTTTTCAAATATATTTGTGTTTTTAACTCCTGCTGATTCTCTCTTTTCTCCTCTTTTATTTCAGCTTTTGTGCTGCAAGTAAAAGTTGAGATGGAACTGGAGATCCAGCAGTGTGAGAAGACCAAAGCTGTGAGGGAGGAGCAGCTGGAGCGTCTCACTCAGATCTGCCAGGAACAGGCGGTGAGTACCTGATCAAATTAGATATAACAGTGCTTCCCCATACATTCCCAACAAGTTAACCCTTTAATAAGAGGATGAAAACAAACAATAATCACAGAGGTTTCATTATCTATGGAGCTTCATATATGGGACCTCATGCACAGCTAGAAATGCCTGATTGTCATAACTATAGTAGAACATTTCTCAGCCTCATTTTATCCAAGAAATTGGTGGAAAAAAATAAATAGAAGTTGACTGAGTGTAATGTCACTTTACAGACAGCTTGGACATATAATCACAAATAATTACTGTGGGCATATATTGTGTGCATTTAGTTTAAAGTGTTTCAGTGTAATTGAAAGTCATCTCACTACATTACAGTTTGTAGTTAATTTACTTTCTAATTATCGCTCAAACCTGCCCAAAATGTTGTTAAATTGTTTACTACATTATTAGTCTAATTAAGGCCACACATGCCTATTTAACCTTGAGCCATGCAGGAAACTGTAAGTTCATCTACCACCACAGGAGGGCAGCAAAACCTCAGGAAAAGGTTGAGTCTTTCCACACTTTTCTTATGACTCCTCAGAGCACACATACTGATGATCTCATACAGAAAAATTCCGCCTACAATGCATTTTGATGAACTCTTAACCCTTTGATTGACAATCTAAGAACAGAAAAACACTAAAAAGTAAATAAATGTAGACATTATCAGAAAGAAAAGGATCCTTTTTTAAATTCTTATTAATAGAAATTGCAATTAGGGAATAGACTTCCAGTTAATATTTTAATTCACAATCTATACCTTATCCAATAGGCTCAAAGATTACTTCAGCCATAACATTAAACAGATAAAAACTACATTTACTTCTACAGTATCTGTTCCTTTGAATTCCCAATGTTTTCTTTTCTTTCTTTTTTTCCGCAATCAATCACTCAATCAATCATTATTTGTATAGTGCCAATTCACAACAAATGTATTCTGGAGATGCTTTACAAAAGGCAGGTACCTTACTCTTTGTTATTTAATGATAATCTGCAGTTTGAGATCAGGCAGCTGAGGGCCCATCTGGCCCAGCAGGACCTGGACCTTGCAGCTGAACGTGAGGCAGCCATGCAGATCCACCACGTGTGGGGCAAACAGGGAAGGAGTTTTCAGGTTGTAGAAGGCGCGACTCCTGGGGAGTCTGACGATGAGGGCACCCAGAGGAACCCCAGGGAGCCTCATGCAACTGCAGGTACAGTAGGTTTTTTTTGCTGATAGGAAAACATAAATAGAAAGTGATTTAGTGATTTTCCTTTATGAGAAAGAAAACAAAATCATTTAATACATTTATAAAAAGTACCTTGTGATACAAAATTGGATTCTAAAGTAACTAACATTAAGCTTTATACTGTAGGTCATAAATTAGGATAATACACATTTTCACAAAGTGAAAACAGATTCATCAAGACAAAGCTCGTGGCAATAAAATATAAATACATTTAAATACACACAAAGCCAGGTGCAGTGTTTGCTTGAGAAAGCAGCATGACAAACCAGGAGAGAGGTGCAGCATCAAGTATGTACATAATTATGTGGAACAAAAAGTCTCTTACGGTGTAACATCAGGTGAACTGGATGCCAGAGTAGTGTACAGTTAATCTTGAGCAGTAGCCCTGGAGCATCTTTAAGGCCAAGCTCTTAGCCCGTCCACACTCGCACACAACAACCATCTGACCGCAGGCGCTCTGGGATCAATGTGAGGGCAAAAAAGCTTTTAGGATCTGGTGAATCCTGCAGACAACAAGCATGTTTTCTGACACTACGCAACCTGGCATGGGCTTCATCGTCCCCAACTGCCTCCCTTTCTGCCCCCCTCACGGCGAGGCCAGCCTAACTGGCCTGGACCATTTTGGGCTATTTCAGGTACAGAGTGCTCTGTGCTTTGGGCCTTGTTAGGAGAGAGTGGGCTCCTGTCAACATCTGTTCCACCTCACCTGGAAACCGCAATAGGGCACCAAGACACTCCATTGCGGCCACAATATTACCCCAAGGGCATAGTGGGAAATCTGGCTCGCAGAAACAAGTGGGGCTTTTTGCAGAAACATGGTCACTGGGATGAACATTTAAGCCACAGGGCTGAAGTCGAGTCAGGTCAACTCAAATCAAGTCCATTTGTATTGCTCAATATGGCACACAAACCTAGTCTCACTGGGCTTCTCCATCAGTCACCCGCAGGAAGCCTTGAAAGGATCAAGCCGCTCGTATTGATGCAGTGGCCTTCATATGAATGAACAGCCTAGGAGATTGAGGGCTTAATTGACCAAGCCATGTATATTTTAAGAAACAACAGTGGAAATCCGCATTAAATGAGCCAGTTGAGATTCATTTCAGGTTCAAAAAGAGGTTAGATGAAACAAGACACAAAGTATAGCAATTAACGCATGCATTGTAAAATATAGGCATGTTTGGTTGGAAGGAAGATTTCAAATAATCAAGTTAAATTAGTCAATTGTCAACAAAACCACCTAAATATGTTCTAGATATTTCATGATTAGTCTGCAGGTACAATGATCATTCTATTAGTCTTATTCTAATTATGTTTAACATCTTAGACTGTTAGTACTAATTATAAAGAGTTATCATACTAACAACAAAGAATATCTGAAGCTGGTGAAGTGTCATCTATTTTGCAGGCATTAAGACATAAACCAGAGTTTGGGGAAATTATAAGAAAGGAAAGGATGGAACGAGCTGAAAAGTCTGAAGTGTCCCAAAGTTATTAGCCACTTTTCATCCCACAAAGGGAAGAGAATGGCTCTTCAGTATTGAATGATAATCCCTTTACTAGTGTTGCGACATGTCACTCAAAACCACCAAGATAACTTACAAAAAGGAGATGGTGTCACCCTCTGGGGATGAACAAATGCCTGCAGTAGTTTGTGTAATAATCCATGATAGCTGAAAAGTTTCTGTCCCGACCAAAGTAGTGACTTAAGTTCCATGCTGCTAAAAGCCTTTATGGCACATATATAAATCTCCTTAATTGTGCATTATTCTTTTCTAAAATGGCCCAATTATTTTTTTATCTGAAACATTCCTTGTCTGTTTTCTGTTTATTTGTATTGCTGCTGTGTTAAATTGCCCTCCTGGGTTTCAGTCTGAGTCTTCACCAATCAAAATTATAGTTTAAAATTGAACCAAAATAGTCCAGTATGTCACTTCTCTTTTTCTTCATATGACAGCCTGGTAACTTTACTGTCAGGGAAAAAGCCTGTTATATATGCTGGGCAGCCCATTCTTTTTTTCTTAACACTCATGTGTTATTAATTGTGAGGGGATTGTCTCGGTCTTGTTTTAGTGAGTGCAATGCTTCCTCTCCAGGGGTGACTTAGGGATTAATATTTTAGACTGAAAAATAAATGAAATTACCCATCAGAGTCTGCTGCATGTCCCAGAGGACAGGGGCTAGCACTCAGGGTACTCTGGGTTCGCACTCACCCAGCGGACAGTGAGCTCAAGACCAATCAAGCGAACAGAAGAGCCTCGCAGATCACAGCCATTCACCCCACTCTGGCCTGCTAGACTGGAGGGATCTGTGCCTGAACAAAGAGATCCTACTTTCACTCTCTGTCATTTCCCCCCCATTTCTCTCAATCCTGAAACCAAGCCCATCCCATCCCTGTCCCAGTTTATGTCTAGTGCAGTAGGCTGGTAGCTAATGGGCAGCATAGCAGCGCATATTCCCGACCACTCGCCAATAACGCACCTGTGGCCTGGGGCAGAAGTCATCTCTGTCAATATTGTGTTGTAAACACAGGAGATATTTTCCATTTGGATCGGTTTGCAATGTTTACACTGAAATTGATCAGAGTAACTACATTCAAAAAGGTGTAAAATCCAATTATGGTCACTGTCACACAGACTCAGTTGTATGAGTCAGTGACTTGATGCAAACCCTAATTTAACTGGTAACTGCTGATAACAGTTTATAGTCTATTCTCTATTTATATCATATGATCATACACAGGTCTCAACTTCCTTCTATTCATTTTTGTCTTTTTGTGTAATCCAAATTTCAACAACCAGTGCAATCATAACTGCAATGTAGCAGTGACAACGAACATATAAAGTATATTAACACAATGAGTAATTCATTTCAAGGTTAAGATTAAGGGTTAGGCTTTTTCCAAGGAACTCAAATGTTTGTAAAGTTGGAAGAAGGTTCAATAAAAGGGAATAAATATGTCAACATTTTACACAATAGTTACAACAAAAAGAGATTGTAAGAAATAATGTACCATGTCATGGACAAATAGAGGAGAAACTGAAATATTTCTGACATATAAAAGAAAATTATCTGCTTTCAAGATTTCTTTTGATTGTATTATTTTGCCGTGCAAACAGTATTTAGAGTGCTGTTCATCCTTGTTTAAATTTTTGGTATGTGATATTATATGAAGATTGTTATTCAGACAAAAGAACATGCAACAGAAAAATATACAGTCTTGATCTGTCTTGGTTAATGTTAAGAACAAATGTAGTTCTTTCTTTTACAATTTTTTGTTGAAATTACATCATTATTCCCTCATTTATTCATCTTTTCAAATATTGCACCACTAGATCCAGTTGTACGTGATGACATGAACAACTACATAAGTCAATACTACAGCGAAGCAAGCAGTGGTGAGTGACCATGATCCTTGACTTTACACCACTCCATGAACTGGTACACCAATATGCCTTCTATCTGCTAATGCAGTTGTTTTTTTTACTGGTGTTATGTCATGTTAGAGGACACAACTTTGTTTGCTCACACAGTTGGCCTCATATTATATATTTCAATGCAAACTCAAGTCCTACTTTATTCAGATTGGCTTCTGCCAGTTGAAATCTTTGTGCTTATGATGGCCCCTGTACAATCTTATTGACTGCACTACTCTTCATCTACAGACACATTTGGGAAAATGAACGAAACCTGTAGCGTAAATGTATAACTTATCATAGACAACCACTAGCTACATAACCAGTTTTTAAAAATTGTAGGATAACGGGAAGTAAACTGTCCTGCACTTGTTTTGTCTTAAGTAATTTTTGGTTTTGTCCATCTTTGTCTAAAGATGCCGGGGCTTCTGGTTTAGGTGCCCGGGTCATCACCACAGCAGCTATTGACGTTCATCTCCCCACCAACCCAAATCCCATCCAGTCCAACTCGATGCTGACTATGGAGCGTGTGGGCAGTGCTGTAAGTGAGGCCTCAACCAGCATATCGCGGTCCAGTGGCAGCCTGACGGCCCGTCCGCACAGCCTGAGCAGCCACACGCCAGGTTCATCTATGACAGACTGCAGCAGCAGCGCAGCTCATGACCTCAGTCTGAGCTATGGCTCCCATCGCTGCTGCCTTCCCTCCTTTCCAGTCCAGGACCACTGCAGGGACCCTAGCGTAGTGGTGCAGGAGCTCCTCTCCTCCCTCTCTGAGGACTCCTGCCTTGCTCAAAAGGGTCTGGCTGTGGACCCTGTGAACCTTAAGTTTCCAAGTCCTACCAGCTCGGAAAAAGCCAGCCCTGAGCTGGACAACAGAATAAACATCTTTAACTGCAGGAACCAGGAGGAGAGGAGAGGCCGGGGGAGGGGCTGTGTGTTGTTGCAGACTAAGCCGCTGATTCACCTGCAGGGCAGCACCACTGAGCCATCCCTGGAGGAGAAGTACCGGCTCCTGGGTCCGGCTGACACACCTCTGGGGCACATGCCTGATACATAAGCTAAATTCACACAGAAACAGAAGTGTATTTTTCTTTTAACTGCCGCCCTGTTTGGCTTAAATCTGAACCCTTGTGGCAGGTAACCCTCATTAGAGGGACCACATAGGATTTACAAGTTGGATTTTTCCCTACGCTTTGTAAATCCAATTTTAGCCAATCCAGAACAAGCTTGAGCATTTAGCTTCCAGCTAACACTGATGCTCCTTAACTTGACGTGCTCAGAAGTCGATCGCAGGAAAGAGAAAAAGGACTCTGAAGCCCTTTGCCATACTGTCCAACCTACCCTGTTCCACATATATGGATTTTTGAATTACAAATGCCCTGATATAGCACAACAAAGACTAAAATGTCCCAGTCGGAGGGAGTTTAATGTGTTTTTGGACACAGTCTTCATCAGGAATTCCCACTTTGAATAGGTCCTAAAAGCACTGAACTTTACATGAATTAAAACCAGCAAGGGGGCCATTCAAGCCTTTACTGAACAAATACTTCTAAACAGTGTCGAATACCAAGACAATGTTTTCTTCTTTTGGAATTTTAAGCAGTTCAAATGTTTTTTTTTTTTTTATATTTCTTCTTACCTTTTTTTCTTTTCATTAGTATGATCCAGTTTAAACACAAATCTTGCTGTTCTTTGTTCAAACAGCCACAGGGTACAAAAGACTGGCTTTGATTTGCCTTTCTGTCAGTTATTGTTTGATTTGAATATCATCAGTTTATTGAAATTGAATTTTTGTTTTAGTTGTTGAATAAAACATGAGTATGGTATATTTGTGTGGATGGAATGAAGGCTGGATTCTTCACATGAAACTAGCCTGGAGTGCTTGTAGCATGAACCTTTAAAAGATACTATGTGCCCTAAATGGCAAGCAAATCCTTTGCACTTTAATGTTTACAGACACTTTTGTAAACTTGATATGGAGGAAGTTATTGCCAAATGCAGGTGTTGTCATTTGAATGAAAATAGCAAAAATAAAAGTTAGTATTTCCTTAACCCCTGTCAGTTTACTGACTCTTAATATATCATGTGTCAAGATTTCAAAATACCAAAGACACTGCAGAAAGATAACGTATTATCAAACACACTTCATAAAAACTTTCATCAATAACATACAGGCCCCTCCTTACATACTGCACTGTACACCATTATTTAATCACCATGATATAATATATGCATATTGAAAAACCTAAATTATTGAAGGTTATTAACATTGGAAGACCTGTCACGACAACTGCTAATTGGTCAAGTCATTGTAAGTGTGTCGTGAGAGGAATCAGCCCCCCCCCCCCCCCCCCATTACCCCCTTGTATCATTAATTCAGAAGATAAACTGCTGTACCATTTTGTTGCTTGTCAAGTGTTTATAAGTATCCAGAGAATGTTTTAATTGTTAATAACTAGTACGGCCGCAATTAAGCTATCAACACAAGTGTACAAAGTTTTGAATACTGATTAGTTAATTAGTAGTAAGTTAGTATGGAGATTGTTTGTGACAGCCTTAATTCATACATTTGTAGTGTACCCAGTATATACAGGGGGGACTAACTGCAACATTACAGATATTGTTGTGCTCCATGGAAGAATATTTTCAGCATCAGTTTACCTCAAACTAAACCTTTAAATTATGGGAGGTGCACGGCACACAACTGCATCTTCTTCATGATACATTACTGTGAGCACTGCAAATACTATTTTTCACCTGATTGGGCTTTTTCTTTTTTAATTTTCGTGGTTTTTGTGATTTTGGTCAAATGTATGCGATTGTTCCCTTTATGACATGTAATGCTAATGGCCTATAACCCTTTGCGTACATGTGACATCTTGCGTAAAGAGACTGCATACTAACTCATTATTCACTGATAAACAGCTAATCTAAAATCTTTTAAACAAAATCATTAGCTGAAACTTGATTTAAACATAGACCAATGATACATGATGAGTTTTTTGTGGGGAAAAGTCTTTTTTTGACAATTGATCATTTTCTTAGTTTCTTACTCTTGTCTTGGTTGCAAACATTCAGCAGATAACAGCTGCTTTATCAAAATGTGACATGAAGGCAGCAGAACAATTCAGTAAATCAGTCATTTTCATATTTGAGGTTGACTTGTTAATAGAGGAAAGTTTACGTTTCATAGTCAAGTTATTACATAATTCGACAAATGATCCCTTCTTCAAAGCTTGAGTCATCTCTTTAACAGTCTACAAATATATATTCATTTACAGAACTAAACACTGAATAAAAAAACAAAAAATCAACTATACCAAAAAAAAATCCAAACAGCAAGCAAAACATTTTGATGATGTAACACATCCTTAAAACATATTTTATCATTTTTTAAATTGAGCAGTCGACAGTGTTGTGTGTTTTGAAGTCAAGATGTAACTTGATTACTTGTATTTTTTAGCTTTCATCCATCCCATGTAGTTTATGTAAACATCAAAGCCTATTGCATGTGCCATGGACCAAGTAAATAAATAATGACCTGCTTGGCTCCTGACACACACAAAGGAATCCTGTTGAATACGGGTGCCAAAACTTGGCTCAGCCTCTACGCGTCAGGGCTATTTTGGTATTCATTAATGTCTGAAGTGGTGGTGCCTCCATTCTGAACCTCTTCCTGCTCATCTCGCTTTTTAAAAGAAGAGAAAACTTACAGCTCCAGCCCGAGCGTCGCCAATGCTGAGGCTAAATCATTTTCATGCAACAAAGGATTCTGTAGAGGAGTAAAGTTTGCTCAGATTCATAGACAAAACTCAATTTCCTTTATGACAAAAGGACAAATGGAAAGTGTGCCTCAGTGATTTATATGAACCCAATTTGTCAATACGTATCATATGGAGACAGGCTGAGTTAAGTGTGTAACTTTGACAGGTGGGGGACACAGAGCAGACCTTAAGAAGTAAATTGCTTTTGGGACCTCTCTGATTCACCCAGACATACAGACGCTGTCACACTCACGAGCAGCTAAGAGAATTAACAATGACCATTAGACACTTAATAATTAAAATGTTTTAGTATTGGAAGTCACTTTAACTGCATTAACTTTACATGATCATTGTTTTCTATCTCATTAACGGAAGGAACATGGACCAGTGATACATTAATGTTTGAGGCCTGAAGAACCCACGGTAACCAGGTGTGATGCCAAGGATATGAGACAGCTGTGGGATAGATGGCTTTATGTGGGACACTCTCAGGCCTCAGAGAATATTTTGTTTGGTTTTATTGCTTAGGCCGCGCTATGGCGAGATTGACATCTACTGACTTTTTGGTAAAATAAGATAACGACTTCCTTCATTACTTCCTTTCTTACAAAAAAACAAGTGATGTCTTAAAATAACTCTGTAGTAAGAGTCACTGCAGGCATGAAAAGTTGAAATATTTATCTTCTTTAGGAGAATAAAATAAACCCTCTAAACTCGATGCTTGCTAATTTGAAACATAAAGCTCCCATTTTGTCCCATTTTGATGGAAAATATAAGAAAGTTGTGCCTTATACCCACTTAAAATGAAGCAAGCCTGAAACAGCTTTACAACTGAAGTTTAGTCAATGAAAGATGCACCTTCTGTTATTTTTCTTTCTTTGTGTCCATCTCACATACTTATAGTGCTTCACATCAGACAACTACAGGACTTTATTTTCTATACAAAGTCCTTAATGCACTATGTTTGACGGTTAAAACAGAGGAATGTGATCTGTGTCTTCAGTCACAATTTAACCTTGATCATGCCTTGGCCTTTATCTCTGGTCATCTTCACACGTGATTAAGAGAGAAATGTTCTTCCATGTTTTTAATAACATGTTTTTCTATGGGTACATATTGGCTCAATGCAAATCTGTGTGTCCAAATGTGTGGCTGATATTGATGAATTTTTAATACTTGTATATTTCTATATTAAGATATTTTGGGCCATTTTTGCCTTTATTATATAGCACAGCTGAAGAGAGATGTTGGGAGGAGATAGTGGTGGATGAAATGTAATAAAGAGCTGAGGTTGGATTTGAACCCATGCTGCTGTGACAGTACATGGGACAGGCAACATAACCACTACGCTACCAGCGCCCCATTTCATTCTACTTTTGAAGAACTGAACACCTGATTGTCTGAAGGTTCTTCACATGCTGCCTGGTTTGACTGAAAAAAGCAGGAATTAAAGGTGAGTGAATATGAGTAATGTTACAAGTGTTAGAAATGTTGCTTTGGATCTCCATTAATTGCAACATTTGTCTGGCTGTGTCTGATCACACCAAATTAAACTCCAAATGGTGTTTCAAAGATAAAGTAGACCCATCATAATTCTGTTTATGATTCTGTTTGCCATCAAAATCAAAATAACAATCACTTACTTTAACGGTAACAGAACTTTTGAATATCTAGTATGAGCTCTGATGTTTTCATTGTTTGTGCAAAGAGGCATCTATGATTCACACCTAAGTGGTTTTGTTTGTGAACATTGTTTCTTTTCAGAGTGGATGGAGGAGATTTTGAACACTGCCATATGGCTCAGAACAGCTGGTTCTATGTTAAAAAGGGTCAATCTCATTGAGAACAAATAGATGTGGGGAGCATGTCTGCATTACTGCTGCGGTCTGACAGATTCAGAACACGTCTCACACACGACGCTCTTTCAAGAAGCTCTGAAGCAGAGAGAAAAATACAAATAAATTATACATCAGACTTTAAAAAGCTTCTCAGGTTCTCTTTTTCAAACATATTTCTTAAGTGCACACGATCCAGAGGTTCGCCTGGTGGAAGGAACCCACTCAGGAGACGGTTGTCATGACTACAGCAGACTTTTTTGTAGCATTTACATAAAAAAATACTTTTTTTCTGGGCCTTCCCCTCAGACCCTTGTACTGGTACTTTTGATAAAAGTGGGTCAACAACAGAAATAAGGAAGAAAACTAGAAACAAGACCCACTGAGTGACCAAGCTTAATCGCCTCAGCCCTCTCGAGATATATGAAATCAATTATTAAATCTGTTTTTACTAAATGCAAATTATATGTCTTATTTGTTAATAAAATGAACACCCTTCAAGCTATGAACAGAAATTAAGATTTATTTGTCTACTTTAAAGTTTCTTTTAGCGATTTTCCATTTTCTTAAATGAACAAAAAAAGAAGAAATTCTGATAATTCCTCTGGTTGCTTGTGCATATGTTCAAAGCAATAAGGTTTATGCTAGTTAGTCATCTGATAAACATGAGGACCCAGTCGTGATATTCCATTGGGATATGAGACACAACATCACAGTGCTCCAAAGAACAGCATAAAGTAATTTACACAGCATCAAAATTAATTCAGCAATCCAACATTCAAGTGTGTAGTTATGCATGACTTGTTACATTGAGGCTCAATTAGCAAACATTTTGAGTAAAAAGCTCAACTCTTCAGGGAAACGGCTGCTTTACAGTTTGTTCAACCTTATTCTAAATCCTCGTGCATTTTCATTTTCAATGTCTTGCTTCTGCAACCGATTCATAAACACCCTGTCCAAACATTTACTGTATCTTCTATCATAGCTTTTGAGATGTGAATACATACTGATTCACTTAAAATGAAATATTTAAAAACCCACAGACTAATACTTCATTCTGAATGAGAGAAAAAACAACATTTTTTACCGGTCTCAGCCTGTGACTCACATGGTCTGATTGTTGTACCAAACCCACACTTTTAAAAGACATAATCATGTTGAGCCTTATTATATATTTCTATAACACAGCATGATATTTATGAAGAAAAATATAATGTTGGCAGAGTCTGAAACACAAATTTAGTCAGTTTGGTTAGATCTGACTTCCATTGAGGTCCTTCATTCAAGTCAGATGCTAAATTGCTCCTGAGATGCTAAGTGCAGTCCTGCATAGTAACAGTTTTTGTATGAATAGAGAGTAACTATTGAAATAGTAATGCTAATTGCATTTACATTTTTATCGTTCATTATATACCCGATATCATGAGGCTGACAAACCTCTTTTCTTTTTTTGTCTTTTAATCTCACTATAGTTTGCAGGACAAAATAATAAATACTTTCAGGCCCCCGATGCAGACGCTGACGTTAGCCGTTGTGAATCCAGTAGTCTTCATCTGACGGTGCAGCCTAGGCTAAATCACAGTGTCCCGGCCAGAGCTCAGGGTGTCTGCCAGCGCGTGCTGGGGCCCTGCAACATTTCCATCTGGTGTCTGGGGAGTCGCACATCAATTGCTCTCAGCTAAATGCACTCACATATGAATATTTCAGTACAATTTAATGTTTCAGCTACAGCCCCAGAGGAGCAGAGCATCAATTTGTGAACACAGTTCTCCTGGAGTTAAAAGCCAGGCCGGATAATACAGTATGAAAGGCCCTGTCAATCTAGAGGGCCTTTATTTTTTTTCACTTGAGAGAGAGAGAAAAAAAAAGAAAAACCCTCTCGGCCTCTTAAAGTTTCCTCTGGAAAGAAGCCGACTGTGGCAGTGGCAGGCAGATTTTGGTTCACCACAGTCACTATTCGAATTGCCAAGCTCGGTCAGTTTTCCCAAAGCTCTGCTTGTCTGCCATTTGGTCTCCACATGCTCACACACACACACACACACAGCTGGTGGAGGGAGCAGGTCAGGGAGTCGTGCACCTGCTGTCCTGTTAATAAAATACCCCAAAGTGATGCTGAAACCTCTTCCTTCACACAGCAAAGCTTCCCTCAGGTGTGAGAACACGAGTGCAGAACAAAACAGGCAGATTGTGACACAACTGGATTTAACAGCTGGTCAGTACACACTACACTGTGCAACACACGGCAAACACTACTACCTTGGCAGTTCAACACAGGCAAGAATTTATTGTGGGTTGAGCTCCAACTAAAAAATTATTACAAATTCATCTGCTTATAGCTTTTCTGATTAAACAATTTATTTATTTTTCTAATGTCAGAAACTCTTTAAAATCTGCATGAAAACTTTCATAAAACTAAAAGTCACCTATTCAAAAAGCGTTTTTTCCATGATTTACGGTCCAGATAACTCTTCTGGCCTTAAACAAGAAAAAAGCAGCAAATGCTCAGATATGAGAAGCTGGAACCAGAGAATGGCATGTATCTTAACCTGAAAACTGTCAATCAACACTTTGTTAACAGTCAACAATAGTTCAAACAATAGTGGCAAATTCATGAAATATCAGTTAATCATCGTATTATTTATCCTTCATTTCAAGGAATTAAAAATCCTTCAGAATAGTTAAAATGCATTAATAATGGTGTCATATAATATTTATGAAACACATTATAAATTATTAAATTGTATTGTTCAATTGTAAAATTATCAAAATGTCAAAAATAAACGAGTTCAAAAGCAAGAGAAGGATGCTGCATCAAATCCACAGCTGTCACACTGTCGCAGTAGATTTGATATAAGTGGTCTGTTGTTTTGTCAAACCCAAGACAAAGTGGAAAAAGGTCCTCTTTTGCCACAAACCACGTCGATAATTTAATCTAATATGACATAAATACAACAGTTTACAGCAAAACACAACGAGGAAACGGGATTATGGGTGTTTTTAATTTCTCTGTTCTCTTTCTGTTTCTGAAAGTGGAGAAGAAAAAAAACAGGTTTATTGTGTTAAGGTTCATCTGTGCAAACAGAGACGCAGCCTCCTCATGTAAGTGACACAGCGACTTGTTAAAACTGCTGATAAGCAACAAGACTGCCGCTCTGCTCTGATGAGAGCAGAAAATAAAATACAAGATGTGCATTTGTAAAATAAAACAGTTGGCTGACAGTTACACTAATAAGGTAATAATGGCACAGGTTCTTCAGCCCAACAATGCACAACTGCCCCAGGGCACCGATCAAAAATTAATACTAATTATCATGTGAATACTGCATTAACTCTGAAGAATGATGAATTATAAATCTGCAACATGGTTCTCCTCTCAGGACGTTTTTTCCTCTCACTGAGGCCTGTTTGAGCAACTGTAACAAAATAAATAACCTAGCATACATACCGTCACTGTTGTTATGTACATAAACAATTTATTCTAAACTGTATTAATGTCTTAAAATGAACACCTGCTCTCTTTGTCTTTAAGGTTAGAACAAAGTGATGGTATAAACCAAAAAATATTTCTGTAAACACATTCAACATGTCTTTTAACTTGAGTGCTCAGACTGACTCCAGACATACTATAAGTGGCTCAAAGCACTTCAAGACAACTCACTATTGGTCCTGGTAAATCCTCAGAGCTTTAAATCAGGCATCAAGTACATTTCAAGGGGTTTAAAGGTTTCCAAGTGTCACTGAGATAGGCTCAAATATACTGTTCAAATATTAAACTGTTCAATGTGTAAAAATCAAACTACACATTTGCAAAATGAAGATGGAGACTCCTGCAGTAGATTGTTTAAGAAGAGTGGGACTCATTTTCATTGGAGTGCCTATATTTATGGGTTATCTCAGTGCTTTTAGCAGATCAATGTTTTGTGATAAAGTATGCTATAGTGAACATCTTTGCTGTAAATTATTTAACTACTCAAAATAAATATCTAATTTGAATTAAACCTACAAACTTAAACCTGTTTAAGTTCTTTAGCCTCCCTAGGTTTATCCTGATACAATATTTATGGATCCTTGGGTAACAGACAAACAAACACGTTGTGTATGTTATTAATGACATGTAGGAGGAACACTAGTGTGTCTGCCCTGAATGTCAGATAGGACGAAGGCAGCATCTCCAACACCTGAACTCCCTGACTTCATTTAAGCAAAGACGGTGGAAATAGTAAAACTCTCTCACTTACTCCTCACATGCATTAAATGGCATTGATAAAGGTATCCATGTGTACATGTGAGTGCACAAATTACCAAAATAAAGAAATTCTCAGAGAAGGCACAAGCAAATCTCACACCCTCACAAAAACATGCCGTAAGAACAGGACTAACTAAATACACACAAAAAAAGCAGAATTCCTGCAGCATTCAGTCTGTCAGCCGGCTCGTCTGGCAGCTTGAGTCCAGTGTTGACCAGGACTCAACCTGAATAGAGATAAAAACATGAACATGAGCTCTGATGCAAAGTTTAAATCCTGTTTCCCACTGAGACCATACAGTGCATTTTCTTGATCTGCTGTTGCCGCAACTGGTATTAGATTGAAAACAGAGGGAATTTCTTAGCCGGCTGCATTTATGTCACCAGTCTGGCTTTTAAAAGGTTTTCAATGGTATGATGGACATTTTGAAAATGAAAAAAGCAGTTATCTCAAAATAAATATGGGGTTTCTTACAATTGTCATTGTGAGGAAATTGTGAATACATATATTAAAGAATACAGCAAAGTATAGTTTTTCTTTTGATGTATAATCAGGCATTAATGGTCAGTAAAAAGCATTTGCACCATTTGGGGGATAGGGTGGGTGAGCGGTCAAATCAAATCTATCAAATGGATTGTAAACATTCAGATACTTTGCCTTAAAGTCAATTTTCAAACAATATACTGGCTTTTAGTTCAAATGATTAAGGAACACAAACTGGACTGAAATGCTAACTAAGAAATTGAAAGATTAATAACAAAAAGTCCTGTTACAGCATGAAGTACAAACCTGCACAATTTAAAACGATAGGAGAAAAGACCTGGGAAAGACAGGAAAGTTAATCACCCCGGTCATTAACGACTGTTCACCCATTAATAGGTGCTGCATCATGATGTTTGTTTCCACAGCAACAAGATCACGCATCACATGAAAAATCCCAAAGCCCTTCAAAAACAGACCTGATGCTGTAAACATGCGTTTACTGGTTCCTTCTTTTGTACTTTTTGTGAAAGGAAAAAAAAATCAAAGATGCTCCAATAGACACAAACAAATTGGCGAAACCTTGGCTGAATCAGGCCTTGGGAGTCTGAAAGATTTGGCACAATAAATAAGTGATATGTCTGACAATAAAGGCAAAGTGCCATAGAACCCTAAAACATTCAGGAGACACCGAGTCACAGTGAAAAGTTCAGTAATGAAGCCTAAGAAAGCCCCCGCTGAATTCCAAACAAGAACATTTCGCTCTTGCCAAAGTTTAAGTGGATGATTTCAGTCGCACATATATATTTCATGAGGTTAATGGGCCCCATCAAACTGTGATTAGAGATTCTTCTGGGAGGCTTTTATGCCAGACTGACAGCTAGGAAGGCTGCAGCTTGATGTAGACGTCATTAACAGGTCACAGACAATAACTCTGCATTAGATATATTTCTTGTCACTGTTAATTGAATATATAAAGTCATAAAATTAACCCTTGACCTGTAGCAACAGCCAAACAATGAGTGCATATTAAGTTTACATTGGATATTCTCTTGAATCCATAAATAAGCCTGAGCATATGACCAGAATTTTTCAAAAAGGTTGAGTAAATGATTAAGTACACCTTCCATCGCATTTATAAAACTTTTACTATGATCATGATAAGTTAGGATGATACTGGCTTCTGAATGATCTTGAAAGCCCAAATCCCAGAGCCCTTCAACAAGTTAATTTAGGGTTCCTGCACATGTAAATAAACGTTGAAACGTTGACGTGGTTTGAATAGGAAGTGGTTACTCTTGGGTATATATATCATGAAAATCATGCAAATAAATCCCAGAACCAATCACAAGAAAGTCAAAAAGCAGCTGTTTTACCACAGCATTGTCTTCCTCCTTGGAAGCTAACAAGTAACAACGGCAATGGCTATTGAACGCCAGTCATATATGTCTGGAGGTTGAAGCTAGATGCTGCTGATTTATTTATTTGCGACAGGTGTAGCTCCACTGTAATCTAACTAACTAATGCTCCAAAGCTGTCATACAACATTCCACTATAGCTTCAAAAACAAAAGGGGTATTTTGGCTTATGTTGCATGTTTAATGCTAACTGCTAAGTATTGTGTGGATAGAGGAAGTGTATTTCAAACTCTTGATTCAGTGACCAATCAAAATGAATAATTTTAGATGGCAGTACCTCTGCTACCTCCTCTAATATTTACTCAAACAACTCAAACATACTGCACAGGGCTGCACTACACTTCATACCACAGGAAAAGTTATCATTTGGGACCGAGGTGTCAATCAAATGGTCAAAACAATAAAATCAGCTGTTTTTGAAGCAGGTTTTTTTTTTTTTTTTTTTTTTTCACTTTTAGTGGACACTTAATGAGATTCTCAACTTTGATATAATATGCTTTATGCATTTTTATTATTTAAAGCCTTTTCTACAAGCTGGTCAATGGGTTTAGTAGCACAACTTTAGTCCTCTCTGCATTGTCAATGTTGTTTATGCAACTAACTGCATTCATCACAACAGCAGGCTAAACAGCATGCACGGTCCTGACAAAGGCATCTTGAGATTTGGCCTCAATGATGCCAGAAATAGTAGCCACATCCAGCTTAGCAGACACTCTGGGGAAGAGCTTCTGCAGAGAGAAACTCAACATGTTTACGCTCACAAAGCTCTCACAGATCTTGAGTGACAGAGACTATAGAAGTGAATGTAATGGCTGTAATAAGCTCTCTGAGGACAGGGTGAAAAGGTTATGTAGAAACATAAAAACAAAATCTCATGGTTTTAAAAATATCTTCAACAAACTTGTATCATTTCAAGCCACTTTAACAATAAGAAATCAAAGAAGCTCGATTATGATACCTCTCTGTCTGGAAAAACAACATACCTACAGTACAAATGAAAGTGAATGATGAAAGTGAGTCTGTCACATCGAATTAACCACACAATGCACCTTTTTCTAATACTAAACAGAGAAGAGCCTAGCCTAGAAATAAAGATCAATATGAGCTGTAATAAAATACCTAAGATTTAGTTTAATGCATCCTAATGCAATTGAAATGCCATTAGATCTGAGAGCTGACAGTTCTATTGAATGATCACAGATTACAGAGTGAGGTCACTTATTAGGAAGAGAAAAACTTTGAGATGCACTAGAACAGCGAGACATGATTGTTAAAGCAGTAAAATTCAAAATGCACAATACGATATCTTACTTTTTTATGCATGCCAAAAGGTAATTTAGTATACGTACATTTTAAAAAACATTTTAGATAGAGAGTGGAGACTTAGTTCACTAAATTAGAGTGTGATCATGCAATTTTCTTGAGGAAACTAAATATCTGGCTTATTTGAGGACTGAGATGAAGACCTTTCAAAAACCAATCTTCATAAAAAACACTTCAGTTCAAGGTCTTATTGGGATATTAAATGACAGATGTACAGATGTACAAATTACACGTGAACACAAGTGTGTAAACTAAAAGTAAAGTTACCAAAATCAGTTTATTTCCTCTGTACTCATTTAGTTCAGACCTATAACCCTTTGACCTTACTGAGCTCCTCAGCCATCTTGCCCCAACATTTAAGAAAAGAGGAAGTAATACTGTTTCACAATCAGTGACCTCATTACCTCTGTTTGTGGACAAAAGAGATCTTCTTGTTTTTGATCAGTTTTTGTTTGTACACTGTGGGTGGGCTGCTAGATTGCTCTCTTATCATGATGATGGATCATGTTCTACATTAAACAATGTACCTTTAAGCTCGCTGTCTTAAAAAAATCCAACATAGGAGTCCACAACGATACTAAAAGGTTGGCGTGTCATAAGACAATCCAGTGTTCTTGATCATGCAGTTTTGTGTGTCAGTTGTTAGTTTGAGGAAGTTACTGTTACAATACAGCAGGCCTACCTTTGCACAAGTGCTATCTGCTGTGTGGCATGATACAGTTCTTATCTTCTAACCCTGCTTGTGATGGAAAACAGTATAAAAAGGGTGGTTTTTTGCTCTACATTTGGCAGGTTGCTTTGGCGAAGAACGGCCTGAAGAGAAGGTTGTAGACACACACACACACACACACACACACACACACACACACACACACACACACACACACACACACACACACACACACACACACACACACACACACACACACACACACACACAAAAACAAATGAGCAGGAGAAATCATAACTTTTCCTTACAGTGTCTCCACATTGAGTGCTTAGTTACAGCCAACAGCTGGCACTGAGGTCATTAGACATATTCTTTTATTGACAATGGATTGTCAGTCCTGATTTGACCTTGGCCCCGCTGGTAGTTAGGAATCCTATTCTACTAGCAAAATTACCGAATTATATAATTGTACTCATCGTCTTTCCCAGTAAACATGTTTGTGAGCAGAATTAAGTTAGGTATCACGAGCAGACCAACAGAAGACAGGTAGGCTCCGTGTTGGATGAAAGCAGGATGAGCATATTTTGTCACAACCCTGCACAGAGAAATGCTGTCTGCCTTACATCCTTGAATAGTAAGTGTAGCAGCATGTATTGGTTTGATCTATGATTGTGTGTGAGAATGAGGGCTGGCGGAAATAGCGAAAATGTCCCTTTAAAATCTTTGGCCTTATTTTAGGCACCATTCTGCTCTTGCTAGCTGACACCAAAACTGGACCTGCAGAAGGGATTGAAGCTGTGTTTGCTTGGTTAAACAAACTGTGCATTTAAGGCTGGAGAAGAAGAAGACACTAAATGCTTTAACAGACATCAAACTGGCATTGTAAATATGTGTGGGGTTTGCTCTTTTCAAGACGCTCAACATTCAAATAAACCAGACCTGTTAAATGCTTGTTTTTCACGATCATGTTTGTGGATCTATTTTATATAGCCTAGCCTATAATGAAATAGACTTCCATTAAACAATATTTGCAGGAATTCGGCCTTGTTTCTTTGCATGTAGGCCTAGTCATCTTATGCAGATGTAGACCTAATTATAGATGTACCTTATGGGCCTATAGAGAGATTTTTAAATATTATTTCATGTTCATATGAAGTTAAATGAGCAGATTGATATTGCATTAAAGTCCTATCTGCTGTATGTCCATTGCCCCTCCAACAAATCCCTTTTCTGGTCAATGTAGTTCGGCTGTTTCTCCAATAGATGGCCTTGTTCTCGAGTAGATGAGCAACCCGGACTCAGCAGAGGTCTTGTCGCCTGTCTCAGTTCCGGCAGATTTTTAATGTTAAATAAAAATAATTTTACGGCAGAAAATAAAAGTATGACAACAATTCAAGGCAGTAATCCTCATCGTTTTCGCCTCCAGGTGAAAGTTATGACTTTTGTGTGCTCAAGAAATATCATTCTCTCTTCATGACATTGAAAATGATTTGATATTTGACCAAGCTATAAATAAGAGCTATAGGTGAAATAGGCCCACACGGGAAGGTATAGAAAAATGTTAGCCTACATCATATCCTTATATCTTACCAGTGTGACTCTGCAGGATGGTACAAAGACTTTTTTTATGATATTTAAAAGTCTTCGAGTTGTCCAGATATTTAATTGACTTTCTTTGGAAGTAAATACATATACAAAATGCAAAAGCTTTCCAACATGTTCTGTGATGATTTTCAATATATTTCTGTAATTTGAGTGCATTTAAAAAAAATTGTTCGTTTTTTAGCCTACCTTGAATCTCAATCCAATTATTGCCTGATCTTGAGCCCAAGTTTTGGCTGTTTTAACCTAACAACATTGTGGACTTTTTTGATGGTCAACATTTTCAAAATTCATCCAAAAGTTTTAATATTAAACTTTTTAATATATTTCTGATAATAATTATAAATAAAATGTATATTTGCACGTCTGCGTCAAGAATATTTTCCAAGACATACAAATATACCTGATTTATTTTATTTTATTACATGTTGAGAGACAGAACACGCTGCTGTAGGGCCATTGGAGAGACCGTCGTATACGTCGTGACGTCAGGTCAGCGGCGTGTGGGACCCTTCAGACTCGTCGCCCGCCCCCCCTGAGTCCGGAGAGACACACGTTATCAGGGAGGCAGCTGAAGGGCCAGTCATCTCCTAACATCTTTTCTGCGTCGACCACAATCCCCTTCATCCTTCCTGTATGGTGGATATTATTTTCAGCTCTTCTTTCTTGGGTGATATGGGGGATCATTCCAAAAGTAAGTCACATAAACTGCTCGGTGGACTTTTCAGTGACAGATTTGGTTGTCGTCGCAGTGCATTATGGACTGCAAGATCGATTGAGCAGTGCAGCGATTGCTCAAGTCATTTTCGTTATAATGTATTTATTTATGTGGATTTGCATTTTAAAGCGTTTTTTAAAAAAGTGACACCATTAAGTACGAATTCAGGAAAAGTCTTAGTTATATAACAGCAATACTTTTCCAGTCTGCAGATAAGAGGAGTCACTGCAAAACTAAGGCTATATTTTGATATCTAAAGGAAGGGACTCATGCTTCAGTAACCTATGATAGTGCATCTCTTTCCCGTCTGTGGTTACAAGGCTGCGGTTTCTTTGCAGAGAAGCCAGGAATCGCGATGTGTGTCGGATGTGGAAGTCAGATCCATGACCAGTACATACTGAGAGTCTCTCCCGACCTGGAGTGGCATGCAGCCTGCCTCAAGTGTGCGGAGTGCAGCCAGTACCTGGACGAGACCTGCACTTGTTTCGTCCGGGACGGAAAAACGTATTGCAAACGAGACTATGTAAGGTATGAGTTTGGAAATGTTGTCCTTAAACTCTGAATCCTGTTTACATTCTTTATTTAAAAATATTAAGCCACATAGCCTGCTATCTGAACTGTATGGACTGTGGTAACTTCATTGGAAAAAAAAAAGTAGCCTAAATAAAAGAGCAGAAAAAGCAAAAATAACACTTTTGTCATTCCTGTGCAGGTTAAAAAAAAAAAAGACGAAAAAATACATTTCTAGTTTTATATTCATTCAAAGAAAAGATTGAAATCAAGAACATTAAGAGCTGCTGACTCGTTGAATGTAGGCTACTCGGCCAGAAGTTTTCCTTGTCATCTGAGTCTTTCTTAATTTTTAATTTTCTTTTTTTGCAGGCTGTTTGGAATAAAATGCGCAAAATGCAACCTGGGATTCAGCAGTAGTGATTTAGTGATGAGAGCTCGGGATAACGTGTACCACATCGAGTGTTTTCGGTGCTCGGTGTGTAGCCGGCAGCTGCTGCCGGGAGACGAGTTCTCTCTGCGGGAAGACGAGCTGCTGTGCCGGGCGGACCACAGCCTGCTGCTCGAGAGGAACTCTGCAGGAAGCCCCCTCAGCCCCGGACACATCCACCCCAACAGACCGCTACACCTGGCAGGTCCGTATTAACCTATTAGTAGAATCATTATTATGATAGCCTAATTGTTATTATTATTATAGGCTATTATTATTATATTCTTCTTTTTTTTTTTTTAGTCGTAGGTCTATTGGAAAACACCAGAAGCTTTAATAATTCGGTAGTTTCTAACTAGGCTAAATGAGGCCTTTCTTTAAAAAAAAAAGAAGTAAACAATTTTTTAGCAAATCACGCATAAAATAGCCTAAACATTTATTTTTTTTAATGAAAGTTTGAACTCGCTTAAATAAATGATCGAAAAGTCAAAGGTTTGCCTTTTAAATTCTAGCCTATTTCATTTACCTATATAATTTGTTTGGTGACTTTCGAGCTGAGTGTGTGTGTGTTTGTGTGTGAATGTCAGGTGTGTGTGTGTGTGTGTGTGTGTGTGTGTGTGTGCTGCCACCTTTTTTCAGCTTAATTTCATAATTGATCTCATTAGCGCTAACCTGCTCTGTTTCTATTATCTGAATAATCTTGTAGGCCTATTTGAGGCGCGACTGTGTGTCTTGTGTGCATCCAGTGTGTGGGTGTGTGAGTGTGTAGAGCTGTCATCCTGCCAACAGAAAGAGAATAGCAAATGTGTGAATAATGTTCAACTTGGTTTTAAAGCGCTTAATTCAGAAGACCTCACACAGCTCAGAAAGCCAGAGGACACAGGCCTGAGGCGGAGACACAGACACGACTTTATATCTCATCTACGGTTTTTTTTTTTAAATGTGTTTGAATTTAAAGAATTGATTTATATCTTAAGTCACCCCCTGCTGAAGCCTATTGCGTAAGGATTATAACAATCTATGAACGGATACACTTCAAATTGTAACTACTTTAACAACTTTACGCAGTTGATTATCTCAGGAACTTCGCACATATTTCTATGGAATATGTCAAAACTATTTTTTGAAAGGAACAGGGCGACAAAAGCTTCTTCGAAAAATAGATAGCTTCATACTATTTAAATAGGCTTTTCCTTTTATTCTAAACTTTTTATGAATTGATTTCGTTTCAATTGCAGCGTTGATTAAAGTTGATTACAAATCCATCCAAACATTGCAGATGGACATAATGAGATTTTCTGAGGCCTCTGTGACACTCTCTCATAGCGCTTTTCCCTCTTCCCTCCTGCCCTCAGCAGACCCGGTATCGGTGCGGCAGGCCCCTCACCGGAACCACGTGCACAAGCAGTCTGAGAAGACGACGCGGGTCCGGACGGTGCTGAACGAGAAGCAGCTGCACACCCTGCGGACCTGCTACAACGCCAACCCGCGGCCGGACGCGCTCATGAAGGAGCAGCTGGTGGAGATGACCGGCCTGAGCCCCCGGGTCATCCGGGTCTGGTTCCAGAACAAACGCTGCAAAGACAAAAAAAAGTCGATCCTGATGAAGCAGCTCCAGCAGCAGCAGCACAGTGATAAGACTGTAAGCATCTTCGTAAGTTGGACCACTTGATTACTACCAACCATTCTTTTGTTATTTTTCATGGTTTGATGTCTTTGCTTTGTATTTATAATCATGATGGGAGGTCAATCAGGTTACCCAGTTTTTATCCATTTTAGTACTGGCTCAAACCTTTAAAAAATAATTTAGTAGAAAAAACACAGGCAAGCCATATGAAAATAATTAATATATTTGTTTAAATAAAAGGCAATCATGTTTTAAGTCTATTTAACTTGTGTATGCCTTGGGATTGTTGTAGAGCTATAACCTTTTTTTTTAAATCATTACTTGCCTACAATTTGACTCCTTTCTAGACTGAACTTTTTACTTTACTTACACAATGACTCTTTGAAACAGTTCCAGTTGGCTACAGTGTTATTCTGTATTCAAACTTCATGTCAATGAATAATGAATCAACTGCTTTGGCTTCAGTTGCTTGACCTGAAAGCTAAAAACATCCTCTGCAAAAACACTTGGCCTGCATCTAAGCCCTTGCTGTGTATATCTGCTCCTTGCTTAAGAGGAAACCTTTTGGGGGGAATAATGATGTCTCACTTTTTTTTGACTTTAGTAATTCATTTTGATTCCAAAAAAAAAAAAAATAATCATTGATTTGCAAGAGGAATTTGATAAACTGTGCTCTTGATTAAAAAAGTGGCTGCTTTGTGATGGATTTTTTATTTGGAGGAAACAGAGAACATGAACTATGATAACACTTCACATGCAATATATTCAAATTCTTCTTTCAGAACCTGCAGGGCCTCACAGGGACACCTTTGGTGGCGGGGAGTCCTATCCGACATGAGAGCACTGTGCAGGGGAACCCGGTGGAGGTTCAGACCTACCAGCCTCCATGGAAAGCTCTGAGTGAGTTCGCCCTGCAGAGCGACCTGGACCAGCCCGCCTTCCAACAACTGGTGTGTGTGATCTATCTATCTATCTATCTATCTATCTATCTATCTATCTATCTATCTATCTATCTATCTACACAAACACACATATTGTATTTTATACATTGTGTTTTATACACATATTTTTATATTTCTGATATTAGGCATCTACAGGCTTGCTCCAACAATATTTCGTTGTACTTGTACAATGACAATAAACATATCTTATCTTATCTTATCTTATCTTATATTATTGAGAGCACATACATTACAGAATTGTATCACAAAAAAGACAACGAGGTTGATCTACAATCATTTTTTCTACAGTCACCTTTCCAAAATAAAAGCCTCAAAATGACACACATTCTGATGAATTGTATTTCTGTCTGTTCAGGTGTCTTTCTCTGAATCGGGATCTCTCGGGAACTCCTCGGGAAGCGACGTGACTTCTCTGTCCTCTCAGTTACCGGACACTCCCAACAGTATGGTACCCAGCCCGGTGGAGACGTGAAACGGGGCCTCTCAGACCTGCCGGGTCCTCTATTCCTGCAGGGACATTTGTAGCATGATCCCGGCCCCCTGCATGTGACCAGCTCATCACAAACTACGGACAGGAGAGAGCCTCCCCCCCCCCCCCCCCCCCCCAACATGACATGGAAAAGAAGAAACCATCGAGTGACTCCCGTTTTTTTTTTCTTCTTTTTTTGTGGAGCTTTCATTGACAAAAACTGAGCAGATCAATTTTTGCATGACTTGATGGAAAAAGAAGATGTACAGAAGACTTCTCGATGGATATACTACAAAAAACCTTTCCCCTGTGAAACAAACCGGAGACATTTCCACGTCGAAACAGGACATTTCTGCGATTTCTTCATTGTGATCATATTGTGTCTAATTTTTTTGATACATTTATTGCGTTGTGGAGTCCAGTTGACTCTTTGTCTTAAGGTCAGAGCATGATAATCTGCAAACTATTCGTGTTGTAAATACTTTATCTAAAGGGAAGGAAGCAGGCTGTTTGAGCTTCTCGAACAAAAAGTAAATTATTGTTATATTATTTATTGTTAGGAAAGCGGTTCGTTAAGGGATTATTACCTGATAAAAAATAAAAAGATGAATACACTAAGTGTCTTCATGACCAATCTTTTTGCAGGCGAGTTTCTATATTGTATTGTCGAAGTAATTTAGTTTTATTGGACGATCCAACTGAATAGCAACATCTGTTCATCTTTCATGCAAACAACGTTATAGCATGGAACTTAGAGCGATAATGGTGGGGGGAAAGTGAAAGTCGTGGACGAGCCATATCGTTCCTCCTCATGACAGCGGAGTGACACACACAGCTTCTGCATGCCGATCTTAAGAACAGATTCAAAGATTCGTTTGTCGACTTTTACCTAAATCAAGTTGTCCTGCCTGCGCTGCAGCCTACAGGCTCTGTCGTCTTATCGTCAGCCTCCATCTTCAGGGTTTCCCCCTCGGTTATGTGGCAGGAATCGGCCGATGGTCATTTACTATCTCGGGGGCAAAAATCTGCTGTAAATTGTGATCAGTCCAGTTTCTCTGGTTGAGTCACAGGCCGGTCTAGACAGCGCAGAGGGATCGGCGACCTCTTATCTAGTCCTGGCATCACCTGCAAGCGATACACTGACTGAAGCCACAACAAGCTAAACTAAACTAAACACCCCCCTCATTACACACACACACGCACACACGCACACACACACACACACACACACACGCACACGCACACACACACACACACACACACACACACACACACACACACACACACACACACACACACCAAACCACTTCGTTTGTGAGGGGAGCAGGGATCAGCTCGTAAAGGGTCACTTCTCCTTCTTGGTTTATTTTTCTTCAGTGTATTGCGTTATTGCGCGCGGGTCAGCCGCAATGACAGCTCAGACTAGATGAGCTCTACACTGTGTGCAGGTCTAAACAAGGCGCTGTGTGGATGACCACATCTGTGCACATACCTGCTCCTTAGGCAAAACATTTTTTTTTGCATTTTTGCATTTTTTTTTAAGTGCACAAATAAAAAACAAAACAGTTTGCCCTGTATCTAAACAAAATTATGATGAAGGTATTTTCATATTTGAGCGTTTTCGTTGAAAAAACAAAATCGTTTAAATGAGCTGACAGCGACTTAATCGGAAGTTTGAATGACAAAAGGCAGACAATAGATTTGTAATTGAGCTATTTCAAATAAGATAAGTAAACAATGTGAGCAGATTAAGATAACAGAGATAAGATAAGAATAACAATGGCGTTCACAGAGCAGAATGCAGGCCTCTTGACTCTCACAGCAGAAAATCATTATGTAGCCATATATGTTTTCAAAACAGAACATTTGCGGTGATATTGGAGCCTATATAACTCATCCCCTTTGGGCTCAAACAGATTACATTAAAATTCATTTAACAATCAGGCTATATTAATTACGTTTAAAAAAACTGTCCGAGTTGTGAAACAAAAATAAACAAAAATGCAAAGTGCTGTCTTGCGGTACAATGTGTTTATTAAAGCCTTTCAGAATTAAACCTTGGTGGGAGTTATAACACTGTGGTAAAATAATATTGAATAAAAAACCCCAAAATAATGGTATAAAAGCTTTAAAGCATGCTTTTTCATTAGTAGGATAGGCCTACTTCAGGAAAAAAAGAAAGAACACAAATTAAAACACAGCCCACAGTAAGTGGATAAATAAGCCAATGATGCAGCAAACCTTAACTGAGAAACTATAATGTTTATTTAATCTAATTTTATTTTCCATTTCATTTTTTTCTGTTTAAGTCATGTCTATTCGTCTGTGTTCTCACACAGATCAGAGATCGCGTCCTCTGACCGTCAGAAAGTGACGCCTGAGTATCAGTCGACCATATGATCAGTGGGCGTTTCTCCTCAATACGTTAAGCAAAAAACCAAAATAAACACCGCTGACACTCCTTAACCCCCCCCCCACGCAGCTCCGTCTACGATATCACTCATTGGATGACACGTTTCAATACGAGACCGTCCCGATTTCAACGGCGCATGTTTTAGCCCAGCATATAGTAGCCCAAACTGAAATGAATATATACTGTAATATTTATTTCACACATTTTCTACCGGAACACTTTGACAGTATCGTTTCCCTCACATTATGTCTGATTAACTCCGAGCTGTGTCTGCATGTGTCAAGTTGCCACAATGCAACCAGACTCCGTCAGGGAATGACACCTTATCATTAATGATTAAGAGGACTAGTCCATTTAAAGGTGTGATGTAATTCTCTAATTGGTGCAGGGGTGCAAGTAATTAGATCACCCAGCGCCGCCGAGCAGCACGAGTCACCAAACGGCCACGAACAGACACACATGGAGCAGAAACACAGGCCTGATTTTGAATACACGTAGATGCATCTTTTTTTTTTAAGTGTTCGCGGTTTATGTTTAATTTCCCCCCAAGAAGAGATTTTCCCACACGTTGCAATTTAATAGGGGATCACGCCCCGCCCCCCCCCCCCCCCCCCCCCATATGTCCATGCATTTTCTAGGCTTTATGCCAGTCCAAATTATTAGCTTAAAAGCAAAACAACCTCCTTTAATATTTTGATTTATTTAGAGAGCAGCCTATACTCGACTTGCAGGCATTCTTTTTCCGACCTGACCCATCGATTTCAACTCAATCCTTCATTCGTGAACTTGACTCTAATGCCTCATGTGGTTCTGTGGATTTGAAGCTACAAGAAAGTGTTATGTGCCCCTCCCGTTCAGTATCGTAATAGAGAGCAAACAAATTGATTTGCCTGTTTATTAAATACAAACAGCTCAAATGAATGCACTGAAATCTTATCCTACATTCAGGTTTTGTGAAAACTGATTTCGAAAAGTGCTGTGTCACATTTTCTCTAATTGTATCATAGTGAGAAGTGTTTCTAATATTTTTCACTCTATTTTCTTCATTCAAAGAAAGCAGACTAAATATTAGAAACATTTGTCTGTGTAAGTGGATAGGCTGATTATCGAAGTGTTAGTGTTGACATTTTTGTCATTTTCCCTCTTAAAAATAACTAATCCATGAAAACGATGCAAAGTTACTTTAAAGAAGGCCTTGATTTATATTTTTTCTATATGCAGGTCACAAGAAATTTGAGGTGATTCTCTGACAGATTTTGAGGAACCAATGACAGTATGATAAATTGCAGTCCTTATAACAGGGATGACATGGAATAAAAAGAGAGGAGAAATGTAAGGTATTTTATCCATGATGGGAATTTTAAATTAACAAGCCAACTCAAACAAAGGTATGGTTGACACATTTGAACCACCCTGAACCTCAAAGCCTTAATGCTGGTCATTTAAGCAAGCTTAGAACTAATAGAGCATTTATTTTTCATATATGAGTTAATGTGTTTTTATTTTTCTACAAAAGCTCAAGCCTTTAGCAGAATCCATTTCTTATTACACTATAGGCCATGTGTAACACCATTTACACTCTATCTTGAAGAACAGCTTATAACTTTCATTTAAACTTATTTTTATCAGTCAGTGAAATCTTAGATTTGAACTTTTTATATTAAATTAACAGTTCCCAGAGATGTATTATTTGATTTTATTATTTTAGGATTCAGCATAAAAAAAAATTCCCCAAACATGTAAAACCATCTGCACATGTGACAGAACACATTATCCTTAATTGAACATCCATTGATGCAATGTTGTCTGCAGAGACTAAGACTTTGTGCATTTCTATTTAAAAGAATTAGAAAGATAAACAGACAGATAGCAACATGTTTATCATTCTTTATTATAAACCTGTCTGTTTGCCTTTTCTAAACTCTCTTTCTGCATTAGAAGAAATAGCCCTCAGACCATTAAATCAGTGTCACTAACAAACATCGGGAGAGAAATAAATGTGTAGGATTTCTGTGGAGGCTCTGTGAAAGTTTTGCCACTCGGTTCCACTGTGACCTTGTTAATCCTGTGGGGGCCACCAGCAGAGGAACTGCCGGGACCAACTTTAAGTCCAGAAGTCTCCGGGGAAGCTTTTCTGACAGGATGACTGAAGGCAGAGTCTGAACTGGGAGATTTTTTTTTCTGCAGGAGGGAAGAAACAGTGAGGGGATGGAGGGAGGGAGGGGGGGAGGGAAAAGTGTTGCTCTTGAGTGGAGACACAACAGTGAGGGAGCTGAGGGTCTCAATAGCTTATGTTAAATTGAATCACACATCATGAAATGGAAATGAAAAATAAAGCTGTATGTAGGCTTCAGCATGTCCCTGCATGCTCATGCTCAAGGCCGTGACAAATACAGTTATTGGTTATTCATTACACAAAATAAGATGCAACTTATTTTTATACTTTTCATTATCCACACCTCTGCTTCAACATTACTTGTGATGCTGTGTTTGCATGTGTTTTCCGCACCTCTTGATGTTTGATATAGGGAATTTAAAGAGCAATTTATCCCAGATGGCCAATTTAACATTTGATGACAAGAATTTAATCTTCTCTACTCTGAGGTTACACTGATCATGAAAGGGCACAGTCAACATCTTTCTGAGCTACTTACAAACTATTGATCCTGAATGTTGTCTTTATGGGAAACTGACACAATGAGTAAATATCCAAACAGCATCCTTTAAATGTTTAAAAGCAAGGTGCATTAAGAACTAAATATTGATTTTCTTTGTAAACAGATTTTCTCTTAATTCATTTGTGGTTGTGTTGACATTTTTTTATTATTATTTAACAAATGCTAAACACAAAGAGAAATCTGAAATTAACAAAAGAGCAGGCCTTACTCACAACCCACAAACTCACATAGAACAACCCCCCTTAAAAAGGACCCCCCCAACACACACACACACCTACACACACACACACACAAACACCTTTATAAACCACACCCTCAAACACAAAATACAGAGAATAACCGACCCCAAGAAATAAAAATAAACACAACAAAAAAACACCTTTAAAAAGACATTGACAACCTCATAAAAGAACACCCCCTAAAAACACTAACACAAAAGAATAACACCCCGTTAAAATGACAAACACACTCAAAAAGATAAAAAAAAACAACAACTATAGAAAAAGAAAAACACCCTAACATCTAAAAACAGTGTGTGCACTTTTTGTCCGCTGTTGGTCTGGATTTGCCAAAATAACTTTTGCACAGGTAAAGTGATTAAAACTCAGTATATGTTCATTAAATGCATGACAGTAAAACATGGCCTGTTATCCTTCTGTGCTGTAGGTGAACCTTCAGAGAGGAAATTGCAACAGTGGCAACTTGTCTGCTATTATTAAGGGCTGAGTGTGTGTCAAAGCATGTTGCTCCCAATGCATGCGTGTGTGTGTGTGTGTGTGTGTGTGTGTGTGTGTGTGTGTGTGTGTGTGTGTGTGTGTGTGTGTGTTTGTGTGTGTGTGTGTGTGTGTGTGTGTGTGTGTTTGTGTGTGTGTTTAGGGTTGGGGAGCAGACTTCAGCCTCACCTGGATAACACACATAGAGCCACAATCAACCTCTCTGGTCCTTGCTGCTGAGACGGTGTCAGAGCTCTGTAAATCACAAAGCCCCACCCACGCATAAATCTACTGCGAAAACAACACACCAACGCCCATTAGCAGAGGAGAGGAAGGCTGGAGCCGCCCCACTCCACAATGACTATCTATAAAACACAATGAGGGTTCACCTGTATACCCCCCACCCCAATCCCCATCCCCTCCTTTGACAGCACCAAACTGTCATTACATGAAGGAGGAAGACAAACACGTGTCACAGGAAACAAACAATGAGGCATTGAGTGTGACTCACTTAAGATGAAAAGGGGCATCGAAAGGTTTAAGCTGGAGACAGTGTGGCGTTCCTCAGGGTCACATGAGAGTCAGTTCAGAAGTTCAAGAATGTTTTCAGGAAGTTGTTGCGTTTTAGATTTAGTGCCAAATGTCAATTAACCCTCTGACTCAAGCGTTTGGATGGAACTGAGACAAACTTTAATTATAGCATACAAAGACGAGCTGAGTTTCAAATGCTGCTGATTTACTGCTCCTGCCAGGCAAAGACACTGTGAGTCTATAGAGTCAAACACAAGGAGAGAAAATGACTTCCAGTTTTTATTGATAAACTGTCATCATTGATGGGTCATTGTTGTGTACTTCCTGTTGAAAAAAAAGGTTAGATTTATTTCTTATTATACATTTTAAAAAATTGTAATTTATTAATTGTCTGTTATATTTAGACAGTCTAATTTGCATAACAGTGTCATGTAGGCTACATTTATCTCCCACTATCTTGATATAATTACACAAAATCTACCTGTTAAGTTCATGAATGACTGTGAGGATCAAAAAACTCAACAATGTACTAAACTTGTATTTCCAAGTCACTTCCCTTTATTTCTTCTCCTGTGGTCATTTCCACAGATTCCATTCTCCCACTCTGTTCTCCCCCTTTGTAAGATTCCCGTGTGGGAGAATTGGGAATAATTCATTTTGGCATGTTAATTATCCTGATCATTTCCTTTATAAATTAAATATATTTATGTCTATTTTTATTTCACCAATCCCAACCTATCTGTGAATAGATTTCACTGAACTGACACAGAAATAAAATTGTTTTTAGAATGACACTGTGAGCTCAAAGTGTAGGCAAGATAAGTTAACTCAGGATGTAGTTTACTTTTATTTATAGGAGCTATGGACAGTGGAAATGTAATGGAGGTTAGGTTTCACTTTGTGTCTATCAGAATAAACAATGGTCAACAATAAACACATCCCACAATATTCAGAAGTCCACTGGTTACATTTGCAGCATACATTTTCAATTTACTTTTCAATGGGGGAAAAAAAATCTTCCCAAGCAGTAAAAGTACCATTTAACTTTTATAAATTGTGTTATAGAAGCTCAAACCACAGAAATAATGTGAAAAGGTCCCCAATACTCAGGATGCACAAAGAGCAGCACATCTGGTCCTGACCCATAGAGAGATACAGAGATTGAAATAAAAAAGAGAAGGAGGCTAAAAAAAGACAGGGGGGACTCTGCCTGCCAACTTCAGCGATTCCCTCGTCCCAGTGCGCCCCTGCCACTTTAAGAAATGAGGTAATATCATTAATGGAGGCCTCAGAGGGCTGACATCTTGCTCCAATTCACCAGTCCCCGTCCATCACACCATTACAGTGGGCCCTGCAGAATTAAAATCCAATCACATCTCTGCCTAGTTTGATTAAGGAGGGCGACCACACAAAGAAAGGGCTCTGACCCATTGTTGCCTCTGCCAGCGGGTCCCTAGGGGCTGGAGCAGGTTCCTGGTCCCAGGCTGCACCGGGACAGGGTCTGGTCCCTTTTGAAGCTTCGCAAAAATACAATGAGACGCCTCTGTGATGAATGTTCAGAAGTAATGTGTTCTGCAGAATTTGTCAGTAGGCAGGTTTAGCCCAGAGAGCATCAGTTTGTTATTGGTCTTGAGGAATACGACTCAAAGTGGGTGGTGCACATTAACAAAGCCAAAAAAAAGTGTTTGAACAGTAGAATTTCAGTTTCTTATTGAAATGTTTTTTTTTTATTGTTGCCTCTTTTCCCCCTTTAGGTTTACATCAGGAAAACATTCATGTGAAACAAGAGCAGGTTTGGGGGGAAAAAGCCAGCTACAATAATGCCTGGATCATGTCTTGAGTCAAATATGGGTAAGTGTGTACTGCCAAAGAAATGTACACATACACATGTATTTAGATTGGCCATTAGTCAATTCTTGAATCATGTTATTAATGTGAAAGATGATGTTTTAGGTAATATGATTTTTTTTTTCCAGACTGGTATTTCTTTAATATTTGTTGAGTTTCCGTAATATTAACAGACATCATGGTGGCCAGAGGATGAGCCCTACATACTTTGTGGGTCAACTGATTTTTCCTAGAGGCCACAAACAGGATAATATTTCTTGCTTTTAGTGAAATATTCAAGACTTGGAGATATTTCCACAAATTTGATGCAGATATTGATGTCGCCTCATCGATGTACACTGATAAAGATGCTCTTCTAACTACAGGTTGTTTTTTGTTGTTTCAATGTTAAATTTCCTCTGTGATGCCTCCTGCCCTTATGTTTGTTCAGTCATCAGTTGAACAGTGTCTCCTGAATTTTGGATTGAGACGTCATAAATGCAAAACTAATGATCTCCTATCAAACACAGATATTCATATTAACCATATTAGGGCATGCTAACATGTTAAAGAAAATGTTACAGAATATTTTCAAAATGTGACCTGCTTAATTTCAGCATGTTGTTTTTGTGAGAACGTTAGCTGTCTATTTGCTGCCCGAGTACAGACTTTCTTGTACTTAATTCTTCTTCCTTTTACTTAAAAACAATAGCTTTTCAAAATTCAAGTTGTTTTGCTCAAATAATCTTATCTATTGCAAAAATATATTTAGCAGGGCTCTTCTACCTCCATAATACAAATATGTTTACTTGTTGTTTTTTTTTTTTACTTTTTATTATATATATTTGAGGCTACCACTGCCCTACAGCAGGGTCACGTCGGTCAGATTGTGTCTGGGAAAGCAGGGCAGCATCACAGGTTCAGATCCCAGAGAACAGAGCCTTAACCAAATTAAAACCAGAAGGCCGGGGTGAGCTTCCTCGAACACAGTGACATAAATTACTTGGATTTACAAGATTTTTAAAACACTTTTAACAATACCCTCCTTTTAATGTGCTCTCTGTTTAATAATGCACTTTAGGTTTAAAGAGCATGATAAACAAACCAATAATTCACTTTTTTTATCATCTGCGGGTGAAGCCCTTCAGGACCGGGTTCTACAGCAGCGTTCAAAGGGGCTCAGACGGATCAAATGAAAGGCTGTCGCAAGATGTTTTGGACAACAGTTGAGACGTAACTGCTGATCTCTTTGCTCTTTTGAGAATTATAGCACACAAAGGCTCATCTTCCCAAGAACTGGGCACCATTTAAAAGAAGCACATGTACTGAAAAAGACATCACATTTTATATCCAAGGTTTTTTTTTTTTTTGCCATGTAGAGCAAGGCGGAAAGAGGCTTAGGTCATGTGGATGGCACAGTGGTTATTCAACAAAACAGGATGTGGCAAATTTATGTAAAAGGAGAAGTGTAATACCTCGGTTTTGATTGTAGATAAATGATAAATAATGTCAACAAAGAAAACAAAAATGGACATAAACACATGGCTTACAGTGAAAGATGTAATCGTTCCCTTGGCTTTCAAAATAAAAGTTAGTACACCCGCTTTTGCTCCTGTGTAAGTACTGTCAGGTTGAGATCTGGGAAAGCTCACAGTAGCTTCTGGCTTGAAGTTTTCAGAGTGTGAAGCTTCACAGGATAAGTCAATGATTCTCCCGGCTGCCAAAACATATAAAAGACCCTGCAGGAGAAGGGTATCATATTCAAAACTATTCATCTTTCAGCAGGTAGTGAATGTTATAGTGTAAAAAAAACCCAAAATATTTCCCTTTCTCATTCCACAGCAGCGCTTTTATAAATGTAGGATTTCTAAAGGGGGCCGGTCTGCAGACAACTGACATCTGTGTTAGAGCGAGGATCTGGAACTGAACACACACACAAACACGCACAAAGACAGACACACATGCCAACAGTATGTTTGCACACACACGCTCCCTCACCAGCACTGACACACATGCTAACTCCGACCCTACTACCAGCCACCACAAATCACTGGACCATCTCATATAATCCTCCAGCCGCCTGTGCTGCAGCATTAAACATCCAAACAAATTGTCCTTCATCAAGTGCTCGCTGCAGGGAAAAGCAAAAAGCAGAGAGCTGAGAGCTGTGGGGTTGGATCGAAGTGGTGGCAGCCTCCATATTGCTCCAAGTAAACAGGACGATAATGCCCTGGCTGCTATCCGCCTGTCAGTCTGCTTGAAGCTCCTGCTTGAAACTTCTTGCAAAAGAGATTTCAGCGATAGCAAATGTACTGAAGAGCTGCTGGATAAGAAAAATGGGCCAAATCTGGTCATCCATGGTTTTTGAATGAGAATTCAGAAAGTAGCTAATAAATTACCCTAACAAACAAAATAAGTGACAAAAATTACTAAATAGCTTTAATATCTTGTCTGAACATCTTGAACGTCCTTTGCTCCTAAATCTGAGATATTTTAAGCAACAGACACCATGAGTGATATCAGTCCTGAAAGATTTCCCAAAACACACACACACACACACACACACACACACACACACACACACACACACACACACACACACACACACACACACACACACACACACACACACACGCACACACACACACAGACACAAAGACACACACCAGATCTCCATCTTCCTCTCTAAGCACAGGCTGGTCAAGTTACTGATAAGAGTGAGGGTTGGGGTTAGGCTGTATCTGTGAGATCTGAGAGATGCCGAAGGCTCTCGTGAAAAGGAAGCTCGGCCTAAGCTGCTGTAGAGACTTATCTTTACAGTTTCCTATACCACCTACTGACAGATCCTGAGACTGTGTAAATTCCTCTGCCCCCTGAAATGACTCCGGGCAGACAATGAGACGACACTCTGTGTACTGATGTGGACTATAACACAGAGAACAGAGGAGATTTTACAAGGTATTTGGCAGACAAAGACAAACACAAGTTTCATGTGTTTCAAATTGTGCTTGAAAACAGACCATCCTTGAAGTAAACCAATGAAGCGTGCCTTTTGCCCTCTCTGCATGAGCTGCTTCTGTGATTAAGCATTATATTCTTGTAGGAGACATACCACTAAGTTTATGCCAAAATGAACAACTTTGCTTTCATTTTATTTAGAAAATGACACATTTAACATTCTACATCCCCATAAAAAATGGAAACAGTTTGTGTCTTTATCAGTGCTTGACAAAATTCCAAGAGGATGATTCAACATGTGAGGAACACCAGCATGGAAACACTGACTGATGTAATTGTGGAAATGAGGGTGCATAAGTCACTCCTGAGATAGCTTTTGTAGTATTGGGGAGAGTTATTTATATCTGAGGAGCAGGGGGCATTTATCATCTCGAGTAGTGGTTCCCCTTCAAAGTTCTCCTTTTTTATGACATGCATTATTTCTCGTGCACACACATAAACAAAGCCTGGGCTGCCGGCACTGAATCAGCAGACTGTGTCACCGTGTGGCCCCCGGGTCAGGCCAGCTTTCTTGTGCCGCCAGTGCTTACATTAGCATGTGAAAGGCTAAAGCTGTTCCAAAATGTCTTCTAAACATTTATCCTGCCCAAAACCCTGGGTGGAAAAGTTCCATGGAGCAGAATGAACCTGGGCTGCAATGGATTTGAACTGCTAATAACATTTGGTCGTGATAAGCCAATTAATAAGACGGTGAAATACAGTTTAAGTGTAATATTCAGAAATGAATACGCTTTTACTCCTTTTCCAAAGATCTTAAGCAATCTGAGTGATGAGCGAGTTCTGAGTTTGATTTAATCAAATAAACTGTTTTCGATATATAACCATATACTTACAGTATTACACAGAAAATTATATGTTTGCAATTGTTCTTTTCAAATGGATTTGTATTACAACGCAATTTTTTTCCAAGACAGCCACCATCAGCAAAGTGGAGCCTGTCCATAATGTGTCAGGCAGGCAGGCAGGCAGGCACCAGGAGTCTGTGTTTACATTGGAAGTGCCTGGAAATGAATTTCCCCACACTAGTCTCATTTGTCTTATCAATCTGTAAATGTGTTGCCTAAATGATGGAGGAACACATCTCAAACATACAGAAAAGAATTTCTCATATTCCAAATGTTGCCGTTATTCCACCTTTTTTTTTTGCTAACAATGAGTAGCCAGAGGTGGAGAAACAGCATCCTGTTGCTGCACTGCTGCACATTTTTTAAATTAGCAGAGTGCGTCTGCTGGGGGTGACCATGCCGGAGCATATAAATATTCAAAAGGCGCATGTTGTATTCCCAGTCTGCTCATTCTGTTAACTTTTCCACACTGCGAGCAGAATCATCTGTCATTCACCCTAATTTAATCATCAGCCACTCTCATTCAATTATCCAATATAATATGCAAATGAGGCCAACAATGGCCCGCTCATGCTAATTATGTACATCAGAATAATTAGATTGGATAGAAGTGGTGGAGGGGAACTGAACTATCATAAAATGGGGAGCAGATTCTTTAATTAAGGCAGCAAAAATTTTATTAGAATCTGTAATCTGCCCGTAAATTGTTGAATGGTGGCCGTGCACAGGGGGGACATTACTCTTATTGGAAAGTGTTCCCTGAAGACCTGCTCAGTAAAGCACATAGGGATGCAGCGCGTATCAAGGGCAAATCCATGATAAAACAAGTATTGCCATTTATTATGGCAATGATCTTGTATTGTGAACAAGTTTCCTCAAAAGAAAGCAAACCATTGATCTTTCAATGTACTAAAGAGGGAAGGAAGTTAGGACATTTAGGTTTGTGTTGATTTTGATTGCCTCTGTGGACAAAGCAGTACTACTCTTTTCAGTTCTTCTTTTTTAACAAAACATCCAAAACAAACACTTAAATCTCATTTAGCTTTTATTAAGATAAAGCAGCTATTAAGGAAAACACAGCCCTTTCCTTATGACGAAAAATCAGAACTTTATTTGGACTATATTTTCACTTGAAGAACTAAATGATGTAAATCTTGTGTACTGTGCCAAGGCAGCAGAGCATGCCTGGCAGCTAGTTAGACACAGAGAACCTTCAGCCCTAATCCTCCTCTGCTGCTGCTGCTGCATGCATGCATGCAGGCACCGCTGCCTCCCCACAACAGAGCAGCCATGTCCAGCAGCACCTCACAAAGCAGCCTGCCATGGGACACACAAAGGCTCGCTCTGAGGACCAGCAGACAGCCAGCAGCAGGACCCTGCATGAGGTGCTAAAGCCACTGAAATATTTACAGAGGCGTGTTTTGTTGCTGTTGTGCCGAGTGATTGGGGGGGGGGGGGGTCTCCGAGGCGGTCTGCTTCCCCCCGCTGACAGTGAATCTGGCCTCTTTCTTAAAAGGGAAGTCACTGGAATAAAAGGAATCTATGTCTTTATCTTTAAAATATTGCAATATTTGCCTCTTTGTTTCTCTCTTTGTAAAGAACTATAAGAGTAAATAAGGTGTTCCAAGTATGAAGCTTAAATCACATATAATCCATCACCTTCTGTGCAGGGCGACAACAACACCTCTGGTGGATCCTGCCCCAGCCGACAGTATTTGTTAAACATGTCAGGGTGACAGAACAGCAGCAGGTCAGGAGCATGAAGATTAAAGTGGGAGTGAGTGAGGATGTAGAGACATGTAAACTGACACATGATACATAGACAGCAGTGATAGCTCGTCTGCTATCTCTTCCTTTTCTAATACATCTACACTAAATGTGCAGGCCTTTGTTTACAGTGAGAATCCTCTTTGCACCACATACGTAGACTGTTTGTAGAACTTTGATGTTATATATAAACATGAACTCAATCAGTTCAGTTTGGTCCTCAGGGTTTTGGAGTTATCTCTATACGGCATGTTATAACATGTTTGTTTCAGCTAAGGGCAGATTTTGTTCCAGAATGTGCAAATATCTAACAAAAACAAAAGTGAATCAAACATGCATCATGTTGAATTGAATTAAAGAAGAGCACACGTTCTGTGATTAACATTTGCTCCAAAGTTTTTGTTGACTTAAAGCTCAAACAGTGCAATAACTGTATATGCCAAATGGTACTTGTTACAATAATACTTGAAGGAAAGCAGCAGTGACATTCTCGTTAAGTTTTTTTAGGGTGCAGGGTTCTTTAAGTTATTTGGTTAAAATTCCACTTACATTGCTATGTTGGGTTGAAAGACATACTCACTTGACAATGTGACGATTAATGAGAGGACAGTTTGTATTACCAAGCAAACCTTTGCTGTGCCTATCAGTGTAAGTGTCTTTGATTAAATTAGCTGATTTTAAGCTTTCGAATTGTTCTCAATATGCTCACTGAAGTTGCTAAGGTGCAAGGACAATCTCAACATAATTTTCAACATCACAATATTTCAAGATAAAGAACTTTAGAGAGTAGAGTTTGATGGTAATCTCTGCAGATTTAAATAGCTTTACGATCAGTTTGTTATTTTCACAAAGGGACGTACTTGTGAATGAGATCATAGAAACAGATTTCTTACTGTGCCCTGTAAACACATGCTGTACTGCTACGTCATAGATGTTTCATATCCAGACAACACACGGTTTAGTAATCCTTCAGGCATCATTCCACTCTGATCTTTCATTTGAACAATTTAGTCTTGTTTAGTTTTGCCATCATGATCATCTCAGTGGTCAGCATTAGTCAGAGGAGTTGATTATATTACATCTAACACTGTCTGCATTTGGGATCCGTACATGGACTTCTTTTGTACAAAAGTCAGAAAGATAACAGATAACCATCACACCAGATAACCTCAGATACAATCACACTTGAACAGTGATATACGAGCTACATCCCAGCTCTTGTTTCTCCTGTTTGTTTGGTTCTGGTCTAGAGCTTGTTCGGTTTTTCAAAAGGCTTTTCATGAAGTACCCAGAGCACATAAACACTACACATACCTACATTGCCAAGAAAAAATAAAAAACACTAGTTGAGTGAATACATGAAAGCAGCAGAATGACTTGGCTTGACTGATGCCCAAACAACACTATCTCTCTGCCCTGCTTCGGCTGTCGCCATGATGGATTAGCAGGGTTCAAAGGTCACACCAGTTTGTTCTCACAGAGGAAACGTCCTTTCCTAACGACGATGTAGAACCTCAATAAGAAAACGTTCTCCAGACATCATGGTTGAACCAAAAGTGGCTTCTGTAGTTTAATGACCAACTCACTGAAATGCATACCGATGAGAATACAACACGCTTTGAGGAATTAGCTGCTGTGCAATGAATGTGTGTTAAAGGACATTGTAGTGGCTGGATTAATATCAATCAAATAGCCAACACCGGATGTAAATAGTAAATGGACTTGAGCTTGTATTATGCTTTTCTAGTCTTCTGACTACTCACAGCTGCGTTTTACACCACATATCACATTCTCCCATTCACACCACATTCACACACTGATGCCAAAGGCTGATATGTGAAGTGTCCATCAGTATGTGCTTGAAAGCATAGGCAGCCTACAGGGGGTTATAGAAATTCCATCCTAAAACACAACACATCAATGTACCCCTCCCCCCCTTATTTACTGTAGAGACTTCTGCAAATGATTAGACTCTACAGAGTCTGCAGGAATGACAGTCAGCCTGTCAGCCAAGCAGGAAGAAAGATGCTGGATGTTAAATATCAAAGGCTAAGCCGTCAAATTCCAAGTACTAAAAAGAAAATCTTGTTCCCAGATGAAAGTAAGGGAAGCAGGTTGAAAAATTATAATTTGATTGAACACAATTATCTCTAATAAAGTCATTTTGTAATTAGCCTCAAATCCCCTGTTCAACCCAATAAATGTTCGCACTGTTCACATCCTGCACACAAACAAACACAAACCTGTCTGATCTCTCCGAGTGCTGCAACTTAAACCTCTTTCAGGATTTATAATGAGTCAGCAAACATTTTCATTACAAGTTCACACCACTTTGAGACCTAAAGAGAGAGCCACACTTCCTCCTATAAATACCACAAACAGGTATCTCTTACTCAGCGGCATGCTTAGTACAGGATGGAGACCTGTATGCCAATACCTCTGCAGTGTAAGGGCTTGATTGTGTGTGGGGTTGCCTGGTCACTCTTAATGCTACACTGAGACACCTGAGCATGGAGGACACCTATTGTACATCAGCCAACGCTGCTCCTTGGCTCTCAATGTTCTAAAAACAAACGGAGGAAGGATGAAGGATAAAAAGACTTGTTTCCACCTCCTCCTGCTAAAATCAATGCATCTGTGGACACCAGAGGGTCAGGGCTGTCAAATGGCACTAAAGAGACACCATTAGGTCTCCAAGAGGCCACGGGTGACTTCTTGATGCACTCGTATGAGACAGCACTAAAGACAAGTGAGCCTCTGTGCGAAAGGTAACATTTTAAGGACACATCCACCCTGGGGCAAGAAGACTAAATCCTGAGTTAACATACAAAGTGCAGTCCTCCTCTCCCCTCCTCTCCTCTCCTCTCCTCTCCTCTCCTCTCCTCTCCTCTCCTCTCCCCTCCCCTCCCCTCCCCTCCCCTCCTCTCCTCTCCTCTCCTCTCCTCTCCTCTCCTCTCCTCTCCTCTCCTCTCCCATTCCCACACATTAAACTCATCCATATTATCCACGACTATAGGTTACATTCACTGGCTACTGTGCAAACTGCAGTAATGTCGTAACTGTGAAATGAGTGGAGGAACAAGCGGCAGGTTTCTCACACATATTCAGTGACAGGCCTGCAGCCGATCAAACAGCTGGCTGTCATTAGAGCACAGCAGCTGGACTTTGGCAGCAGCACACAGTGAGAGCTGACACTGACACAGACAGGAATCACTCACAGAGATGTGAGAAATGTCAGGCTGCTGCTGCAGTTGGAAATATTTTCAATAGGGGATTAACACTAACAATATTTTTGGTGTTTATAGTGATATTCAACGATTCCAACACATGAATCAGTGGCTTTTTCATAGAATCATGTAACCCAACAGTGAGTGAGTCCATTGTAGAGAAATAAGGTGGTTTAACCCTCTGGATGAAATGTGCAACCATATATTTCTCTATCTTAGTATGCTTTCTGTTTAACTGTATTATTATCATACTAATAAAAGCCTTACTGATATGAAAGCCTTGGTTAAACAGTTAAATCTTTGCACTGTTAGTCTGTTCACCTAACATCTGAACTTTTGTTTAGAAATGTTTGACTGCTTATAAGCTCCAGTCTGTTCAGAGACATGTCAGCCATCAAGGATATACAGCTCATTGTAGGGCATTTCACAGAAAATATCATCACTGACTAATTAAAAATATCATTCAATCATTCATCATAAAATCATGTTTATCTAAATATGTCTGTTAAAACCATGGGGAAAAACTATCTTAAAAAAAAAAAAAAAAGGTCGTAAAGCTATTTCTAAGCTGGGAAATTGTACGTTCACCAATAGTATTTATTTACCCTGTTTTCTTAGCTAGACTAACCCCTTACTGTCTTCATAAATATGTCAGAAATGACATGAGAGAGGTATCAAAATGGTCACCTACTGTATGTTAGCACAACCAAGTTTCTGATAGCTTACATCAAACTATCCAAAGGGACTTATAGATCTTTAAAAAACAACAGTCTATAGGCTTTACATTTATGCTTATCTCGGGCACAATTAAGGTGTTTTGCTTCCTGGATTACTATCAACAGCTCCGTTACAGCAAACCCCTCACATCCATCACAGCACTAATAAAAGCTCTATGATCATCGGCACCAGAATTAAAAAGCAGCAGCTCAAACGTTTCATTACTACAACGGAAAAAAACTCACCCAGTGGGAGTGAGAGTAAACTGAAGCAGAGGAGAGTCACAGGTGAACCTGATAGTGTGAGAGGAAGTGAGGAGACTTCTATCCAAACTAATTAGGATTTTGAAGTCATGCCAGTAAGATGTAGAGAAAGAAGTTGGATAAAAAGAGACTATAGCCTATTTGTTATGGTTAAACTCTTCTTCCACTCATGCATATTTATCATCCGTGGCGGTTTTTAATGCATTTTGATTGCACACTTGATAAAGATAACAATAAGGAACAGAGGAGAGCACAGAGAGTATGAAACTTTCTGGGAAGAAAGTAAAAGAAGCCATTGTGTCTGAGCTGAAATGTAATACATTCAGTCCATCATGACGTTGCATTATTGTGAAATCACAAATTTGTCTGGCAGTGACAGGTTAGGAGTATATTCCCTCTCCGCCCACAGCAGTACAAATCACTGGTAATTGGCCTATTACTCTGTCGCCAGGTCTGCTCCTGTGGCTCACTGAGCCCTGGGAGGAGCTGCTGCAGGGACCCGTCTCACCTTGTCTGAGAGGCTCAGGTATGTCTTCCCCTGGAGGGACTGCAGCCCACTTCTCTTAAGGGGATGTCCTGCAGAGAGAGCTGTCCATCAGCAGACCTCCCAGTGTGTCAAAGTTCTCCCAGTCCACTCTGGAGGCCAAGCAGTGTTCGATCATCGCAACTAAAGAGCCTTTAAAAACGGCCTTTCTCCAGCTCTCCCCTTCTTCAGCGCCAGCCCACTCCTCTTTCACGTCTTTGTTGAAGCTGTCAATCAGTACAGACTTTACATAAACCAGTAATTACAATTTCAAACTGCTCACAACCCTCCCTACTCAGTGTGTCACATGTCACTTGGATTTAAGCTTGTTGTTATGACATTCTTCCTCTAAATGGCTCCACTAAGGCATCTATTGTCAATTTGTCAGTCTTTGACTCTGGGCTCAGCAGAACACCAGGTATTTACCTGCAGACATACAAGAGACCTTAAGGACTACATGGCCGAGGACACTCGGCTTTACACATTCGGACTTAAGTAGCTTTAAGCATGTAGATTATTTAATATACAATTAATACTTGTTAGGCCTTTTCTGGATATTTACGTCATTAACAGTTTATATTTATATTTTTTGTATATGGATACACAGACACGTGTTATGTTTACTGCCACTACATGCACAAAAGCCCTGATCTTATATAATGTGCCAGACCATTTGAACATTTATTAGATAATCCATTTGCTTTGTCCTCAGTGTCTCTTTCCATTTTTAAACACAATAAGTTGAAATGCCTTGCTTTGTTTCCTTATTGAAGCTTCAACATGTAACTCTGCTTTCTGCATGAGCTTTTAGAAAAGATACAATTTGATAACAAAAATATATTTTTTCGATGAATAAAATGAGATAAATCCCAAACTGTCAAATTCAGCAACATTAAACTTACTAAAAACAGCCACATTTTTCCTATGAGGAAATGAGGTTTCCAGTAATGTCTAGAGTTCTCTGACGTATCTCAAGCGACTCAGCGTTTGGTCATGTCTGCAGGTTTGCTGCATTTTGTTTGTGAAAATAGTCTCTTTTTAGTGTCTGACATAATGGATCCCTGCTCTTTGCTCAGTCCTTTAAAATTAAGATTAATTTGATCTCTGAATTAATTTTAATGAACACAAATGTTCTTCCGGGCAGACACTTACTTAATTGTAGCATTTTAAGAGGGACAATAGGTACACTTTGTGTGTTACGTAATGGATTCTTGGTGACTGGCCACCATCATTCCCCGACAGGGCAGCAGCAGGAGTCTCTGCCCCTGCCAGCACCCAGTGAAAAGTGGCCTCAATTAAAAGCCCTTCATAAATATTAAACACTATCTATCAGCAAGTTATTCATATAAATGATGTATCCACCTGTAAGCGTAGACTATCAACATCTAAAAGTCCTCTGTAAATACAGCTCAGTCATGCAGTCCTGCCTGTGCTGTAATTCCAGAGGCAGGCTGATCTAAACAGGCATCAGTCCAGCTATGCACTTCGACATGCTAGCTAACGAGGAGGCAGCCGGGCTAGTGTTTGGCTCTCTCTCGTATGGTAAGTGATCAGCTTCGTCAGAGCAGGGAGATCCCTGCACAGGGCTGAATCATCCATCAGCAGAGAGAATAAGGCCCGATGAAAGAGACACAACGCTTGGAGGGAAAACAACTGATTTCTTCAAAATAAGACTCAGGTGTTTGAATATCAGCTGTCAACTACATTTGGTGAAGTTCCACGTCACTCATCCTCTAACAATAAAGCATATCTAATTTGACAATAACTGCCAATTCTAAGAGAACATGTTTAAATGTCTATGTGCAAACCAGGCTAGAGGTTGTCTAAACTCTAATGAAATATAATGTACAAAGCGTTTTGTACCTTCTCAGAGCTGATTAGTCTCAGACAGTATCCAGCAGCATTGTAGCATGAATAATAGCACATGTCCTTGTATTATTTATCAGCTCAGGGCTAAAAGTTGGTCACCAGAAGTCACTGTGACAGATGCTTTCTGGTCGGGTGCCAAACACAGGCAAGTGAGAAGTCTCGGAAGTGTTTGCAGCGGGTTGTAAAGGAGCCCTGCAGGTCATGTTAGCCCTGTTCAGATAACCACGGCTAAACACCGGGGCTAACCAGGAAAGCTTCACAATGAGAAACCACCAGGTCCCAGAGTTAACCCTTTAGTGTCTCAGCAGGATGAGGTTGTTTTGAGTGGTCAGACAGAAAGCGAGGGTGTGATGGAAGGAATGACAGGAAATAAAATAATGAGGCAAGAGATTAGAAAAAACAAAGCAAAGGAGACTATAGAACTAATCAATATTGACTAAGCTTTAAATGTGCCTAATGATTATAAATGGCTTGAAGTGTTTGTTTTTTAAAGGAACTGATGTTTCAGAGTGCTGTTAAGATGTGGTCAAGTGGGGTGAAAGGTGGGGCTGTAAATGTTCAGGCCATGCGTTATTTTCAGTTCAAAGTTTGTCAGGCACTTACATTTGTTTTCCTTTTAGTAAGTTCACATCAGACTGAAGTTGCAGAATTGTTTATGTGCAGATTTATTGTCTGTACTATAGTGCAGTAGACTGGAAATGAACCATTGAATTGAAAATCATTTAGCATTACATTTTCTTAAATCCACATTTTATTTTAAACGTTGACTGAAGACTTTCAGACCACACTTTTGTCATGTTTGAGTACCAAACATAAACAAGTGCCTCATTAATATCCCTGTTTTATAGAATTTGGTACAATCGGCTTGCTGTAAGGTTTTCTGTGCAGCGGTCGGACTTTAAGTGAAACAGCCAAAGTCGTCTGATTTAGATTTTCCTTATCTGAACCACATGTGTCGTTTGCTTGTGAATGATTCTGACAAGTCCACATTGTTTAGTCTGCATGGTTCCTTTTACATGAAAACGTGACAAATTCAACATCACTGCTGTTTTTCGATCAAGAGATAAGCTTTAAAAAAACACATTAATGCAATGTGCAGCAAATTAAGTTATCACAGAAAACAGAGAACTTCTGCAGTCTGCATTAACAGCTGTACAGAGGCAACACTATGAAGGTTAAAGCGCCAAACTCAAACTAATGTGTAGGATTGTGTATCCAGATAAGGTGCAGACAAACTTATGGTAATATTATGCTTATAACTTTTTATCTGCTCTGAGTTGAATTTGCAGCACAGACTTTTCTCTACAGTGTCACAATTAAATCCAAGAATTAGCCCAACATTTGTGCCACTTCATCTTCATATGAGGAGGCTTCATTTGTGCCTCTGAACGCTGCGCTAATTCCAGAGACCTGTATTTAATTATTCATGCCAAGTACATAACTTTTCAATTAACTAATTGCCAGACTCTGGAGGTTTCATCGTGCCCCAGGCAGCCATAGGCAGGATTTCTTCACCTGTTTGCTTAACACACAATGACTGAAGGAGACAATAATTGAGTTAATATGTAAGAGAACAAAATGATCCATAATACAACTACAGACTTCAGGACAACTGCTCGTTTGTCATGCACAGTCGTTTGGTTTTGGTCCCATTTATGACGATACTGAGATGCCCATAATTAAATTAGTACAGAAGATATCAAAGGGGCGCTGGTGGCGCAGTGGTTAGTGCGCACGCCGCATGTATGCAGGCTGTAGCTTTCCAAGCGTGCGGCTGGGTTCAAATCCAACCTGTGGCTCCTTTCCCGCATGTCATTCCCTACTATCTTTCTCCCTGATTTCCAACTCTATCCACTGTCCTATCTCTCTAATAAAGGCCCAAAATGCCCAAAAATAAATCTTAAAAAAGAAAATATCCAAAGTGCTTTTCAGATGAATAAGAAATAAAACAATGCCAACACACACTGCAGCTCTAGGTGAACAGACTGGTTCACAAAAAGATCATTTGCATCGTTTGGGAGTTTAAATTTGGGGACATCTTAATTCTAATTTTAATCATTATTCTTAATAGTTATTAATACAAGAATTCGAGGTATGCTTGACGAATGCTTCTTCTGTCATTTCCAACACAGGCATGATGAGCTGTGAATCCTGAGGTGATCAAGGCTGCAGTTAAATGTCCCAAACAATAACTTGCACTACACAAAAGGAACAGTGATGTGTGAGGAAGCATGAAGCAGACAGCTGTAAGAAACTTGTTTCACTCACCTGCCAAACTCAGCCATGTTTCTGACAATCTAATCTTCGACCTAATGACCTGAGCACAGAGATAAGAAGACAGGACAATAGGGAGCTCCTGTGATGAGTGAGACACTGAGGGATGATGTTTACTCAGTACCATTTAGACCTGTTGGATGATGCTTTTTCCCGATTTCACCTCATAGAGCCATGGCTTTTTATTTTCAATCACATGAAACACCAGCAGAGTTATTTCTACTTTTTGTTGTCATCTTGTTTCTTTGTGAAAATCTTCTACAGAAGCAGAACAAGCAACAGGTTTAATAAAATGTTTGCACACAATATTACAAAATTCTACAAAGTATATTTTTAGAAGTCAGAGTGAATTTTCTGATTTTTTTTTTTCTGGAATTCAAACACATTTATCATAATCTGTATAAGGCTGTTAAATCAGAAAACTTGCAGATTTTTACATTTTTCTTTGCCAGAATGCTTCATGTTTTTCTCTCATTCTTGGCTCCAGCCTCACTTAAAACAAAACATGTGCACCAAAATAACCATCAGCTCAACCAGAAATGTAATTTCAAGGCAGAAGTTCATGTAGTTGGTGGCATTTTAAAGCAGGCCTCTGTTTATTTCTTGTCATAAACATCTCAACATCCACAATTACTTAGTCCATCTGGTCCTCATTCTCAAACCAATCCTCAGTGGAATAACAGTACACTTTATAAACCGCATAATGTATCGGCTTAAAGAAGCCATGCATAGACTTGTGGTTGCTGCAGATTGAGCAGATTTGAATACAGTTAGAATACGGCTGCCTCCGCCTTCAGGCAGGTAAACAATGTAATAGGAAACTGTCACAACTGATTTGAGTGGCACACAGCCAAAAGCAGGAGACGATGTGACATTTCTCGTCAGATCACAGCCTCCCGATGGCAATCTGTTGAGTTGGAGTGCGTTTAGGAGTAACAGAGCATTAGAGGAGGAGGAGAAGTGGAAGAATGTCATCAGGAGGAGAAAAAAAAGAACAATGGCAGAAGATGTGGAGAACAGGATTGATATGACAGGAGGAGAAGGAGCGTAGGGAGGAGGCAGAGGAGGTGATGGGGAAAGGGGGGGGGGGGGGGGGGGTGCTGTACAGTGATAATACTGGCTCCTTTCAGCCCGTGCACAGAGGTAAGGTGAGACTTCTTCCAAGCTGTGCTTTCTGGGCAGCAGCCCAAGCCCGGGGCTGCCTGATTGATTTGCCCAGTAAAAGGCCCGTTTGTGCAGCCATGCCAAAGCTGATTTCTCCCAACCAGCAAACTACAGCTCCCACTGTGGAGGAACCGTGCTGACCAACACGCAGAAACCCCTCCTGAGAGGGAATGAGGGTGACGGCACCTTTCTGCATTGGAGATGTATATTTTTTGGTTTAAAAACTGTGTTATAAAATATATAGAGAAGTGATAAGCGAGATACAAGTAATAATAATAATAATAATAAATTAGATTTATATAGCGCTTTTCTAAATACTCAAAGATGCTTAACCTGTATTTTTCAATTAACAGTATTCAACACAATCTTTTCATGGAGCATGTGATGTAACAAACTGAATGAAATAACCATCCAGAAAAGATCCATTGAATCCTGCCACTCCACCTCAGGGAATTTTGTAAGTATAGATAAATTCCTGTTGACTTTATTATACCCCCATTAAAGGTCCCGGGTTCAGGGGAAGTACTCTTTGGAACAAACGGTACTTTGGGGGTTCAGTGCTGAACGCTGCGTGCTTGTAAGTTTCACTTTCCGTTCATTGACCAATCAAAATCAAGAAGAGACGGTACTTACAATATCGACTCTGTCAACAAAAACAGTGTAGGAGAAAGTAATCATTTTCCATTCATGGTTTGTCTCATGCACTCAGACTCATTTTTTTAGGATAAAATTTTATGGTGTACTGCTGCCAGGACATGATATCTTCCATTCTTTTTACATTTCTTTTGTAAAATGTTCTTGAATAAAAGCAAAAATTAGGCATATACAGTAGAGCAATTTAAAACAAACTCAACAGTTACTATCAAGGGAAGCGGAAGTGCTGGGAGATCATTTCGTAACCACGCAGTAAGCCAACAAGAACAACACTGGGAAATGTAGGTCTTGGGCACTACAAACATAAAAAATAAAAATAAAATAAAAATGGTTTGAGGAAACAGGCTATTACCCCGAATTGCATATAATGTCTTAATATTTTACAACAAAGTTTTGAAGCTGTGTGAATTTAAACTGACTTGGAAAATAAATGACACAAATGTCTGCTGAAATGAAGACAAAAATGGGCATGGTGGAACTTTTTAGTCCAAAAGCTCCTGGGACCTCAGTGCCTTTGGTGGAAACACATCTTTATGGCTACATTTCCATGGACATTTCAGTGAGCACAAATATAATTCTAAACTCTCTATAATTATATTTATTTCATGTATTGTTTGACTGAAAGAATCTTCCTCTGTTATACGATAAACCTTCATGAAATCATCTGGCCTACAGTTCTCATTAACATCATCACTGCTGACCTTGTGCAAGTCTGTGCCTTTGTGTTGAAGTCGAAACTGACATCAAAAGCATGGTCTTACTGGTCACGACCAAGCTTGATCAACAGATTTAACTATTAAAGTGATCAAAACAAATTTAAAGCTTTTACTGAGATGTGATATGATGAACAACTGCTGACATTTTTCAGAATTGTTACTATTGGGTACATTTTGCACTTGGGGAAATAAAGACTTCTGACATATTTCTGGATTAATTTTTCTGCCAAATTCCTTTTATCACTGCAGAAATAAATCTTTAAAACCGAATACACTGCGGCAATCTAAAAAAAAACAGAACTGAGGCTCTTAAATAAAAACGTGCATGTCCTCTTGTGACAGGGGAATCATCTATTTATTGGCTTGTGGCGGAGCAGCTTCAGAGAGCCGTGCTCATCCCTGTGTGAATCAAACCTTCTCTGATTAGCCGTTCAGAGTGGATGGGATAAGGCGGGCCCCAGGTGGCCCCCTCTGTTAAATGGCAGATTAAAGAGTGCACAACTAATTTCTTTATCCTAATCTTATTAAAGGAAAAACAGCTGTCAACTGTCACCGTATGAATACAAATGGTCTGCAACAGGAGCGTTAGCACCGTGTGCGTAGGATGCACAGAGACACTGCACACACACACACACTACTACATACATATTCATCACCAGTAAATTAAGATATAACACACATCCATCTTCCACATTACAAACTAGAAATACCTGTAAGACACTATTCATGTATCATACTCATGTTGCAATATTTTCAAGGTCTATATCATAAACAAATTCGCACAATTAACAGAAGCAGCAAAGGAATATACATTCTACTTATTCATATTTAGCTTTATTTTTTAAGAAAAAAATAATGTTAAAGCTGGCTTTTAAATTAGAACTGTTTAAAAAAAAAATTTAAATGCAGATTTTCACTGACAAACATCAAAATCACGTGTTGGATTTATATCTAGTGTTCTTTTTTGCTTCTAAATGAAATGCCTGCTCTTATTTAGCACAATCATTCAATCCTAATAGCATTAATAAAAGAAAAAAAGCTGCACACGTACACAATTTTCACTTAGAAAGAAAAACTCTCTTTTGCAGGATCCATCTGTACCTCTTCACAATCATCACTCGCTCATATTCACAGCTCAAACTTGGAATTTTTCTGGCCCCCTGCCCTCTGACATGATCTGACACCAGGTGCTCAGGTCCCTGGGGTCTTTTGGGGACCCCTTCGGTTTAAAGCCTCATCACCTCTGAATCTCCCCACCCATGTAATCCTACCACCCTCATGCAGAAACACACACATACACACAGAAGAAACCACATACACATTAAACTCTGAAGAAGAAAAGAGAAAAAAAAGGATTAAATCGTCTAGGATTTAAACTTTTTCCAGTATTTGAGAAATGGTTGGTTTGAGTGGTGGTGGTTTATGACACCCGAGCACGGCAGCCCACACACTCCAGCGTCACCCCATCATGGCCTTTTGATTGCTCCTCCTCCCTGTAATTGTTAGTGATTAACCCTGGCATGAGAGCAGGCCAGAAAGAGTCTCTCTCCCCTCTCCGCTGACAATTTTTGTCAGTGAGTTTGAGGGACAATTTGGCTGCTGACATGCCTTCCCCAGTCTCTTGTTACTGATGGAAGTATGCTGCGCTTAAGCTAGTAGCGCCAGACTATCTAAGGCTGCGGAATTCCTTTCTCCCCTTTACTCTTCTTTTCCCCCCTTCTCCATTATTCTGTCTCTCTCCTGTCATTGTCTCTGTCCCCCTTACCCAAACCTTGTTGTTTTTCTTCCTTTGCCCCCATCCTCCGCCTCTTTCCTAACTTTTCTTTCTCTTTCGGAAAGAGTTTACATTGGACAACCAGTACCGACTTTAATGCCTCGGCTGCCTGTGTCTGCCTGCTCACAAGGCTGCACGGGGCCAGCAAACAATGGGCATATTGTTAATCTGTCCATAAGAAAGCCTTATCTTGTTGTAGACATGGTATTAAATTTCGGAGCGGCCCCATGCGGCCAGCCTGGGAGGGGGGGTTGTAAGAGGGGGTCTGGGAGAGACAGAGAGAGAGAGAGAGGAGAGAGGAGAGAGAGAGAGAGAGAGAGAGAGAGAGAGAGAGAGAGAGAGAGAGATGTGGATAATAAGCTGTGTAATCTCCTCACCTACTCTAAACAGCTTAACCTTGAGAGTGGCTGCTGGCCCAGTGGCACCCTGGCTATCGGGATGACACAGGGTTAATTTCTACTGTACAAAACTCAGGCTTAATGTATGTATTCTAATGTCAAATATATCTATTATAAAGTGTAGAAATGTAATAGAAATAGGTTCTGATGCTGCACAGAGTTTGTAACATTTTATTCAGTGCATCTATTCTGAATGAATTTGATAAAACAGCATATTAATTGCTTAAAAAAGAAATGATTACAACATTATTGCATGCAAAATATGAGCTTTTAATATGGCACTAAGTGAAGATTGATATTTGAATTTTATAATTTTATTTTAAAAAATGCCATTACACGACCAATCAGATATCTAGATTTTGAGCATAAAACAGTAAAGGTATTTAAGAATTAAGATGCTGGGAATTGTCTTCATTCTTGAGCTTCCTTAACACTGTATGAAGTCCAATCTGAATTCCAGAACAGATGGTTTATCTGGTAGGAGAAAAGAGGATTAGGGAGGCTACAAATGACAATTTGAGACAAAACAGTGACGTTCCATTAGATGCTCATTTTGCATTTGTTCAGTCACAGGATGTCTTGACAAATTATCAAGCAATTCAAACAGCTCCAGGGAATGTGGAAACTTGTATCAAATCTGAAAAGCTGCAGTCAATTCAAGCAGTTAAATTAGATATTTTAAAATCAAATCCTCTTGTATGGTGGCTCATTCGGAATCAACTATTGTTAGGTCAGGTGTGAATCATAAATAAATCAGGACGTCAAATAAGTGCTTCTGGATGCAGTGTCATTGTTTCTCATACCAAGGCTTAATAATACCAGTCTGCACAAGTAAAACGCCTTTCTTTCTTTCTGAGTGTGTGTGTGTGTGTGTGTGTTTGTGTACTGTATGTATGTGTGTGTGTTTGCATTTGTTCAGTCTATTGTAATTTGTTCTATTGTTTATCTGCATTTCAAGGCTTTTTACAGAGAAAGCAGGACTGCTGTGTCTTTGTGCAGCAGCAAATTGTTGAAGCTAATTTGCATTGCTATCTTAACCTGAGACCAGCCCAACCAGTTAATCGGACTGGTTTTACCGTAGTGTCACAGCATTCTTCACTTTTTTTTTTAGTTTTTTTTTGTGTACAATTTAGAACAGTGTCAGAGAGAGGTGGACACATTTGCAACAACATCAGCTGAACTTTACAGGCAGTGTTTCACATGTATGGTAAAAGGTAAATGTATAGCAATTATAATTTTGGATTGTGTATATTGTCTTGATGGAGCCAAACCCCACATGTAGCCTATCTGGTAATATAAGCCGGTTAAACTGTAATCTGCGTATACTGTAGTGTCTCAGGTGTGAATTGGCTCTAAGTGTTGCGGTGGCTTCTTCTATCAGCGTCTCCCTGGAGATGTGGTGAGTCGTGGTCTTGTATGCTGACAGGAGGTTGGTGGCGAGCCCAGATTGTGGGGACACACTGACAAGCCCACTGGTGTTGACTGCATTGCTCTTCAGCAGCACCTACTGGAGAGTGCATAGACCTACAGACAACTTATCATCATACACAGTGGGTCGAGACAGAGGCTCACACATTCAGGTGTACTTCTGCTCATAAAGAGTGGATACCTGAGCTGTATAAACTGTGTTTTAACATTCACATGAATAATGGCCACTGAACACACACAAGGCATTGAAAAACAACAGAACTTAAAAGAAAAACATAAGCCAAATAACCATAATTATGTTCTTTTATCAACTGAACTATACTTCTATATCCAATCTGCTGGGTCAGTTCAAGGAAAGTCCTGCTGGAATCAATCAATCATTAGCCAATTTCGGGAGAGAAAGAGAGAGAGAGAGAGAGAGGGGGGGGGGGGGGGGGGGGGGGTATAGATGCATGGCATCCAGATAGATGGTGAATGCATCTAATGTGTTGTATGTGAGCTTGTCTTTATTTATTAGGGACACTTAGGGTTAATGTCTTGGAGACTGTCCATGCACATTACATGCAGATCCCTGCTGCCTGTTCAGGACAAGATGCTTATTTATGTGGATGAGAGCAGCTGCCTCTGTCTCTGAGGCCGACAGTCATCACTCACTGATGTAGCACAAGTACTGCAAGAAACTGCAAGAAAAGTATCCTCTTGGACTGGATTTATTTATTTATTTTTGAATTTTGCAAGAAGTAATGCTCAAGTAACTTGAACAAAAAAATGCAATCATCTTGCTCCTCTCACACGATCTGAGTGTAAATCTTATCAATCAAAAGCAACATTCTCACCTTTTGCAAAGATTCAGGAAAATATCTTCTTTAACCGCTTTTAAACAGAGCTTTAAAGCACAAGAAAGAAAAAGTTGTTGTTTTTGTTTCCATGTCACTTATCTGATTCTTATCATGCGTGTATCATCATGTATTTTACACATTCAAGTTGACAGACTAGACGTGAGGTGACTTTTTTTTGTTGATTTTTGGTATAATTTAAAATACATGCCGTTATCTCAAAAGTTAATACAACTTCAGAGTGTGAATCATTCCACCACTTTTGTTCCAGATTTTATTTATGCTGTGCAAAAATAGAAAGCTTGAGATGTGTGACAGAAGTTACCAATGGGAACGGGGCTTTGCAAACGTCAGTGGTGCATTAATGCAAAATCCTGCAGATTGCATCTTTCCAGAGAATAAACAGATTAACAAGCCCCGGAGATCTCTTGAAAGGGAATTGTTTTCCTCCAGGTATCTCTTTTTTTTTTTGCCAACATAGTCCTTTTGGTTAATGAGTGGACTTACTTAAGCCGAGCTGATCAATACACTCCGGAGGTAAACTTGCTGAAGTTACTGTCCGTCGCTCCCCACCCCCCAGTATCAGCACCCCTCTCACACCAGTATGCAGACTCATGACTGACAGGACAGGATGAGGTGATCCATGTGTAACAAACATGATACAAGTCTGACCTTGATGGAGAATATGAACTCCTGGCATTAGACTTGAGTAAAAAAGAAAAGCCAGATAGAGAGGGGCTGAAAATAGAGTGGATCAGATAGAAACATAAACACAATCTGAATCTGAAAATACACATTAGGATGTTAAAAAATATCTAAAAGAAAAGGGTAAAAAAAGAAAAGGGAGACAGAATGTTTAAGATTTTAAAAAGCTATGTGTGTGAGTGTGTGTGCTTCCTGTGGTCCATTAGTGTAAAGCCAGGACCTGAAGGAAACAGATCCCAGTGGATGGTGGCTGTGGGATTTTTATTACTGCTTCTGGGTGTTCCTGATTTTGTGTTGGTGTAATTCTTCTGATTTATTTGACTAGTTATTGCTAAGTTGAGTTCTATCAAGGGAAACTGTTTTCTTCCGTGAAACTTTCAAAAACCTCAATGATTTCAAAAGTGGTGCATTTCGTAAATAATTACACAGATACAAGTTTGTATGTATGCTGTGTGTGTGTGTGTGTGTGTGTGTGTGTGTGTGTGTGTGTGTGTGTGTGTGTGTCCTGGTTGGACTAAATCACAGCTTCAGCTCTAAGTCTGTATGAGCTGTAGGCACTATAGTGATGGGATTCATCACGTGTGTCACAATCCTCCCTGGCTCACACTTCTCAACACCAGCGATAACACAAGAGGAGAAATCTCTCACACTCCCACACCAGCACACAAATGCATACACTCACTCACTCACTCACTCACTCTCTCTCTCTCTATCTCTCTCTCACACACACAGGAAACAGAGGTGCTGGGGAAGCCCCCTTCAGCCAGGAACAGGGCCCACTTTCTTATCTATGACACACAAACCCCCTGCACATTGCTCATAGAAGACTTGCAGGAGGTCGCTCTCCGGAGCCGTACAAAACCATATACACCATGCAACATAATGCAAGGGCTTCAGCGACAGTAAACACAACTAGATATATTTTTGGGACATGCACAGTTTGTCATTCTACCAGCTGTCATTCCTCTCATCGTTTTTAGTTTGAGGGGGTTTGCAGTTCCTCTGGAAAGAAAAATGAATTGATAAGTGAGTTCAAGTGAGTCAGGCTCAAAAGTTTCAGGATCCAATAGAGCAAACTTTCTGAGTCATTAATATGTTTTCAGTTCCATAAACAGAACCTCTTTATTGCTGCACCTTTTACACCAGGATCCATATATCCGCCCAGACAGCAACCACACCCTTATCAAAGTGTTTTCTTGTTTTGCAACTCAAACCAATACTTTCTCTTTAATGCCCACAAAAAAACCTTACTTCATATTCCACAATCATGTAGATTATGATATTGATCGGCCCTCTCTGTAAAAGCATTATAAATATAAAGAGCATTCCTCCATTAACGGAGAGTAGGAAGCTGGCTAATGCTAATGAGCCTCAGAGTGCCCATTCCAGTCCATTAAGGGCTCTTAGCGCTGGGAAATGATTGTGTTTTCGCAGGGAGAAAAACTAACACGGCCACACAGACCCACAACTCGCACACAGGGAGGTTAATGATAAATGGTACTAATGGACTTTCTGTACATTTGAGGGGAGAAAAATAGGAGATTGGAAAAAGGGGAAATGTATTTGTTGCTGTAAACTAGAAAGACTCAATTCATTTGAGGATCTAATTTGATTTCTGATGCATGACATGAAAGCAAAGGAGTTTTATGAAGCTTGGAATAGTTATGTTGATATTACGTCATGCACTTTTTTAAAGTTGTGAATTCACTTTATTTGGCAAATAGCCTAGAGGACCTTGTGTCATGTTAGGCTGTCATACTGAGAGGTTGTAGTCATATGTACTGACACAAGAGGATACACTGACCTTAAATAAAGGCTGAATGAAAGATGCACTTACATGTCTGACACACCGTACTATTTTAGTTAATCCGATTAAATAGTGTGAGTTATGAGAGAAAAATTCAAAAAATAACTTTTGTATCATTGATGATTTATCTGAAGTTTAGACCCGTGTTTGCATAATTAAAAAAAACAACTTTATTGCCAAATACATGAACACAGTACCAAAGGAGAGGGTTTGATGAGGTCAATTGTTTTCCCCAAAGAGCAAAGAAAATAATAAAACATATTGACAGGGAACAAAGAAATAACAAGAGCACAACAAGTCCCTTACTAATGTAGAACCAATTAAAATACCATTCATGAGTTAGATATAACCCAGGAACAACCTAAGAATCAAATTCAAATGAATGCCTGTCGTAGTAAAATAAAACAACAACATAAAGACGTAACTCTTACAAAGATGAAAACAAACAAAGTTATTTCATGCTATGTGCACCTCATTTTAGAGTGAAAGGTGTACAATAAAGGAGCACAGCTTTGTTTCCAGCAGTACAAGAGATTTATCTTGTTTTTATATTTATAATTTCAAGGTGTTTGAGCTTGTAAAAAAAAGAAACGATTGTGAAGCAACATGATATTTGTCCTTCGGGGAGTCAATTAAAACAACCATGTATTGTCTGAAGAGGATCCTTTCTGTGAAAAGGTCCAACACAGGTCGGAGCATTAAACAAAGAAAACAGAGCGAACAGTGTGTAATGAATGGTGAGTTTGAAGGGGGGTCAGGCTGCTTAATGCTGAGCCAAAGGAATGCACATGGGGCTGTGTAAAAAGACGGGCATGGGTGGTGGTGGTGGTGGTGGGGGGGGGGGGGGGGTCAGAGTAAAATACCTGTATACTGAAACAACAGAAGACAGAGGGGTAAGAGAGAGAGAGAGAGAGAGAGAGAGAGCAATAGAATAAAAGAAGCAGGGGGAAAGAGGAGGGGAGACAGGGCAGGGGTGAAGGAAAGCGTGTGAGAAAAAGAGATGGAGCTGTGTGTGTGTGTGAGGGGTGAATAAACGGGGGATGCAAGAAGGAGGGTGGAGGGGCAGTAACTACCTGTCTGGAGAATCAGTGCTCCCCTCCGACCTGAAACGTTACTCCTTCTGCATTGTTCAGTGACGGACAGAACAAGACACAGTCAAGAGCAGGCAGCAAAGCCGGGGGATCGAATTATTCTCACAGAGGAAAAGATTTACCCTGAACACCCCCCCCCCCCACCCCCCACCTCCACCACCCTCATCTACCCACATTCTCCTCCCTTCTTCTGCCTCCCTGTCTCCCCCTTCCACCTCCCTCCTTTGCTACCTCTAAAAACTGAGGTGAAATCTGAAACAGAGTGATCCCCAAAACATTCCTGCTAAATCTCAAAAGCCAACGCATGAGCCTTGCCTCAACCTACACACACCACACATGCACGCACACACACACGCACACACACACACACACAGAGGGGTAAGAAGTGAGATTGAGAAGTTGAGAAGAAGCAGGTCTGTGTGTGAGGTGAGCGGCGGCAGGGAGGTCTGCTATAATCCCGGGTGTCCAGAATGAGGAGGAGGAGGAGAGAAAATCGTAAGCAGAAAGACATCAGTTAGACACATTGGTGACAAGAATCCTTAAACGTCATTCCTTTTAAGGCAGGAGAAACTAAAAAAAAACAAAAAAAACATACCCAACCCTTTACCCTGAAATAAAAGATTATTCCCTGTGAAGGATTGGCTCTATACTTTTCTTCCTTGTCTAGTTAAAATCCCTCTTTCTTCAAAGCTGCTTTATTATTCTATTGCCTTCTTTATTTTTTACATCCCATCAGACTGTAATGTGTGATTAAGATCAGATTTCTGTATGGGCATGTGGACTTAATGAAGATACACTGTTCCTACAGATAAATATCTGAAGCCCAGTTGAGGGAACATGTTGGATAAAGTTTATCACCACAGAGATTAGTAAATCAGACTCAGATGTAACCTACTTTAAAAACAGAGAAGAAAGACAACTCTGAAGATAAACATCTATTAGATTTAATAAGGGTGTGCTGCACATGTCTTGCCTAATGAGCATTACAAACATGTTTCTTAAACTGTGAGCTTAATTGCACACAAGCACACGCACCAACACACACACACAAATCTGAGTTTGTAAGACAATTTCTCTCTTATAGGGAGACTGATACGCACGGACACAATATGGTAAGTGAAGAGCCATATAAAACACCCATAATGCACATTGAATCAGAGGCCAGAAGTGTCGCGTTCCTCCTCCAGAGTCTGTGCCAGTGATGCTTTACAACACCTGGACTTTGGTGAGTTGCAGATGAGGAAAAAATGTTTTCTTAAACTGATCTGAAAGTTCAAAGACGTACAATAATTCTATCCTGCCCTTCTGACTTTTTAGCAGACAGTCTGACAGTCAGTCAGTGTGGGTGCTTTGTTCCAACATCCTGCAAGTCCCAACACATTACAGATGGAAACACGGGAAACTTTCCCCTCAATTGCATCTAAGCAGCTTTCTGTCCATCACTTGAGCTGCCCAGAGGTTTCATCACACAGCGGTAGCATGAAGGACGACATGCTGGCATGCAGCGAAATGCTCTGGTTTCAGTTGGCTGCAGTCCACCCGTCATCCACAACTGCCTGAATTGTGTTCCGCTGATTTCATGACCAGACATGTTTCATTGTGTGTTAGAACAATTGTGGAAGTGTGTCGACCTGAATAGCTTAAAACCTGCACACAAGACAGGGTGATAAAGTCTGTCCTACTTTCTAATCAATAGTCATCACACACAGTCAGTCTTCTGTAAGAGCAAACACCACCCGCAAAGCCTCCACACGATGTCTAAATGTTGCATATTGTGCTTTTGGTTCAAGTTTGTTCAACCAGAATCAACCTTTTTCACTTCAGATGTTTCCAACAAATTTTAGACATGATGGCTGTGTCTCAATAAATATGATAGATAACAATTCAATTTTATTTTATAAAACTTTTGGTTTTAATGTAAGAATTCTTCACATTTACTTCATAAACTGCAAATTGAGTAGACATTAAGATATGTCTTGATCCATACAAAAAGAAACATTTAGAATGGTGTTATTTTTTTCCCCTAAAAATGAAGGTAGAATAAAATGAGCAAACACTTTTACTTGCTAAATATTCAAAACTCCCGGAAAGCTTTGTAAAACAAAGCATACAGAGTATGAACTGAAGACAAATAAAAACCATTACAGCAGGTAAGAGGGACAACATCTCTGTTAATGACAGACTGAGGAGAGAGACAGAGACAGGCTGTTTGCCTCGCTGACCAGAGACTAGATTAGAGGCTCAGTTCTTGAGCAGCAGACCAAAGACAAACAGGAGAGGTGGGCAGGGTGGGACGGGAAGGGGACTGTCCCAAAGATGAGTGACACAGCCCAGCTAGCTGTAGCCCATGATTAGCCCTTTGTGTCCAGGCGTTCTTGGCCCTAATCAAAAGACCAAGAGAGGGCTAATGGCTAGAAATGGTGTCTCAGAGAAGGGTGTAACGGGGTCAGTGGGTGGGCCAGACAAGGTCTTTGTACTGCCCCTTCCTTACCCCCACCTTAATTAGTCGACATTGAGGGAGGAGGAGGGAGGAGGAGGGCGAGGAAAGAGAAGTTCAGGGTAGGGTGAAAATAGGAGATAAAACAGTAGAAGGAAAACAAGAGGAGAAATGTGAGGAGAGAGGAAGGAGAAGATCCTGTACGATCTCAGGCAACAGATGGAGAACAACTGGGGATGCTGGGGGGGCTTGAGTCGATGAGGTAGCGGTGGGAGTTGAGCAGGGCGGTCAGGTCTGCTACTGGTACACACATCTGATGGAAAGTGACACAGCATCACACGCATTTCAACATAACTAAACAAATGCTTAGTCAAGCTGTGAGAAACGCCCTCAGGTGCTCCATTCAGCAGCGCCAGAGTCACGCTGCTTAATTCACAATAACGTGAATAATAAATGTACCTGCAGCCATCATGAAAATGTTTACATAAACAGTTCAACCCAGCAGAAGGTTAATGGGTTCTTTACCAGCAACTACAGTCACAGATTTAGGTTTTTATGGAAATGTATTAGCTTTAAGCATATAACAATTGGTCCTACTACTTGATCAATGAATGAATCCCCGCCTTTTTCTTCTTCTACACCTCGTTTTTGTTTCCCTTTATAATAAACTGATGATTGGTCATATTTAAAAAAAACAAAAACAGAACTCTTGTCTTTTCAGCCATTTGTAGCAATATCAGTTGCTGTATTGTTCAGTCCGTCCCTTTAAGGAAATAACTTATCCATTTGATGTATTGTCATGAAATGTTCTACAGACATTCATGGTCCACATAGAATCATTTCCTCTTACTGTACTTTGATTAATCCCTGACTTACTCTATAGTCGGAGGTAGTGAATATTGCAATTTGCTGAACTACAGACGTTCAAGGTACCCAGAAGATGAATCCTTTAGATTCTTGTGATCTTCCACAAATTTCCCCTAACCTGTTACTTATCTCAGCTAAATTGATCGGCCCCAAATTCCGTAGCCTCCAGAAATTCATGTTTGATCCGAAAAGGATTCCCTGATTGTTCCTGTTACCACAAGCATGAATTTCACACTTGTGTTTTTTTTTTCGTGTTTGTGTCCGTGTATATGTATATGTATACAGTGTTTCCCCTACCATTATATTAGGGGGGCGGCCCGCCAATTATTTTTTTTTAAAGATTTATTTTTGGGCTTTTTGTGCCTTTATTGTAGAGATAGGATAGTGGATAGAGTCGGAAATCAGGGAAAGAAGTCATTTAAAGATACCTTTCCGATAGAACAGGACAGCTGTCATTAAAAGTAACACATGAACACCAAGATTCCTTCAAGTGTTTGTGTCGCCGTGTCCCCCCCTCTCCCCCCAATGCTGTAAACCTAGGGGAAACACTGGACTGTGTCTGCCAGCGTGAGGTGGGGGGGGGGGGGGGGCATCCTGTCCTCGTTAGGTTCCCCATGACATGAGATCCAAGCCAAAACCAACTTCTTCTTGCACAAACAGATCAATTACCTCTGTATATCTGTATATATCTGAATAGCATCTTCTGTCCTTGTTTTGCTCGTTTTGTGGTCACTGTCTTCCTGTCTATTGTCTGTGGTGGCAGCACAGACTCACAAAGGTATTTGTTGAGCAGAGCAACCAGGATGTGTGGAGTCAACAAGCGTGTTTTAGCAGAGACCTGGCTGATACTCTACACCCTGACAGATTAGTGTTCTCTTTCCCGGCTTTAATGATTAGGTTCAGGAAACAATGGTGCCAATGCAAAATTAACAAAAACATTTGGGCGGATTATTGTTAACCCAAGTGAAATCTGACCGGCCTGTCGGCAGCAACCGTCTCGCGGCTATATTGCTATATTGCTGGCCGCCGCCGGCCGCCGCCGGCCACTGCCGGCTCAGCAGCCGAGACATAAGGCCTGCCTGTCGGTGGCGGTGAGGACGAGGAGCCGGGACGGACTGGTAGTGTCGGTGCTCTCACTGTTTGCCTATGGACACAGACATAGAGTCTGTTTTCTGCCAGGAATTTCCAAGATCAATTCTGGAAGAAATCTTGGAATCAGTTGAGGAAACGGCCTTATGTGTTGAAGTAAATATGTCTGTAAATGTTTTTGTTACTATATTTCTACCGCTATATTGTATATTTTGGAGAAACTGTAACAATCGAATTTCCTTCTGGGATTAATAAAGTATTTCTGATTCTGAAATAGAGGACCTTAGTGTGGCCTGCAGTGCTGTGCATTCTGGGATTTGGTGTCGTTCATCCACATGAGCCAAAAAGACACTTTCTGCCTTTTCTTGGCCAAGAAGGCACCAACTTCAAAATGTAGTTCACATTTCTACTACATATATAACCCAATGTCAATACAGATTCATGTTTCAACGGGTGAAGTATCCATTTAATGACTCTTATATGCTACACATTTCAAAGCTGGAATGCTTCCAATCATGGCCACGGGCAGATTTGTTAATTTTTTTGTGTGGCATCAACATATTTTCACATCTCATGATATTTAACACAAAGAAAAGAGAGACATATGGCAGGATAATTGACAATGACAAGTACATTTGGTTTATTCACTTTATTGCACTGTACAAGACATAACTGAAAAAATAAAGCCCATAATTATTAGCAGGTCAAAAACTATTTTTTATATCCCAAAAACATACATGCTATGAGGTGACCTCAATGCTTTTAGACAGGCACCACTCGGCTGCAGTAGGGAGGCAGGAGAGGGCTCAGCAAACATCAAATTAGCCTCCCAACACCCTCCCTGTGGACGGAGCTGCCAGGCGCAGCCCTCGACAGCTCCCAGCATCCTGTAAACACTGTCCATCTTGGCTACCTTTTATTTGAAAGGTGTGACAAACAATGGCCGCCCTGCTTTGTAAACATGTGAGCTCATGACTGGTTCAAGTTGCACAACTGCTGAATTTGTCCAGAAAATTTGAGCGGAGTGGAACCAAAATGCACTCTGACACAAAATAAACCATTAGTGGTCACTGAGGGAGCTGCACTCAGAGGTCAGGGGCTTTGGCAAGCTAGTAGACGGGTAGAAGCCAGGGAGGGTCAGACAGTGAAGGGGCAACACTGGGGTGGGGTTGTAGAAGGAGAACTGCTGGCTGCATTCTCTGCTCTTACTGCTTTTGAGTAGACATAGGGCACACGATCAGATAATCCAGAGAAAACAAACTTTCAGTAAGGGTGGCTCCAAGACATGAGCGAAGGAGATTAGGTTAGAGAGAAAAAAAAGACGGATACCTTTGCTGATTTGTAAAATTTAGGTTAGCACAGCAGGAGGTTCTTATAAGTCAGGAGCCCCTTAACTTCAACAACCCAAAGAAAAAAATGCAACTCTGACATCAGATTAACATTTACAGACACACATTTATTTGCTGTGTAAGGACGAAAACAGTGGTCCTTCACTCTGCTCCAGAGCTATGAGCCTGTGGTGACTCAAGGGTAAACAAACGAGGCTTCAATCAGCCAAGATGAACACAAGTAACCAAACTTTCATCTTCTGAAATTGGACATGGCCTATGTTTGTTTCTCATGTCTGAAACTCTGCAGCATTTGATTTGACTGCTTTTTTTTTTTTTTTAATACACAAGTTCCAGCTATAATGAAGATATTCTTTCTGATTAACAGTTTTCTGGTTAAAAAAATAAAGACTTAGAATTAATGTGTGTTTATGAGAAAAAGAACGATTACACACTAAAATGTGTAAAGCTCTTACTTATGCTTTTTCAAGAATTCAAGTAGGTTTAATTATTTATTTCACAAGCAGATACACTATGGTTCTTTCTTCATCCCCAGTTTTTGTAATAAAGCGGATGATGAAGAGATATATATACTGTATACTGTAGATCAATGTGATACAGTGTCTTTAGAAAAAGGAACAGTATTGTCCGTGTGTGTAACAGTGACAGCAGCCGCTTTATTGACTGCAGTGGATATGTGATCTAAGCTCTCTGCTGGGGGACGTCGTGACTTTTGACCCTGCAGCCCTCAGGCAGGGCCCTTGTGCATGTTGGCAGATGTGACTTACTGGAGCAGACTGTCCTGCAGTGTGACAGCTTGTCCCCCCCCCCCCCTTTAACCCACCTCATCCCCTCCTCCTCTGCAGGCACACACAGACCCCAAACACACAAACCCTGCCTCCTGCACCGCCTCTCCTGTTGCAGCTCCTCCCTCGCAATCTGTGTCTCTGGGGAGATTCATTAACAGACTCTGGCTCCTCCGCCCTCAGCCAATGATTGGCACCATCAACCACATATCCACTCCGCCCCTTTGCATGGATTACGGGTCCACTGCTGTCTTGGGGAATGTATTACAGCTGGAGGGAGGGTGGAGCAAGGATGACACTATATGTCTGTGGTAATAAACACAAAAGCAACTTGTATAATCCATCTTGTCTGACATCACTGATTCATGACATAAGACGGAACACATCGACAGAAGTACCAAGGATTAGAAGCTCATCAATGTCCAGCAGACCAAAAATACATTCCTCATATTTGTATCAAGATAACTAGAGATCCTTTTATTGTTGAAGCAACTAAAATATGGTTTTCTAATTCACTGAACTCCAAAATCTTTAAAAATACCTAAAAGTATTGGTTACAATAAAATAAGTGCCATGAAATTTGTTACAAGTGTTAATGCATTTAGAATCAGAATGAGCTGCCAATCAGGTTTGTATAATATAAAGAACGTGTTTAGTTGTTTTGATTTGGTACATTAAAATGGAAATAAAATAACATACAGAAAGCAAATAACATGTGTGACAAGAACATTATAATACAATATTAAATCAAATATGTACAATTGATGTAAAGCTTTTTAGTGTAACAGAAGTTTTTAAGTGTCATTTTCAGGAATATGCAAGATGATACATGAGTACAAAAGGCTTACAAAGGGAGTTTGACAAGTGCAATGTCTGTAATATAGATTTAACAGTTTAGGGCCAGCATGTTTCTTCGTCTACGGGCCATAAGATATCATCTTTCCCACCGTGTGCATACCTTGTGCGGCCCTGCAGCGGCTAAGTGGAAGGAAAACAGTGAGTGCTTGCTCGAGAGAGGTGTCACTTGTTCTCGGTATTAGCCTTGGAGCAGATAAGAAAACAGATGGGACAAGCGAGGTTAAAGGGCCATGCTACGACTGACAGCTTTGTTTATTTGGCCTGTCTCTGATATCCTGCTTTCCCTCCCCTCCACGCCCCGCTCCGACTCTGCCTACAGCCTGACCTGGAAGTGACCATGTCGAGATGGATCAAGGCCACTTTTCAGCAAAGAGTCAACACCACCCACCCCACTCAGCACTCAGGCCAACTCAAAACACATGGGGCAAGTGTGGGCTTATTACCCTCCTCTGACAAGAATAACAATTGCCTAATTTGTATGTGAGTAGTTGTGACGAGTTGTACTGTAGGGGGCAATTTTGACCAAAACAAACATGGCTGACACCAACAGCAAATATGAACATCAGATTAAAGTGATGGACGCTACTTAAAAGTCTGCTGACATTTTACCATGCAAGTATTATACGTATCATACATTTATGCTATTTCAGATGTTATTTCAGGAGGAAAGAAATATCTCAGAGAAGTAAAACATCATAACCAGCTAAGCTCCAGCATCCTGTCTTTCCATCGGTCTGTGTGAGGTCTGAGGCCCTTGTGCCTGAGCCAGCCCAGAGCTGATAACCTGCCACAGCAGAGTAAAGATAAGAGTGTTCAGTGAGATCCCGCTAACACCGAGCTAAAGAGGCTCTGTAGGCAAGAGAAAGATAAACTGGATCCAACAGATTCCAGAAGATTCCTTCAATCGTCATGACTCATTTCCTTTAATGACAGATGGAGACAAACAGACGGAGGAAGTTGGGGAAACAATTCCAGGGAGTCTTATGTGACTAAAAACGTTTTAAAAAGTTTTCAACATATAAAGTACGTCATGAAGGGATTTTGTCATCTAAGTCGCTGTTGCACCCCCTCAGAGTATTGTTATGTTCTTTGCGTTTTTCCCGATGTTGTAAATAGACTTGATTGTGCGTACGTTTTTAGGAATGGACGGACGAGTCAGAATTCTCTTCTGATGCAATCATGAAAACCCTGTAACTGTGTCATGTAAGATTCTGAATAAGAGTCAGCATAACAGAGTTTACACCGGAGTGAAACTTCAGATGGTTACAAGCTGTTGTTCAAGGGCAGGAAAAGTAGAATCAACATACAACTGAGGTGACACATCTCCACTATGTTTAAGTTCTCTTCTACAGCACATTTCAACAGTTTCCACACTGAGCTTCTCTTGCTTGCCGTGGATTCTACAATCGACTTATTCACCCAAAGCAATGTACGTCAGAGAGTAAGTACAGCACAGGCAAGGAAGAAAATTGTTCCCAAAGGGCGTCAACATAGCATCACACATCATGTTTTCGACAATAGCTGTACTGTTTAAACAAATCAAACATTTAGTGTATTGTATAATTTCACAAGAAACAGCCAAGCCTCACCATGCAAAGAAAGTAAACGGTGTATAGGCTGCTGCAAAGAAAGCATGACATTTAACTCGTCCAGTGGAAGAACTCAGAGATGGAGCAGTTCTGACCTTACTGGCACAATAAGCTCAAAGTTAAACAATTTCAGTGAAGGACAGCACGGTTTGCTGTGTTCGTATTTCAAGCCCATGTTTAAAGGATAAACAAAAATACAGCACAGCCAGACTTCTCCTTCATCTGCCTGTGTATAATAAATCTCTGACTGAATTGTCCCGAGATAATGGGGATGTCCAAGACAGCTTTATAGAGGAGGCAAAACACAGAGACTATACTAACACATCTTCAAATTTCCACCAGTGGATGGCTTGTAATCCCTCCATTTTTAAACAGACGAGGGGGAAATCAAAAACAAAGCAGCGCTGAAGACAAGCAAAACATCTGCAGAGCTGCACTTATACGCCAAAGCTCAGCGTCTGTGGAGCACACCCTGATTCAGTAAAACAGATGGTTTGTCTCCACCATCACTCTCACACACATATTCTGCTCGGACACACACACGCTTGCCCCCACACATCAGGCCTGGAGTGAGACGCCTCGTCTGGGAGTCTCATGGTGCAAGCAAGCCCAGAAAGAGGAGAGCATGCACCACAATATGTGCTCAGTTTGTGAAATAAACATGATTTGACCACACATGCATTCAATTAAACCTGAATAACCGTTTTGCTTCCATGTAAACTCAACTCTTTAACTATACTTTGGTACACAGACCATACAGTGTCTGGCATTCCCTGCTCTCACTGTTTCAATAAGAGGAGGTGTTAATACAAGAAATAGTCTAAACTGGGAGTAAACAAAAAGACAGACGTGTGTATGCAGCAGGAGAGATATGTGTGAAAGACATGAAGGGGTGTCTCCTGCATGTGTGTGACTGTGAGTAACTGAATTTCTTCGTCTCTGTCTCTCTGCAACTCTTCCTCTCTGGGTCATGCTTGGTGTGAGGCTGACCTGTTCAGACAGCGAGGGCCGACTCCTGTTTAGACTGAGTCGGCGCCAGCCGTCCCCTCACATCGCCTCAGCAGCGACAGGTGAGAGCCTTCAGCTGACAATCATCACACTCACTGCTGACAGCCCAGCGACACAGCACAGTCAATCCATCACTCCTGTCACACAGAAATCTGCTTTTACTAATGTAGTGTTAAGGAACTCAGATGAAAGAGAATTGACATCGCCTTTTCTATATATATATTTTTTTTAAACTGTGAATTATGAGTCCAAAGAATAATGGTTCATGATCAGTATCACATAACCATTCAATACAAAATCAGGAAAAAAAGACATTGAAAAATATAAAACATGTAAGTGTATAAACAGAGATTGAAAAAAATGTCATAATGGAAATAATTATGTTCTGCAGAATCACAATGTATTTTGTATTCTGTGTTCTGCAGATAAAAAACAAACCAGCAACAGTGTAGCTCTTTATTCCCATTCTTTCTCCTCTGTAGTAACTTCACTACATTCTATCTGTTACACAGCAAAAAAGATTTTAGTTTGAAACACTCATATATCTCTCTCTTATACACTCACTGCATCAAAACAAACAGGACGTTTAAATGTAAGACCTTCTTTTCTGTGTCTTTCAGCTTTAAGAGGAGGAGAATTCTATTATCAGAATTTTAAAAAAGGAAGAAAATGTGTTAGATTCAATATTATTTTATATAATGAGAGAAAAAGAATCAATGTTGGTTAAAATAAAAATGAAGTGGATTTTACTGATTCCAGCCTGGACACCTGTCTGACATTGTTAACCAAAGTTTTAGGCTGTCATTGTCAAGTGTGAGCTGAGCTTTTCCCCTTCATGAGGGTGAAAATGACGCTGTCCCTGCACGACAGCTTTACCGTCCTCGAGGTTAAATGAGGACCAATCTTGAAGCAGTATATCACATCTAGACCGGTTCCAGTTAAATAGGCTAACGGTTATAAATATTAGTTATCAGCTCTGGCGAAATGGGGGAAAACACAAGGCTTCAAAGCCGAACTAATAATCAATTAATCAAAAGTGTCCCTGCATTCACCCCTTTGTGGGATTGAAGCAGACAACCCTCGTCATAAAAAGAGACCACTGAGGAATTCTCCTTTCAAAGCTGCTTACCGGGCCTGACAGAGGACATATATCTGCTTGAAAGGCTGTCTGTGAATGCGTGCATCTTCTGTGTTACATTTTCTTTATAGGACTTGCAGGGACCCAGTCGTGCTGGGAGAAATCTATGTTTGAGCTGCATGCTTTTTTTTTTTTTTTTTTTTTAGTGTTGCATGAGCCTGCATGTAAAATGACTCCAGATGAAAAACATGGAACCGAGGATGATAATAAAACTGCATGTCCAGAAAAGCTAAATTTATTATGACAGTAAAGATGTGTAGTTGACAAAAAGTGAGACGAAGACAAAAAAATATTCAGGTCCCTCTGACAAACAATGAGTAATACTAACAATGTTTCACTGGTAACATTGCATGCTCCATTTAAAGGCTAATCCAGTCTCACCTGCAGTAGCCTGGTCTGCCCCAACTCCCCGCTGTTTAAAATGTACCACACACGCACACACACACACACACGCACACACACACACACACACGCACACACACACACACACACACACACACGCACACGCACACACGGACACACACAAAATCTTATCACATGAATCAACTATACTAACACACAAATACACAACACTTGCAATATGCACACGCACACATACGCTCACACACACCCACACAGTTACACAGACACACACTCACACACATCAGTGACACACAAACACTGTCATGTCCACTGTGACCCGCCTCCCTCTCTCCTTCCAGTCCCCATTTACAGCCTCTAAAAGCCTTTTCCATTTAGCAGTGGGCCCGGGGCTGTGAGTGACAGGGAACAGAATGGACCTTATGTTGTCACTTTCTCAGCGCAGTGGCCTGGAGGGAGGCCTGGCACAGCAGTCTGCTGCTGGTGGAGGAGTGTGTGGGTGGTGGAGTGGGGAGGACTGCAGAGGAGAGAAAGGGAGGGAGGGCCACCACCGACCTGCAAGGGCACAAACATAAACTTGGCTGCAGCTTCAAATTTACTTAGAAAGTGTAGCCTGAAGGGCGGCCTGGCACTGCTTCCTGTTTCTGTATTCAGAATGAATGTGAGAGAGCACAGATTCGCCTGAGATGATTGTCATGTGACAATAAATAAAGTCAGTTTAATGAGAGAACAATAGAAACACCCTCAGCAGAATGCTGTTGTTTAAAGTCATGTCAAACTGGATATAAGAGGCTGACTCTTTTGAATCTAAAAGGTGTTACACCATTTAGATTCAAAAGAGTCAGCCTCTCTAGAGGTCTCCAGGCTGCAGCCATACCCGTCTCGACTGGTTCGAGCTGATAGAAACTCAACAGTAACTCAAATAATCCCTCATTACAACCGAGGTCCCTGTGCACTAATTGAGCATCATTTAAGAGTTAAAGAGTCAGCCTCCAAATATTCAGCCAGCAAATCACTTACATTGTGATTTATTTCTCATTAATGACTGAACACAGAGTGCTAACAAACAGATCGCTGATAGAATTTTCAAATACTCTAACACACAAAAGGTCCCCTTGTAAGCAGTAGGTAATTGTCATTGATTGACAAAAAGGAGACAACCCATATCTAAGTCGCTTTAATGAAGCCAGATCTGTTTACGCTCTTATATAAAATATTCTGGCACAGACAGTCATAATGATGCATGAAAAAAAGGTTTGGGGAAACATCTCAAATAGATACTGGTGCACTGTTTTGCTCCCATCCATGACCTTCATCTATAAAAATATATCTGAATCAGTCATTAAGGGTTAGGTTACTGACTTCCTTCATTGTGGGCTTTTCCAACCAGCTAACACTCACACATCATTGGCTCAAAATTCAGGTATGCAGGAGGTAAGGAGACATGTGACGTTGACAGATGGCCGGGTGTTGACAGTGAGTGGCAGGCCGACTACCTGTTTCACAGTTCACTTGGAAATTCATTAAGCATTTTGGACAGGCTCCTTTGGAAAGTCCTTGCCGTTGAGTAACCTGATCCCCAGCCTGAGAGATACTGTAATGTTTTTACACGATTCACCTCAAACTATGGTTGAGCGCTCTGCGTCAGGCCAGAGAAGAGAGGGGAGGTTGAGAGGAAGAGGTGGGTAGACAAGCTTGACTTACTTCTATCCTCATCTCTCTTCTTCCCTAATGACAAATGGCTCATCCCACAGGTCACTTTCCATTCAAAGCAGGTTCCCAACTTTTTCCCCCGTCTCCCCTTCGTGCCCGTGTTGTGACAGGCATCTAAATTGATTAAGCTGTGCCCCAGGATCTGACACTACAGCGTGTTGCCTTCTATTTGTTGATTACTATTGATTTTCTTTGATACTTCATTTAAAAATCAATAGCCGGAGCTGAAGAAAAATAGGCGCAGTTTACACATACTTTAACATACTATTGTGCAACAGAGAAGGCCGCACTTTTGGCAGTAGCTGTGATGGCAGCAGCCAATTACTAGGAAAGCTCTTAACAGGTGAAAGAGAGAGGCCCCAGATCGATTCTAAGCTTTCTTCTCCAATCACAGAAAGTGGCCATAAATTAAAGCGCATCTGTTTTGTTTTGAAGACAGCCATGAAGCATGATGGCAACTTTGTATTTTGTATATATATATATATCTTGGTATCCTCTACTCTTTACACAGCCCCCAGCCTCTGAAATAACTGCTCCATTCTCCATCATTACATGACAGACAGAAAGGACAAGTGTCAAATAACAGGCAAACAGCGTCCCTACAGCATGATATATCAGTGGAGCTTGACCTGTCTCGCAACATTTACAACGGCAGTGTTAAGTAATTTACAGTAAGTTATGTTATTTTACCTCTCAGATCAGCCACTCTATCTGTATTGCTTCAAAGTCTTTATATGCAGCGTTTCTGTGTTTTTTCCCAATAAAACCAGAGCTGCAAGTTGTCTATAAGTCTGCACCGTAATCCTTGGATATATTTTAGGATCGCCGTTTTTATTAGTAGTAACAGTTGTACTTGCAGCACTATGTGCCATTTCAATTTTATGAAACAACATAGAGAGGCTATAAAAAGGAAAGGGAGCAATGAATAGAAAGCAAGAAGACTGAACAGCATTTGATTTATTGATTCTGTTAAGGTTTATTTGGCTTCATGACTTCTGGTGTGACACACTGACTTCACTCAGAGGTGGGGGACATTCTTCACTTTTCTTACTTAGATACAATATGACGGTGTCTGAACAGTCAAACCGTAAAGACACACCAAAGGCACTGAAAAGTATCACATTTTTTAAGAGCTGAAGAGAAAAATCAACATCTAATGCACTAATATAATTGATTTGTTGGGACAATTACAAGAACAACTCTTTCTCTTCAATCTTCTAAACACTCATGATCTCAATTATCTGTCTTACAATGAATTTTTCAAGATTGACAAGAATCACATTATGCATGTGAATGGAGAATCTGTAAGCATGCAAAGACTTCTGGTGTTGGAAGTGTTCCTGTTTCTGATTTATGTCTGAATGGGACTGTCTAACAGGGTTTGATCGTGCTATGCTAACAGTCCATGTTGAGAGAAAAAGACAGAGACAGCACATATTTTCACTCAATCAGTAGCTGAGTAGACTTTAAACAACCCTCTGTAGATATTAGGGAGGTCAGTGGGGCTATTAGGCCTGAAACAGCTCGTTAGCGTCACGCTGAGCTTATAGGATGCAGGGAAGATTAGACATTCTTCACATGTTGTTGGAGAAAGCACAGAGAGAAGTCCAAACTCGCAGTAAAGCAGCGTGCAGCCATTGAAGGTTACTCTTGACTGACGTTGTTAAATTAAAGTTAGTTGGAAACCAACAGTACACTTAATTATTTGCCTGCATAATCAAATATCTGCTCGTCACACTGAAAAAAATAGGTTCAAAGATTGATATGACTCCAATTATTTTCATGGTGAAATAAAATATATCTTATCTTACTCTTTTAACATGTGTCCAATGACTTGTGTTTTTATTTTAACACGAGTACATAATAGCTGAGCTGGTTTTTGCATGTATTAAATGACAGCTAACAGCTTCCCATTCCGCTCAAATGCTTCACACACTCAACAGCTCTCCAGCTCTCCCGTCCTCATAAGGAATCCAGAAATTGCACGCCCTAGCCTTGATCAAAACCTCTCTGAGGGTTGCTTACCAGCTGTTTAAGTTAGAAGCTAGCAAATTAGAATCAACATGAAAATAGGATAACTCAGGCACTTGATAAACTCTCTTTCCATTTTTCTCCGTCTCTAGAAGTGAATATCTGTCCTCAGTTACACTAATCTTTTTCTTTCTTGTCTCCCTCTCACCTTTTCTCCCCCTCTCCCCTTTGTCACCCCTTACCCAAACTCAAGCATGCAGAACAAGGCAGGCAGGTCTTCTCTAGCAGACCAGAACGCTCCGTTCTCAGAGTTCTCACCTTTCACCCGGGGTGAACGTGAGGCGGCATCGCTCCGGCCCCCCCGAGGCCCTGCGGAGACCAGAACACAACACCGACCTGATGAGCCAAGCAGTGTGGAGAGTCAGTGTCCCGCTGAAAGACACACGCTTGTAGAAAGAAAGCAGGTAGAACAAACAAGTGACTGATGTTATAAAGGAGACATGGCCTGAGACATCAAAGTTGGTTTGACCGTAAGGTTGTAGAGTAGGTGTCGCTGTCTGTGTGTGACATACAGATGCCTCTATGTGTAGGGACAATCAAAGTCAAAAGGCACCTACAATAAAATGAGGGCCTAATCATGTTTGTTTGTGAGAGAAAGACAGAGACTGGAACGACACGCGGTCATTTGTGGTCAGCTTGCAAAGTCATCCTGCTTTAAAAGAAAATCAACTAAAGTCTCATCAATGGTCCTCTAATTTAACATTAAAAAGGCATTTGCTTCAACATATAAAGTTACAAATCCAACTCAACTTTAGTTCACCACTTGTCACATTTGTTCAAGCCTCTAATTTAAAAAATCTAATCAAATGAACACACTTGACAAATGTTCAGAGGGATTGAAACATTGTGATTTTTTAAAAATAAAATGGTGATGCCCAGCAAATGCAGTGTGTGGCGTTTTCTTCTTTTGAATGTGAAAGCCTCTAATTTAGCACGTCACAAGTTACACTTCGATTCACTTTATATAGTGTCAACTTTCTATGGTGTGTGATCACTGCCACAGTTTATACCTTAGCCTACTTTTTATGTATTTGACACTTGAATATGTTGAGAAGGCTTGTTTTAAGAATAAGTTGGACAAAGGATGAGGTGACGCCTGCAAGCTAGTTCAGGCAGACAACTTGACATGCGTCATCCTCCCCAACACATCCTTCCAATTGGTGATCTATTTAAGCTGTAAGATTTCCGGTCTCTCCCCCTGCTCACTCATTGCAAGCTCTGTCCTGCATCAGTACTGTGCTCTTGTTTTCAGCCAAGCCATCACCCAAGCATCCACCTGTACGCTCCGACTGGGGGGTTTAAGATGGTTCATCATCACTCCTCAAATTCCTGGACATAAAATAAAAAACGCTGACAAGGTTCTGCTGCTGCAATAAATATTTTTTAAAACAAATACAAACATGAGATGTCTGACTGAACTTTGATAAATACACAGCTTTGTTGGATACTCAAGACTGATCAGTCAATTGCTGCATTTTCTGTTATTTCTGTTTAGTGAAATGATGCTATGACTGTCAGACTAATCATATTAATCGACAGAAAAAGTACATTTCATGTTCTATTACATTTGGCAATAAAGAGGGCAAAAACAGAAGTGGAAAACAGCTGTAAACAAAGAGAGATAAAACAAATAAAAACAGAGCAAAGCAGGATGACAAAGGTCAATGTCAGGATATTGGGAACTACAATTTTACTACTCAGGTACCCCAGTGATTTGAGATCCGTCACCTTCACCAGTCTAATGTTCCTATCGACAGTTGAGTCCGACACATTTTCCAGTATAAGAAAGAAAATTGTTTCTTTATTAATTTATTTTGTTCCAGTACCTCCCTGTCATTTTGTTTTACCGTTATAACCACCTCCCTGTATATTATCCCTTACACACCCCCTGTGATTGTTACGTAGCTATCCTGCTAACTCTTAAGACTTTGGTTAACTTTATAACATGATTATTATACAAAAATAGTTTGTAAAGTGTGCTGGTGCATGCATGATTATCTGATGGTCAGTATACTGGTGTGAGCACACGTGTTGTTCCAGCGGCAGCAGCCTTGTGCCCGCCCCCTCCAGCAGGAGTGACAGATGCTCAGTAATCTGTGTGAAAGGCGATCCACCACTTAATGGGATTGTTTCTGTTACACCTTAAAGAAGAGGCAGGCAGCAGACCAGAGCTGAGCAGTCATCCTCCATAACTGCTGTCCTGGGACCTCAGGTGGACACAGCGGGTGGAGAACACGCCACACGAGAGTTAGAGGAGAATAAAGGAAGGGGGGGTTTCACACCTCGGAATCATAAAACAGGTCTGAGCTCCCCTCCCTGCAGAGTGTATTGTCTTAAAACAGATGGCTGACATATTGACAAGGAGCAGAGAGATGATATGGTTGAAAAGTGTGAAAACCCTTGAACATATGGAAGCCTGATTGTTGCACTTAATTGATATGTTTTTGAGGTGCTGTCAAACAGGTCTCTCTTAAGTTAGGACTCTTAATGGAAAATGTTACTAATAAGTTCCAATTAACCATCAGCACTCTGACCACTCCACACTTTTTTATGTCCATGTGGCTGTATCAGCGCTCACATTTCATTGAAAACTCCTAAAATTGAAAGTAGAACTGTACATTACATTTCTTACATTTAGGGAAATGTACTACTTGCACGTAAACTAAGGGAAACTCTCAGCTGGGCTCGATTTAAAGGAAACAAAATACTCCAAACAAATCATTGTCAAGGTCGATAAATTAACATGTTCTTCCTCATTTATTAAGTTCTGATAATAAACTGTATAAACAGATTGAGGGCACAACCGCTTCCTGAAAGTGAAGCCAACATGCTTGGAGCTCCCCCTGCTGATTGGCTGCATTACAGGTCATAAGCTCCGCCTCCTCAATTTTATGAGAGGTGGGTCAAACTATAGAATTAAAATAACTTTCTCAAACACTGATCCTGGACTTAAAGTTATTTCTAATTAAACATGTCCAGCTGTTCATTTTTTATGCCGTTTAGTTTTAATTATTAGTTTTAGTCCAAAAAAAGAGCAGATGTAACGTCGTCATTGACAACTTTTTTGCGGCTCCTGTGGCGCTTTGCTTACACACATGATTTAAATGGTGAGATTATGTTGACTAGATCTGAAGTAAATCTGGATTCAGATCAAATCATTGTCAGGCGATGATACAGAATGTGTTACCTTTTGATAGGTTAGCTATCTTCCATTGACTTTTTATCCCAGATAAGCTAAGCTAACAAGCTACTAGCATTAGATTCATGTTTCATTACAATTATAAGAGTGGGATCAATCTTCTCATCCAAGTTTGGGCAAGAAAGCAAATACATGTAAGCGTTGTTCTCAAAATGTTATTCTATTTGTTTTAAAGCTATTTTCACTTTAGTAACTTAAGACAGTTAGCTTAAAACAGAGAGGTCGACATCAGAGAGACAGAATCACACAAAGACAGGGAGAGGCGAGAACACAGAGGAACAGCGAGAAAAGGACGACGGCATCTTTATATCTCCCGGCGCAGAGTAACCTGAGAAGGAGTTTCCTTCTTACACCTATGGCAGCAGTAAAACTGTCCGTGTCATAACGCCCAACGTGTCAAAATGATATGTTTAACCATCTCCTGCCTATTATGCAGCACAATAGTCAGCCTGGATGGATTTCCTCCCCGTGTGAAATGACAGATTCCCCTTCTTTCTTGCAGAGTGCCCACTCGGCTCAGCGCTCCTCCTCAAAAGACTGCGACTATATGTCACCTGTGTAGAATGTAAAGAAACGTTAAGATAGAGTTTCACAGCACACCTCTATTCATGCTTATGATTGCTTTGTTCGGCGAAGAGATTTCAGTGTCCATAGGGGATGTGAAGGTGGGACCTCTGCTTTATAAATGAGCCGTTGCTTTGTCAACACAGGAGTGGGGTTATCTCAAACAGCGGCTGACAGACTGATGGAGTGAGATGATTATCAGTGAGACCACAGTATGCTGATCCAACTACAGAGATACTGTACCTGTGTAACAATGAATACAAAACTATTTTGCAGAGAGTAAAAACTAAATAAAAAGCACATCAGCTGTAAGGTATTGCAGTAAAGGGCTTCAGTTTGTTGTGGTAAATCTACCTCTCTGATTGAGATGCTCACATGTGATTATAGGTTTGTTGTTGTTAATCTAACAGCAGTAATATGTTTAAATATTTTACATTGGTTATGGTTTGTTGATATTATTTGTATAGCACAGCTTGCCATAGTCCAGATAGGGTGGCCATATCTTTAAACCCAATATCAAAGCCACTTTGATTACCATGGATTTAGGCACATGCTTAAAGGTATCGTATGTAGAATTGTATGACAATGTTTACATTCAGATATCTACAGTATAAGAATTAAAAATAACTAGGCCTATGCTATATCTAATTTTTTGTTGCGTACTTTATAATTGTAACGGGACGTGTCTTGTCGCGGAAACCGTCATGACAGACACAAAATGTTTATCGTTGCCAAGGAAACACCTGATGCTACGTCAAAGACAGCTGCATAAGCTATTGGGAGCTGCTACTGAAAGCTGCAGTACTGTTGTGCTGCTGTGTGAAAAACATCATGTAAATGATACTTGGATACATCGTAGGTTGACATATTCTCTTCCTCAGGTTCGTATTGACTATGGACAATACAGAGTTCCTTTTCACTGGGGGGAGAGTAGCAGAGAGAACTCCCATGATTCCCCGCTAGCCTCGACATCATCTTTTTTTTATTGTTTTGATTGAGAGCCTCCTGGCGGTGGATTTTACATACTGTGTGTTTAAGGCATTTTCATCAGGATAGTGGAAAAACATAAACATATGAAGACATTCAAACGTAAACTGACTCCATGAATGCAGCATTTCCGTTTCAACTCACTGCAGAAACACTGAGTCTGCAGGCATAGGGGCTAACTGTTAGCATACTGATAGCAGCAAGCATTTGCCTGTGTTTGCATAGATAAGCAACATTAAAACATACAAACATATTAAATTCAGACGCAGGGATTCTTTGTATTGAACGTATAAATAAGAATGAAAATCTGGACCAGTTGGTTATGTGTGTAGTAACCTTTTAGGGATGTTTTCACACATCCTACTACCTCATGAGGCAGGTTTGTGGTATAACTGTAGTCTTTAAAAGCGTTTGTTGAAGGTCCCAGGTACAGAGGGACTAAAGGGTAATGTGATTTTCTGATTAACAGGGAAGTTGAGCAAGAGGATTCTCTCTTTTCAAGACTATGGTTATGTTAAAAACACGGGAAATTTTAGCTTCTTACAGATTTTTGTCAACCCTTGGCATAACACCCGGCCCAAGCTGCAAACAAAAGATTCCAGTATCCTGCTGGACAACACACCACACAAACGGCTAACACAATGTGAATTTGAAAGACAATGAATGTTTATTATTTTATTTGTTAATTTTGTATTTTAGGGATGATAGATTGGAAATGAACTGCAACAAAGTCCCTTTCTGGATGCACACTGGGTACAATGTAGTTTATGGGATGAATTTACAACACTATGGCCAACATGTACATTTCAATGTAGGTTAAATGAGTTTTTGTGTACTTGCCTTTGATTAACAGTCAGAAGATTGAATAAAACATTTGCTGTGTATGTTCCATGGACCAACAAAAACCAAATATACAGAATGAGCCATGATGCCGCCTCTTGGTGTCTTCACAGCTGCAACAAAATTAAAATAGCTAACGTGACTACAGACAAAGAATACACATCAGCCAAACATTCCAGTTACTTTTCAGTATTTTATATGAAACCATAATTAACTTTCTCGTCTCAGACAGAGAGACAGACACACAGTTGAATGAGTGAAGACCTGAGGGTCACAGCTGAGGGTTGAGGGGCAACAGATCAGGGGTCCCGTTCCTTCTCCAGCCTTTTCAATTAAGCTCCAGCGCACTGCTTACAATTTATGAACATGACCTTCCAACTCTTCAGCTCCCTTGCTCAGCCCTGGGAGGCAACCTCTCCCACCCCCCAACTACATCAAACCAGCCCCCAGTACCCCTCTGACCCTCTGACCCACGACACAAAGCCCGTCTTGTTGGGACAAATCTGATGTTGCACACACAAAAGCGCGTGTGTGTTTTGTATATGTACTCATACAGATAAGATCAGGTCCCTTATGTTCACATTGAGGGGGTCAGTGGTTATTCTTCAGCACAGGCTCAAAGGTGAGTAATAAAAAAATCCAATACAGTAAATGCACGGGGTCACCAGCATATCAATATATAATACAGAAAGGGGACAGATGACAAGCCATAAGACGATGGAAAGCGATTGGATTCTCTGTTTCTCGCTATCTCTGGATGCATCAATCTGCAGCTGTTGATAATTGAATTAAGAAGGAGACGTGATTAACAAGTTCTTCAAAAAAGCTGGAATTGCCTGCAATCTGACGCCCGGAGACCCCAATGGGCTTCTTTGGGAGCGAAAACTATTTGTGACATCTCCACAGTTCAGCCAGCTGTCTTCATTTTAATTAAAAATCTTTCACTGGTGTAAGAGTTATGGAAGGAACAGCGAGGGCTCCTGGCAGCAGCCTGAGTGAAATACCACATAACAAATTGTGCGTGCGAACGGAGTAAGCAACAGCTACATCAATCCGATTTGACGGAGGATGCGATTTCCCAAAATGAGGGCAAACCAAGGCGGCCAATGCAGCGTAATGCTAGACAACTTTATTGAAACTGTGAAAGTTTATTTGATATTATGGGACCTGCCGTCATTAACCTGAGCTCATTGCATTACCAGTTACTTTATTGCAGAGCTGTTTGACTTTGGAAGGACTGTAATAAATGTGTGTTTCATATCTTGACTTTTATTAAACCTGAAACATGAAGTCAAACATCTATAAGAAATATTCCATCAAACAAAAACAAAGGTCTGGTCTGCCACTAATGGCTGTGAAAGGTTTTATTGTATGCTCTATGCACCTTACTGTCATCTACTTCATGTGAAGGTATTTTCTCAGGATTTATTTCTTTTGCCTATTTTGAGGCGTTTAGCTTTTAAATGTTTGACTTAATTTACCCTGGAAGCTTACTTTCTCTTTTCTTACGTAAAACATATTTAATGAACCTTAGAGGCCATCATGCTACATGATAACCAACCAAGTCAACTGATTGTACAAGAGGCATTTTAAGAAAGCATCTTCCCATATGTACCACTCTGTCTCAAGTGTTCTGAATACTCTTAATTGTAATGACATAATTAACACTGCAGCACACACTCTTGACAACAGGTTCTTATTTCACTGGGTCATGATAAAAGGCAACATTCAGGTAAATGTATATAAAACAGAAAGTAGCTGGTCTTTGTTAACCTGTTGACATACACATAGTAGCGAATGAAAATGTTAATCTGCTACTTGACAACAGTTTTTTTCAAGTAAAGTAGCAGATCTAACTCTGTGAGCCAAATGAATGAATATACAATAAAAACATATCTGTCATTGTTTATCTCCGATTAGTATTAACAAAATGCAGACTGAAGTCAGCCCTTTACCTTTGACCGAACTCTAAATGTGCTGATATTCAGTACAACAGCACTCCCTCTCATGTGATAATGCTTAAGATATGGTTCGAGGTTCTGCAGTTCATAAGCTTATGTTTGATCCTTAAAGCTTCTGAGGGGACATTTTATCTGTTTATAAAACAGACTGAAATTTAAATTGATGTCTGTTTAAGAGATTGGCATTTACAGTAATCTAAAAACTTGAGTACTCGTATTACAGATACAGATTACAGTTTGAATAATTTGTCTAGAACCTGCTAATAATATTTTTTACTTAAAAACAGTGCTTTTATACCGCAGGTCACACCTACCCATTTACACACTGATGGCAGAGGCTGCCATGTAAAGTGTCCATCAGTATTTACTAATCCCATTCATATGCCGCAGACAAAGTAGCGGGACCAACTTGTGGTTAAGTGTCTTGCCCAAGGACACATTGAGTACAAGAGCTGGGGATAGAACCCCTGACTTTCCAGTTGAGAGACGACTAACTCTACCATTGATCCACAGCTGCCCCAATCATACTGAACTACTGAAGCCCATAACAACGTATTCGACGGTGCGCAACAAGCCAATTCAAAGTGCTTCACACAAGACATTAAAAAAATTACAAAAATAAAAAAACATTCAAATATATCACAGAGGGTGAGAAAAGATGTATCAATTTGTCCACAGGGGGCGCCAAAATCAATACAAACCGAAAGTTACTGACAGGTGGTTGGAAGTCAGCAGGATTGTTCGCTGCAGCTTGTTCAAACACAACATTCAAGTTTAGCCCCTCCTCCTGGGCTCATCACCACACTGAATGCAGAACGTGTGTCGATTTACTGCTTGTACCTACAACGCAAGCTGGCTAGCACAAGCTAACCATCGGGATTTGGCACCTGCCTGTCCAACAGAAGGCAGACCAACTCTGCGTCTGTGGTTAAAAGCCAACACATGGTTCACCCTCGTTCTGGAACGAGCTTTATCTGCGAGGCATTTCGCCTCATTATGATTATATTTTCTCTACGTCTGAGTCTGTCTTATTCCAGTTTAAATCATGTCCAATATACGTAGCTGTATTGAATCTACTCCAAAACTCACCTGCGTGCTGTTATTGGCTGGAAAAGCATCCTAGCTCCCCACCAAGAAACAGCCTGTGTCAACCAAAATAAATGAAAACATGAATATCCAGGCAGAGGACAGGGTCTCTGCAGACACAGTCACCACCACACATGTATGGAGGCCTATAACTGAGGATTGAGTTGCATTTCCTTTGTACATGTCTTTATGTTATTTTTTTTAAGGAAAAAGCTTCTGACTCTGTCTTTAAAGCTGTTCCTGTGGTGCTTTCACAGACCAAACAATTGGCAATTATTTTTACTATAATAATGTGTGAGCTGTAGCAATGATAAAATGACCACTGTAAGGTTTGCATCCAAATATCTGTGCAATAATTGTTCATTAGCGTAAAAGTTTGCTAAGTTATAGCCTTAAACTCTGCTGCTGAAGATTCAAGATTCATAATCAATGAAGTGTGAATAAAAGAACATGGGGTTTTGCATACTTTTATTTTATTTCAAGTTATTATAGTATGCATCCAGAGAATTTTTTTTTTGTAAATGTGAAAGAAAAAAAGAAAAACACTCTTTATGTCAGACAAATGTCTGAGAGCTACTGTCTGTGTTTTATATTTCAAAATCACACAGCATTAAGAGACAATGAGCTTCTGTTTCAGCATGATCACATGAATAACATTTACACTGGTAGCACTGAGCATTACACATGAGGTCGTTCATCACAAAATTAATTGTCAAATTAGTCCTGATCTCATTGCTTATTATGTCATGTCTGTGCAGCCCAATGAATATAAAAAAGGCAACACACTACATTTACAATATACCAGCCTGGCTGTTACTCCAGACACCTGTGTTTAATGACTATGTATGTGGGAGCCCATTTGCAAATCATTTTAAATACCAATGAATGAGACATAACTGACTGACCTCTCTATTCAAGTCTGAGGAAAATGACCCTTTAACTTTCCACAGATAACCTCACCTCTTTCAACAAGTAAAAGACAGGGAATATATCTGAAAGAAAGTCTGCACAGGGGAGTATACGAATAGGGTCAGCTTTTAGAGGTGGTGATTACAAGTTTTTTATTATGCAAAACACATTTTCCCTACACAACCTAATCAGTCTGTAGTCTGTCATCTTTATTCCAAGTTCACTCCCCAAGACCTCCACCACAGTCCCTGCTGCTCCTTAATAGACTGAGGTCCTCCTAGTGTCACCATAACTCACACACACTTCTCTGCTCAGGCTATTGTTCTCTACCTTTTATATCTGCATGTTTAAGAACTCACGTCTCCTCCTGCAGCCCTGAGGAGTCAAACTATCTTTCATACATAAATCTGCCCTTTGACTTTGTGTCAGCCGACGCTTCCAACATTTACACACTCTCATTTCTACTTTCAAACAAACAGGCAGACATCACAGAGATGCACCAAAGATCAAACGCAGGCCTCCTTCATAATAGGGTCCAGTTTGCTGGGTGTCATTTGCTTGACCCTGGCAGGGCAGTGGAAGGGGAAGTAATGAATTAGAGTGGAGCTCGGGAGGCATTAGAGATTAGGCAGGCGAGTGGGCTCCACTGAGGAACGACTGCAAGGTCAAGGGTTAGGCATATACCACCAACAGTTGTCAGACAACCTCAGCATGTTTATTAAGCAGAGATCTGCTTACAGTGGAATGAGAAAGGGGGATGAAGAGTTTTATTACAAAGCCAAAAGCTTGTCCAGCTTTGAGTTTCTTCCCTTGGAAGAGGCTCATTTCAGTTTCGCATGGGTGAGAATCAGAAGAATTTTATTGATCCCAAGCGGGAAAATATAGCACTCAAGTTTTTACTAAGAGAGCGAAAATAAAATAATTAAAAAACACATCAAATATTAAAGTCCTCCCTGAGCGAGAGAGGAAATTGTGATGGTTTAATTGATTTGTCTCATTCAGTTGCCAATCATGAGACAATTTCTAGTTGAGGTGATTCCAGATTGATCACAAAATTAAACATAAATAAATCATATAATTCATTTAAATACATATTTCTAGCCCTCTGATAAAAACTTTGTAATCATCAATTTGTCAAATCTCAAGAGACCATTGAGAGGAAACATTTCTATTGAATACTTGTTGTAGCTTTGGAGAAAATCACAATAAAATCATTATTCCTTTTTTATTGTGCAAAATACGTGTGTAATAATAACAGTTATATTTTGCTCAGATTAACTAACCAATACTGTAAATCTTTTAGTGCAACCTCAGTAGTGCCTGGACTTTTTGTCTGGCACAAGTGTTACTCTTCTTTCAAAGCTAAATAAGTGCAGGATTCATTGCTCTGTAGATCTGATCCTTCCCCTCTGAGGATCCTGACCACGTATAAATTGTGAAATACTCCGTGAGAAAGACTGTACTTTTCTCCCCGACTGCGTGCCCCCATAGGTGCTATACGTAAATCGTCCCCGTAAATCTGCATTCATCAAAGACGTTGTGCTTCCAGGCATCGTAACCGCAGACTCTGATCTGAATCACAGGAGCGCCGAGGACCCTGACTCACACAGCGGCTGTCAATAACAAACTCCTTCTCCGGCCGTCCAGCTGCTCACTGTGTACTCTTGTGACTTATCTTTTTGTTTGTGTTACAAGGAAACATTACACAGGGCGAACAAACCGACCAAGTCGTAAATGACAGAGAGACGTGAGAATCTTAGTAACAATCAAGACGTCAGTCGGGTTGTTTGTGATGTCATTTCCTGCCGCAATGACGATGAGTTCACCGTTATTCCCAGAGTCTGTCATCACTGTGGTATGGAATCATGAGCTGCTCTTGTATGTTTTTCATTAAACACACAACAATCATTTTGAGGAAAACTAGAGCAGAAAAAGGAAATGTTACTATAAAGCACAATGATAAGTTTGGTAAGGATTTGGGATTCTGGAAGGATGTGACTTTTGTTTATGACATTGTCTGACACTTACTATAACTTTTTATTCTTTTTAGTGAGTTTTGTGTGCTATAATAAAAGCCTATTATGCCTCTTCCTTTGAATTTGAACTTTGATGATAATCAGTTTGTCTCTTGTTATGTTTTTCATAGAAAGAGAGAATATAGCAAATCCTGTTTTCTTAACCAGTTTAATTATAATGCTAATTGGCTTTAGCAATGCCAAGATTAGAAACTGGACTGACAATAATAAAATAGTGTAATCATCCAACATAGGATAATGTTTAGAAATACTAGAATACTTGGCATGTCTCTAAAGGCAAAACTGTGATTTGCATGGTCATGCGTTCGGCAGAAATGGCGCGACTCGTCTCTTTAGGTCGGCTGTGCAGCCATGGCTAATGTCAATTAAACAGAGTGGCTCAGTGACTGTGACCTAAAGATGATGGCTGGTGTCAGCTGCTGGCCAAGGTCATGCCACAGTGTTAACAAGATTTGATCCTCTGAGCTCTCCGTTGCATTTTTTCTGTTTATCCTTTGGATGTGTCCTGTCTCTCGTAACAATATTTCACTGTCAGGTTTTAGTTACTCTTGGTTTTTATTATACACTCTCTCTCTCTACCTCTGTCCTCTGTGTATTTTAATGTCTCTTTGTCTCCCCCTTCTCTCTTCTCCGTCTGCACGATCGTTTTAATCAACAAGATGCCGGGTCACATTCATTGTCACACCCTTTCCACTTCGTTCCATTGGAGATAAACACTCTGCATGTTTTGATTTGTGGCTTTCCATCTCTCCTCTATAAAAATAAACATTTATAATTTATCACTGAGGCCACATTTATGTTCAATGAATGTAGTTAAATGCTCATTTAAATATGTTCTCAGTCATTACTAGAATACAGGGTCTAACCCTTAGCTCATGCACGTATTCCAAAAAATGTTAATTTAGCACCTTGCATAAAAGTATGATAGAACGCAACATCCTGAGAAATATTACAAGCACATAAAAAATGGGCCTAAATGTTTTGAATTTGGCTTATTTTTTGATACACTGTGTCATATGTCAACAAAACAATGCTACAAAGTTTTTTATTTTTAGGTAGAGATAAAGGTCTATTAACGCTCCACACATCAAGATGGAAAAACATTCATCAATTACAACTTCCAATTCTAGTGTCCCAAAAAGTCATGACTGTGTGACAGAATACCAAAACCCTGAACCTGTAAAAAAGGTCAGTAGAATTCAGCCATCGATATATTTTTTATTTACATGTGCTTGTTCCAAAGTGATGGCTCACATGTTTTCTGTGAAAAAGCCAGTGTGACAGCGGCACTCCTCACAAATGTTGTCACGCTTGAATCATTTCCCTGCAGCACAGCGTTGGAGCCCTCTGTGTGTCTTCTATCGTCTACATTTACTTCTATATATTTAAATATCAATGAACAAAATAAAAAGTTTCTCCATGTCCTCTAATGACAGGAGAAGCATTTTACGTTTTGGTATTAATAATCTATCAATCAAGTTTGTTACGTTACGGCACAAAAATCATTTTAATTAATATTAGTAAATATTGTTTTAATCAAATCAGTTTTATGTTAAATGTGGTTACTATTATAGAAGGATTGTGATCATAGCATTAAAAACACGGATTATGTTTTGAAAGGAGGTCCAATCAGGGCAGGTTAACCACAGGGATCAATTATTACATTCACACAGACTGCACTGCGAGGTTTCTTCACTCGAATTGAACATAATCTGATTTCAGTCTTAGAAGAAAACATTAGACATTAGAGCTCATTAAAAAGTTGAATAATTTAGAGCAGAAATAAGATATGGTAACATTATTAGTACCTGTAGGTTAGTTTGGTTTACAGTGAGAAATGTAAGTGTTCAAACTGAACAGGACTTCTTTCCTCAGCTTGTGAATGTTTCATTAATAACAGTACCTGCAGTCACTGATCCACCACGAGGATATCTATTGATTTTCATCAGACACACAAACAGCCAAACATCCATCTCTGGTAAGTGATGCTTAGATCATCACTGCGGCTCAGAAAAATGATTACTCAGCTCCATAAAGACACTTTTATTATGAGAAGAAAAAAAAACATGTCTTGGTGAAGCCTTTCAAGCAGCCATGTACGTAGGGAACTACTTACACACATGCACACACCTGTGCACTCTATCCATTTAAAAAACAAACTCACATTTATTGTTGCATGCCTTTAAACATTACATTACACTTAAAACATCAACCAGTAAACTGAGAGGTAGAGAGACAAGTTAACAGTTTGTATGATGTCCACAAACTTGTAAAGCTTGGACACGCACACACACAAACATAAAAATGCCTCAGACAAAAAAAATACACCAAAGCTTAAAATCCATATACAACAAACACATGGACATGATATATACTATATTTTGGTGTATTATCTCCATCAGCAGCAGCAGCATTAGAGGTCTCGTTGGTCTCACTCAGGTGATGTGATTATCTGCTCCACTGGACACTGTCTCCTGGCCGGTTTGACTGGCTGGAACACATTAGTAACTGGGATGTTTCTGCCTGGCAGAGCAGCCACACCAGGCCACTCTGAATCCTGTGTGTGTACGTGTGTGTAGGTGTGTGTGTGTGTATCTGTAAATGGTTACACTGCTGGCTTCAACACATTTAAAAAACTGGATATTTCTTCCTTGCAGTGCCAAAGCTGGAAACTTCTTAATTAATGCTGTAAGGAGGGATAATATGTTACTTGGATAATCAGAGTATTTGTGTCTTATGTTACCTGTCTGTGTTTTTGTCTTTGAGTATTTTTACTCCCTTGAGAACCTGCGATGTTTGTAGACCGTGTGCAAATAAGGGTTGTTTCTTTTCGGGTAAAGGGATGGATTTAGGTCACCAATAAACATGAACACAGCGGCTACAAACACGTATGTGCATGCATGCGTAATGTAGAAGACCCCCTGTGGACCGAGCAACTGCAGCAGTATCCTCTCAGTGAGTGAGGCGGTCTAGATGAGACAGATCAGTCGGATGTAATGGGCTGAGACCTGCTGGAGCTCCCTGCTGGCCCACCAGAGGCTCACTCCCAGACACACAGCAGCTCTGTACAAACAGCCTTTAACACACCTGCATGCTTCACTGAAGCCACCACAAGTGTGAATATCTCAGCCTGAGCTCACGAAACATGAATACCCTCCTGCAAATATGATGAAGGCTGAATAGCTTAAAATTCTTAGATTGGAGGTTCATGATGTACCATAACAGTTAATGTTTTATTTTTCAAATGTTTTGGAAGCAAGAAAATTATCATGTTTTAGAATTGATTTTAAGATTAATTTATTGGTTTTTAAAGCTTTTAATGGTCTTGCTCCCACCTATTTATCACATTTGCTTTTAACTTATGAGCCCACCAGAGCCCTCAGGTCCACTGGAAGTGGTCTTTTATTTGTTCCAAACGTCCAAACTAAAACCTACGGTGAGGCATCTTTTTATTCCAGCGGCCCCTGTCTGTGGAACAGATTACCTGGAGACCTAAGGCCAGAACACGATGTAAACATTTTTAAAAGCAAACTCAAGAACTACCTTTATAGTCTGACTTTTACCTGAATCTCATTTTATCTCATTTAGTTTGCATAACAAGTTTTAGTCTTTTATTTACTTTAGTATTTCTTAACAAATTGTCTTTTAGTGTTTTATTGTATTACTTATGGATGATCTTCTATTGTTTTATTTTGTTAATTTTATTATTGTGTGAGTTTCCACCTTGAATTTTAACATTTTAACCTCCTGTGTTTCCTCTTTGAGAATTAATGATAGTGTTTCCTCAGTCTGTCAGTAGCTGTTTGTATCTAGTTATTTCTTACCTTAGTTCTTGGATTGTGGGGGAGGGAGTCATGTTGTTGCGGTTTGTTTAATTTTTATGTAAAGCACTTTGTGATACATGGTTGTATGAAAAGTGCAGCACTTCAAGTTTCAATTTGTAGTCCAGGGGTCCCAGGACCCCCAGGGGTCCGCGAACCATAGCTTGGGGGTCCGTAAAATAATTTACAAACAATTGTAAAAGTGTGCTATATCATTGAAAAAGCATATCTACAAACTGGGACCTCTTGTACCAATAAATTCAGCTATTTTGTCCAATACTCCCGGCCACTTTAGTTTTGTGCCATTAGATCAATTCTGATATGATCGTGACATTTCTGTCACTTCATAGTGCGCAGCGATAAAAAAAATAAAATAAAATAAAAAATAAACACCTCAGAGCCAACATTTTCTCAAAGTTTATAAAATGAATTACTTGGAAAGTATAAATGTAGCCTAATTCTATCGTTGCAAAGTACTACATAGTACATTATTATATAGTATTAATATATGCTACGTTACGCTAATGAGGGGGTCCTTGGAAAATGTTCTCACCTGAAATGGGTCCATGGTCTAAAAACGTTTGAGAGCCCCTGTGGTAGTCTACTGACAGCTAATTCATGACAGCTAACATTGACAGAACAAAAGCCTAGCTTAAACTACTTATAGCTATAGCTATTAACAGTTTAGGAATTTATAGCTTTTTTTTCATTGTATCATGTCACACTTTTAAACAGCAATGTTGGCAGGGAAGTGGTTATACGCTAATGTTGACTGTTGTAGATTAAAGGTTAGCATATTTGTTTTAACTGATTAACTCAAAATTTGTCTTGATTGTTTTTCATAGTAGCAAGGAAATTATAAGAATTTGCCCCCTTTGTTAGTATGTTTTGCAAACCTGGACAGCAGAAGTGCAACATAATAGCATTTGAGCTTCCAGCCATGTTTTTGAGATGGTAAACACAGTTGATTGTAGGGTCTAAAATATGATGCTCTATAATATATTGGAAGAGTGCAGATTTGTTTTTGGGTTATCGAGGTAGTTTCTGTTTCAAAATCTCTCACCTGATTTATGACTGAAAATTATGAAAATCACACTCTGTGCAACAGATAGATGTGGATGATATGGAAAAAATATCATATCACGATTTTTTTTTTGCAAAATCACGATCACGATTTTATCACGATTTCTTTCATACTGATCTTAAGACTAATTTGTAAGTTACTGACCAGATCAACAAAACGTATTTCCCTGTATAATGTTTTTAAATGCACACAAACTGTGCTGACAAGTTTAATCTATTGGAAAAATGTTTTTGTAGGGGGTCTGGAGGTTTCCCCCCTGAACATTTTTAGCACCAGAAATGTCTTTCCCTCGATTTGATCAATATTTATGCACAATTTGAAGGTTTTCTGCACCACTTTGAAATTAGGATTGAGTAATGTTTCCTCGTTTTGTGTTCGTCAGAAACACGCAGTGATGCATTCATTTAAAAAAATGTTTCAGCCCTGCAGAGTTCCTACAGCTAGCTTCATACAGGCTCTGTAGCCTTTGTTTATAGGATATGTTGTTTTTTATGACATCATTGGACTAACTTTAGTTTTGTTTATCTATAATCAAACAAAATACAGAACGTGTTCATTCTGTGACACATGATCAAAGTAATTTTACTGAAAGAAGAGTTTAATTCATAGAGGGGGCGGGACATCGTTGATTGACAGACAGACAGTCACCATGGTTACTCACTCTCACCTGCCTGCTACACACAACGTGTGACGTCGTTTAGTGTAATCCCTAAAAATGTGGTTATCACAACAGGTGAGCTTCAGGTGGAGAGGCTTGATAGTAACTTTTAAAAACCGAGAGAGAGCAGGAAACACCGACAGCAACATTTTAAACACCGGGGACCGGGGTTATTATATCTCCTATCGCTGTCTCTCTGAGCTCCGCTCTGTCTGACTCTCAGCAGACTGTGAACGTCTCTCCGGCTGTTAAACGGTTTCTTGTGTCACTAACCGAGATGTAAACTTAACTGTGCAAACTATGCAGATAAGTTAACTGTTGATCACGCCGTGTCAGTTTGGAAAAATATCAGAACAGTTGCATATAACCGAGATGGAGTAGTTTTTGAGGACTTTACTCTTAAGTTTCGTTTTCGCCGCTGCGGAGCAGGAGGGGAGGGAGAGACGTGTCTGTGTAAGAGCATTTCTGCAGCATGATAGAATAAACATATTAGCCCAGTTCTACGATCTCTCTGCTTTGGCAGACCACTAGCAACAGAGTCCAAAAACAGGCAAAAAATAAAGGGGGAGTGATGGGTATGAAATGGATGGTGACAGAAAGGTGCACCTATAGGCCGTTGCATGCCCTATTCCGGTTGCCACCTTGGCCAAGTCTCTGTGAATGAGCACTGTGTTAGCCTCTTCAGTCAATTGTACCCCAGTCAGTAGCTTTTGGATGGCCTTCACTAAACCATAGTCCTACCTCTTACTGTGGCTCAGCCGCAGCTAATGCCAATGTAGTCGTCACCCTTCTCTCTGCTCCCATCAAGTTCTTCCACTCTATAGAACCCTACTCTGTTAAGTTCATGCTATGGACTCTCTTTGAGGTCTGTCAACAGATTGCCAAGAAACATGTTGCCTAAGGTGAGAAGTCCACACACTAGTGTTTTTGTACAGGTTTCTTTACACAGCTCCTTTGCTTTGGTAAACCGCCTCCAGTCTTGAGTTTGTATCTACAGTATAACCGCATGTTCCAAACACACACTATGTCCCTGTATTGCTGTCCTCCCTGTACCTCTACTTGCAGATACCAAACCATCCTGGACTCCAGGACGTGTTTGACAGCAGATGGTATGAATTATTTGCTTGAGTCTAATCCAAGGAATCTTGGCACATTGGTTTTTTGAGGTGAAATATTTATGGGGCCAGTGCAGAGAGGGTGCTGTTGTTTGTGAGGAAATGAAGGCAGACCCCGATACATGGGAGTGTATCTCTCTGCTAGATGAGGTTTGACTGCTCTCTCATGTGCTATCAGCACAGACTTGTCGGTTATGGTTATGCTGGATGTCAGATAGGTTTAGATCAGGCCATGATGAGAAACCCTCCATGCACACACACGGTAAGAGATAGGCCCTCTCACTGTGCTGCAGTCTGCCAAGGCTCATATCATCTCTGCTGCCAGATGAAACATTACATCTTAAACTCATGCCTCAAGAAACAAGGTCTTATGTAGATTTGAACAAGCTGCTTTGAATTTTTGGCAACTATGGAAGTTTTTTTAATCACCGACTTAGCTCTTTGAGTTCTATTCAGAGCTTATCCAGTATAACAGTGTCTAAAAAAGATCAATGCAAGCTGAAAATAGTTGCTATTATTTCAAATAAACATATTTTTATAAGACCTATGACGTGCAAGTGCCGTACATATCATCATTCTTTAAATGATTGTGAATAGAGTTAAGGAGAAGTCACTTAGCAGCAAAAGTTATTCATCATTTGTTATAAATAATATGATTTAGAAAAATGACTACCCTTTATAGCCAAAACCATTATTCTCTTATCTCTTTGCAGACTTGGATCATTTCACAGGCCTCTAAATTACCATTATTACAATTCATCAGACTGGAATTGATCACTAATCCAGAATTTAAGATTCAGTTAATTGCAATACAGGAAATCGGGTGTGGCGACTGTACAGTAAATAACTCAATTTTTTACATTTCTTATTTTTTTTCCCTGGAACAAAACCTTAAAAGAGATAATGCTAGAAGTTGTAAAACTTGTGTGCACAAGCCATATTAATAAGCAATTATAAAGAATAAAGTCCTTTCCGTCTTATTGTTTATGCCTTTCAACTTACAAGCTTTTAAACAATATTTTAGACAAAGCATGTTGTGTTTTGGAGGCTAGCTGTCTGAGCAGTGTGTGTTTGGTTTTGAAATACTTATCCTCCTGCTGACAGATGAGACTAGAGTTTTTCCATGACAACTCCAGACTCTGGCCACCTAACAATAGCTCCCCCCGTCTCATGTCTGCTAACAGGACAAAACAGGACTTAATGAGGACATGGATAGACAGGTCCTGAAACAGTATGACTGTTTTCGCTGTAGACAGAACATTTAAATTCAAATAGAGTCTTTTGTTGTTTTTTTCTGAAGTTGATCCCCATATAAATGCAAATGTATTGTCTATTTACATGCATTAAAAATGTACACAAGACCTTTTTTTAAAGCCCAAGTTTTACAGAAAAATGAAACATCAACACAACAATCAACAATTTAAAGTAGTTATTAAATGTGTGGTATACTGGAAGAACTGCATGGGATCAGATCATTAACTCAAATCAGTTATTTTCTTATTTGAATAAAGTGCACCCTTTTGTGCCTGTTTTCATTGACAGTTTGTTTCTGATACCTGGCAAAACTCACTTTATGATTTTACAACTCTGTAAATAACAATTGGAGAGTAAACATCCATCGTCCCGCTTGTTTTTTTGCTCTTTGTTATACAAAGATCTTGTGTGGGTGGCATTTTGAAAACCTACATCGGTGGCCTGTCTGCCACCCAATCTGGTGTTTTAGCCCACACTGAGAAAAGGAGCCAGACCCGTCTCCCTAGATAAGTATCAATCCCTGAAGGCTATTAAAAAGCCATTTGTCTCAATACAAATGGCAGCCAGTCATACACAGCCCAAGTGTTGCTAGTTATATTTTAACCCTGTTCTCTGCCACAACACTCAACCTCTACAGTTACACCAGAGTCTCTATTTAAATTAGCAGAGTGGGTGTAAAAACTGAACAGTGAAAAGGTTAAAAGAAACAAATTCTTTGGATTTTAAAGCTGGGAGGGACCACATATAATGGTTAAAATGTATTGTTGCCTGTGGAACTTTTCCAGGTAAGCAATAATTATGAAAACACATCTACCAAGTTATATGAGCAATTTAACATGAATTTATGTAAAAGCTTTTAAATTAAATAATTGATTCTAACTTATGGGTGTGATGACATTTGTGCCATGAAACCTTGTGATATTAAAATGTGATATTAAAATGAACACTGTCTTGCAATATCAGTACACAGACACAGACTAGCAGCCTTCATGACAAAATCTAAAGTTGAACTGTAAAACATGCAAACATACGTTTTCTTTTGTTTTTGCATTTAAAACTAGTTGCAGTTGACAAAGCTTTTCATAGATGCAAAGCAGTAAAAAGCGCTATATAAATCTAATTTATTATTATTATTATTATTATTATTATTATTATTATTATTAGTATATCAGCAGCATAGAAATGAACAGCAGACTTTTGGATATTCTGTCCAAGGCAATTAATGTAAATGGAAAATAATAATGGGCCCAGAACCTAACCTTGAGGTACCCCCTTTTGGATTTGGAGTACGTCCAAGTAAACAAACTCTCTAACAAAGTAGCCTGGTTTCTTCCAATAGTTCATCTTTCCTCTAATTTATTCACCTACACTGAGGAGATGACCTCACTTTCTTGGATGTTGATAAAGGTTAGAATTTAACATGACAGAATAATGTCAGAAAAAGTGTTACACCACTGTGTTGTCCCTGTTGCAACTGAGATCAGAAAAAGAGAGTTGTGGAGAAAATGAGGGATGAGAAAAAGAGATAAGGATAAAGAGACAAAGGGAGTTTTAGAGCGAGCAGGTTGGAGTGTGCTGGCCAGGCCCCAGCAGAGCCATCGATCCAGGCTGGCCTTACATCAGAGACAGGAAACCTGAGCTGCATGCTTCATCACCTCCCTCATGGAGTCTTCTCCTTCTCCCTCTGCTTCTCCATCTCCTTCTCCCTCTACTCTCCTCTTCTGTCCTCCAGGGCCTGTCAGCGTCCACTACAAGCTACTGTCAATTCATCATCCTCTGGCTCCCCTTTGAGCTAAGTGCACATTCACAACCACACATTCATTAAACTCTCTGTGCGTGTGATGTGCATGCATTTGTGGTTTTCAGTGTGAACATGCATGCACATCAGTATAATATGCACAACCTGTCCTGCAAAACCTGTCAGCGTAAGCTATTGTTTTAAAAGGGGGGGGGGGGGGGGGGGGGGCATTGCGTTGCTACTTGGGTGTAATAAGGTTAGGTTTTCAAATTTGTTTAGGC